>NC_045430.1:267265680-267565680 GCF_902635505.1 Sarcophilus harrisii | reverse complement strand
AGGAATATAATAGACCTTCAACCTGGACGGGTCCTTGCATTCATCTGGTCTGGTCTCTTTCTTTTACTGATGGAGATCCAGAGAAAGTGAACTTGCCCCCTCTCTGACAGCTGGAGAACAGCAGGGCCTGAATTCCAGCCTGCCTTTGAATCTGCTGTTCTCTCTTGTTAACTTTAGCCTAGATCTTTGGAGACCCTGATCCGTCGCCCATTTCTGCCATCTGGTAGTGATGAAAGCTAACCATTATAAACCTCTCTGAAATGCACTTTACATAGATCATTTTATTTGATCTTCACAATAATCTTTTGTGAAATAGGTTCGATCATTACCCCAACTGACAGATAGGGATACTGCATTCCAGAGAGATGAATTAACTTGTCCTAGATCATAGAATTAGTGCCAGAAAGGAACTGAGAGTTCATCTGGTTTCAAGCCCTCATTCTTAGCAAGGAGAAACGGAGACCCAGAGAAGTTGTGACTTGTTTAGGGTCCTACAACTAGTGTCAAAGATAAGGATTTTTTTTCCTCAGTAGAATTTTATTTTTCCAAATACATGTAAAGTTTTTCATCATTCATCTTTGTAAGATTTTGAGGTCCAAATTTTTTTCCCTCTATCCTTTTCCCCCTTCCCAAGATAGTAAGCAATCTGCTACAAGTTACACATTTACAATCACTCCTGTCCCATGATCTGGCCACAGTGCGCTTTCATTGTCTCTGGGAAGGACAAAAAAACCCAGAAATCCAAAGTCTTCACAAGTTTCTCCTTTGGGGGTCTGTTCCCCTGCCCCATAGCTCATCTCCTGCCCTCTGAATCCTCAGCCCTCCTTTTCAGTGAGGACTCAGTAAATGGCTCATCCTTCTAATCAATCCTATGTCTGAACATGAAAAGGAAAAGGCCACATCTGTAAGTGGAGACCCTTTCAACACTCAGCATTCACCCATCATTTATTAGGCACCTAGCATTCACCCATCATTTATTAGGCCCCTAATGTATTCCATGCTAGCAGTATGGAAAGGAAAATCCAGTACTCTTTGTTCTTGGGAAGCTTCCATTTTACTTGGGGATGTGATCTATACCTCCCTAATAATACACATGTTTACAAAATTACACATTGCATACACGCATGAAGAATACAGCATTCTTTGCACTGTATCCTACTTTCTTTCAAGAAGAAAGCTCCTAGGTATGAGCCAGGGGAAAGGATTAAGTTCATTTTATTGGGTTCCAGATGGCAGAATAGAGAGCAAGGGGGTGCCTGTCTCAGAGAAGTGGAGTTTGACATCAGGGAAAACTGTCCCCAAGTAGAACAGGCTGCCCCCCGCCCCATGAACAGAGGCCGGCTGGCTCGCCAAAGGAGAGCAACTCGTATTTAGGTATGAATTGGAGTAGGGGACCCCCAAAGTGCTGTCCACTTGGGAGGTTCTGAGTCCAGGATGGGTTCCTTTAGGTCCTGTTGTAATTAGGGTTTCCAAAGCTCTTTCCACACTGCTCCCTGATGAGAGAACTGAACGCCTGCTTACCGGGTTCGGTATTTTCTCTGACTTAATGAGCTTGGATCTTTGAATGCCTGGCAATTTTGCCAACTGCTAAAGCAAGTTGTGAAATACCCAGGGCAGGCTCCCAGGACAATAGCTGGCTGATGATTGGTTAATTGGTCTTTCAGCTTCCTCAGAATGGGTGCCAGGTAAGACAGAATGCTAATTTGCTGTTCTTTTAATAATTGTAATTTGAAATGTGTTTTTTATATATGTTCCAAGTGAGGACAGTTAAAAAAAAACAGAATTAAAAAGGGGTACTTAGCACTGAGATAAAAATGTTGCTGGTTGATTTAATGGGCACATTTCATTTGTTAAAATCTTGGGCATTTTTTATCCCTTTTCATTTATAAAGGAACCCAAAAGGGCGACTCAGTTGGCCAGCCAAGTACAGACATCCCAAAAGAAACTCAGTTCATAGCTGGAATGGAATTAAAAAGTCAAAAAGAGCTTTTTGACAAGTCACCAACAGTTGTCCCACCCTGCATTTCTTCTTCATTCAGAGAAGCACCAGACTTAGATGCAGACTATTCTTAAGTCATCTTGGGCAAAGAGAAATTGATCCTGCTTTAAAGATCTAGAGTGGGAGTAGGATGTATCCTCCACCTTCTCTTGCAGTTCAGCTGCCCAGTAATTGCTGACTTATTGATTGGTTGAACTCTTTCCAGTGTTTAATACTTTATAAACTGTTGAGGAATTTCTTGTGTATAGTCTGAATCCCTCCCACTTTAATTTTATGGCCTCTTATTATGATGGCCTCGAAGGAATTGGAAGACACTATGTCTTCTCATATTATTATTATGATTGTTTTTTGCTGAGGCATTTGGGGTTAAGTGACTTGTCCAGAGTCACACAGCTGGAAGTGTTAAGTCTCTGAGGTCAAATTTGAACTCAGGTCCTCCTGACTTCAGGCCTGGTGCTGTATCCACTGCCCCACCTAGCTGCCCTAACACTATGTCTTCTTTTTAGTCTTTAAATGGCAGTGCATGAGATGCTTCTCTCAGTTGTCAAATGGACCTCGCAAACTATCTTTTGGGAAAAGAAAAGGTGGAGAGAGAAAAATGCAAAAAACCAAACCAAACCACAAACTTCCAAACTTTTGGTCCCTATAAAAAGAAAATAAAAACAGCATATTCTATTGCAGGCAAAATGGGTTGCTAGGCCTACTAAGTATTCCCTAATCTTGGCTTGGCTTGCCTTGCTTCCATGAGTTTTCACAGGTTGTTTGATTGCCAAGAATGAATGAATGAATGAACAGAAAAGGACATTTATCGATTACCATATAGTGGGCAAGCCAGCCCCTGCCCTCAAGGTGCTTACATCTGAAATAGGAATGATATCACTTGGGAAAAGGCATTTGGAGATATATCCCTTCCCAAAATGGCAGTTGTGTTGAGATAATTACATTTTCAGAGCAAGAGATGGGAAACTGGGGGACGGTGGGTGGAACATGAGCCCACAGAGGGAGCTCTCAAAGGCAGGGTGGGCAATGGTCTGGGTCAAGGAGCCTGGTCTGGTCTCAGGGTCAGAATTTAGGGGCTGGATATGGTTTCTGACCTCAGCCTTCTAGAATTCATCTCTTACTTCCTGTGCCATCTGAGACTACGTCATCCTCCACCAAGTCTTTCTCCAATCTCTCTTGGCTAAGAGCATTTTCTCCCCTTTCATCCACTTTTGGCCCTACCACATTCTATGTATTATTATATATAATTTTTTGCTTACAATGATTTCCTCTCTTTTCTTTTCCTCCTAACCCTAGGTAAGGATGATGGAGTCTTCATTCTTTCTAGTGATAATTTGAATAGTGGATATCCAGCACGTACTTAGTGTTTGTCCATTTGCTCTCTCCTTGTGTCTTACCTTGCTCTCTCTGGGTCTTTGTTTCCTCATAGGCAAAATTACAGACTTAAAGGGGTTGAACGAAATTCTAATCAATGTCATGAACCAATGACGAATCATATTATTTAGTGAAAGGGATGGAGGGATGGATGAGACTGAGCCGGACTCCCTCATAAGTAAAAGATGGCTTAGATGGACTCTTACCTTTGCTGTGTCCAATGCACTTTCTGTCTCCTTCCTGGGGCTGTTGTTTCCAAGCTTGGTACAGTTTCAGCGGGCTTAGCCTTGGAAATCCCAGAGTATCCTGTCTCTGCCGGGATAAGCCTGACGGGTTGCCTGAAGTGGGTAGACGCTCCAGTGATGGCCTTTCCAGAAATGAGATTAAAAATGAATTAATAATGATTAGAAACGACAACAACAACCAAAAACTCCAAACTAATAGTTCTGAGGAGCTCAGTGCCAGCCTGGCCACAAGGTGGAGCAACTCTGAAAGATCCTTTCCTAATTTTTTATAGTTAGGTGATTTAATGGGTGGAGTGTTAGAGCTCCAGTTAGGAAAACTGGAATTTGAATCCACCATCAAATTCATGCTTACTGTGGGACTCCCGGCAAGTCATTTAAATCATTTTTCAACCTGTTTCTCATCTGCAAGATGGGGGTAAAATTAGCACCTCTTCATAGGATTGTTGTGAGAAAATATAAAATGCTTTGTGAATCTTAAATTACCATATAAATTTAAACTGTGTATTATTTTAATTATTATTATTAACATCATCATTATTATTATTACTACTACTAAGTCATAAATGAGTTGCAACTTTCATGGTCAGGAGAATCCCCCCATAAATAAAATTACAGTTCCCAGAAATCCCAAAGGGGCATCCCCTCAGGGTTTCCATCTTTGAATAACCTTCTCTGACCAAGTCAGCCCATAGATGAATGATGGGGCCTTTGGGGAGCCCTCCTAACTTTCTCCATGTTTTCACCCCCGAGGTGTTCTGCGGCTTTTGGATTATGAGGAAGACTATATATTCACGTTGCCTAATGCTTATGCCCGCTCGATCCTGACCATCCCCTGGGTGGAGCTTGGCGGTAAAGTCACCATGGAATGTGCCAAGACCGGCTACACTGCGCTGGTCACCTTCCATACGAAGCCTTTTTATGGAGGGAAAGTCCACAGGTAGGGTACAGGGAAGGGTTGTTCCTGGGACGTTGTCTGGCTCCTTTCCCTGAGGGCCAGACATTATTGCATCCTTTGGCCCCCTTCGCTTCCCCCTTTCCTCCATTCAAGTTGGGATTCCACTTGGCCTTGACAAGAATTGTTGCTCATTCATGGGCCAAATGGCGCAGAGTCTATATGAATGGGAATTAGGATCAGCGGGTTTGCCCTAAGTATTCTGACCAGCTGTTTAACTCCAGAGGAGGAAGCATCTTGTGAGCCTCTCCAGGAAAGGCCTTCTTTTTTCTCACCCTTCTCTTATCAGAGTCTCTCTAGTTAGCTCTGGGTCTGTTGGACACTTGTCCCCACATCTACAAGCTGGTCGAGTTCATCAGCCGTTCGTGGATTGTGACAGAAGCCGCTGGAGTCCTCCAGACTGGAAAGTTCCCCCAGGCCACTTAGGCCGACCTTCCCCTCTTTTTAAAGATGGGGAAATGGAGCTCCTGGAGGGATGGGAAGGCGGGGATCCCGCCAGACCTCGGTTTCCTTATTTGTAGAACAAGGGATCAAATGATTACTCTGGGTTTGTTCCCCCTCCCCTCAGTTTCTACATTCTGATTTATGGACAAGAACCTCTGGACAAGAGGTTACCTGACTACTAACCATGGATGTGGGCTTTGAGGAGAACCCCTCAGCTGTGTCATGTCCAGTAATGGAGGTCAGCTTGAAGCACTGTCCAGGAATACACAGCATATGTCTGGGTGGTGGGATGGGACTCACACTTGAGTCTGGGGCCAGTTTTCTAGTCCCTGTCCACACTGACTGCAGTGCCACAAGTTAATCACCTACTAAGCCGCTTTGGCTGGTCCACACCCATGGGAGAATTCGGTTTCCTTTCAAACTGAAAACCAAGTAAACTCTGACTGTTTGCTTAAGTTTAGGGAAATTCCAGGAAAGTAAAGCTCCTTTTTCTTTGTTCTGAGACAGTCCTCCCACCAAGTTAGTTTTTTAGGATGAGAAAGCTGGGTGGTGGTTTTGAAGGGAGGCCCATGTTTGATTATGAACCACTGTCATATGGGGGGGCGATGATGAGGGCAATGAGATGGTGCCATCGTGCCCAGAGTGTTAGACCCACATCAGGAGAACATGAATTCAAATCTGGCTCACTAGAACCTGGGAGCTGAAATCAGATGAGACTCGGTTTGCATCCTGCCTCAAAGGCATTTGTTCTTTGATGACTAAGCCAGTTAAATGCTCAGAACTCAGTTTCCTCCTCTGAAAAAAGCTGAGTTGCAGGGGACAGAGCATTGAGTTTGGAGTCTGCAAAGTCTGAGAACTTGTCCCCGATCCAGATTACAGCAAGCCACTCAACATTCTCCTCTTCCATAAAATGGGAATAATAATAGAAAAAGTAAAAAGGGATAAAAGGAAATCTTATGTGGAAGCACTTGGAAGTCTATAAAGTGCTATCTAAATGATCACAATCATCTTTGAGGGGTGTTTTCCCCTGATTTGGGAAAGTTGCTTCCTTGTAAAATTATACAGAGCAACCACTGGTACTTAGTGCAATATAAAGGTTAGCTGTGATTGTTATTATCATTGTTATTCCCCTTATTGTTATTATCATTAGGTTGTGAACTTCTTGAAGATAGATAGGGGTATCTTTTTTTCTTTTTAATATCCTCAGAGATTAGCAGAGTATCTGGCACATAGTAGATGCTTAATAAGTATTAGAAATCGAGTGACTATTGTAATCACATTACTGTCTTGCTAAGTCTATGACCTTCACCTGTTTGTGACTCAAATAAGTGGGTCACACAAGGTGACCTCAGGGCCCCTGACCACTTCTTGATCTGTGTGATGCTTTTATGATACACGTGCGTGGGATTGCCGGTGACCTTGTCATTTCAATTAAATGGAAGTTAATTTTTGTGCCTAACAGGTATTAGGGTTAAGGCTGGGTGTTGGGATGCAGTGACAAACTTCTAGCCCTCAAGGAGATGATGTTCTACTGGGGGAAACAACAGGTTTACAAATGAAGTAAATTTATAATAAATGCAAAACAAATAACAAAGGATTATTTCAGGGTGAGTGGTGGCCCAAGGAACTAGTCACAATTTGTGAATCTTCAGCAGCGAGCATTCACTGTATTTTTGGCCTTGAGCATACAAAGACAAATGCGAAATAATTCAAGCCTCCGATGAGTTTGCATTCTGTTAAGAAAGCACAGTAAGACCTCCTGCATAAATAGTCACGTTTCCCAGATGGTTACAGTATTTGTGACGGAAACCACTTCAAAACAGAGAAATAGCTGGGGTTTTTGTTGAAGATTTTCATGGCGGGCCAGCGAGGAGGGCTGGAGTTGTAGTGTGTGACCCTTTCTAATGACCAGGAGGCTTGGAAGTTAGATGAAGAGCATCGTAGAGCGATTGCTTAAAGTTATATTGTCCAACATCTGTCCTTCTTTTAGGACCCTGAGCATAAAAACTTAATAAAAGACGCAAAGAATTCAGCCGCTGGGAGGGGAAGGAACAAAAACGGCCCTGTCTCTTGGCTCCAGTTATAAAAAGCTTCCTAAAAGCCAATCTATTTATACACCCAGGCTTCCGTTTCTGCCCCTTGGATCGGAAAGATGTTATTCCCTTTATATGGAGTTAGAAGGCGGAGGACCGGCCGAGCCAGAAGCCTCCAGTCTGGGGCTCGCCTTGTGTTCCCGGAAGCCGGTGGGGCCTTGCCCCGCCTCGGGGCCCCTGGTCCTGGAGCTCAGGGAGAGTGCCAGGAACAAGTAGGAAAGTGCCGGGGAAGAGCCCGCCTCCCTCCTCGGCGAGGCCGCTTGCGAGTGGCCGCAGTCAGTCTGCGCGGCCGGGACGGTTGGGGGAAGGGGCTTTTTTTGGATGGGAGCAGGCGTGATGCTCCTCCAGGGCTGTGCCATGAGGCCCGGGGCCTGGAGGGTGACTTATCCCTCGTGTTCCAATACGGTCTTGGTCAGGAGCAAAGAACCATAACTGGGCCCCCTCGCTTTACAGAAAGGGAAACTGAGGCCCAGAGAGCTGGGATCGAGGCTGATGGGGCCCGGGGGCCCGCCAGGAACCCAGAGAAATGGCAGGTCCTGCAGATAATCCCTGGCGCCCCTGCTGGGCCCGGCTGTGAATGGCAGGGCCTTCTCCCCCTCCCTCCCGTGGTTATTACTGACAGGGAACACTCCTGGTTCGGAAAATGACATCCTCAGAGGGCGGAGTCCTTCGGGGCGCGGACAGCGCCCTCTGGGGCCATTCGTAGTATCCGGCTGTAAACCCCAAGGGGGAATCTCCGCCCAAGATGGCGGAGCCCGGCCCAGCTCTGACCCCGCGCCCACGCCGAGGGGCGACCCCCGGGCTATCCACCAAGGGGATCCCCCGCTGGGGGGGGGTGGGAGGGGGAAGATCCGCCGCGGCAGAATCCGGAGCACGGATCCGCCCTCCCCAAGTCGGGGGTCTCTGGCCTCGTGGAGGGGGAGGGGCGTTGACTGTGGCGTCCGTTTGCATTCAGAGTCACAGCGGAAGTGAAGCACAAGCCGAGCAACACGGTGGTGTGCAAGGCCCAGGGCGAATGGAACGGCGTCCTGGAGTTCACCTACAGCAACGGGGAGACCAAGCTCATCAACACGGCCGCTCTGCCCGTCTACCCCAAGAAGGTCCGGCCCATTGAGAAGCAGGAGCCCATGGAGTCCAGGTGGGGGAAGGGGCCACGTGCCCGTATGTGTGCGCACGCGCGGGGAGACCACTACCGCTGGGGGCGGGGCCGGGCGCATGCGCGGTGACGTGTGGGACGGCCGGGCCACCTCCCAAAGCCTCGGGAGCCCGGAGGAAAGCCTCGGCGTTGCCTTTGTTCCTCACTGTTTATTGTACGATGACAATGACGCGGTGTTGTGGAGTAATTAATAATTACGGGTTTCCGAAGTGCTTAATGAGTTCCTTCGGCCCTCAACGCAGTTCCGCAATGGTTTCCTTAATGAGCTGCCGTTAGTATTGTGCCCATTTTAGAGATGAGGACGCAAAGGCTGAGAGGGGTCGGAATGAGCTGCCTCAGGGGCTGCGATACAGCAGGGGCGGGTGGGAACTCGGCCCAGGCTCACTGGGAAGGAGCGCCCCCCGGAGGCCACTGGGTCCAGGCTCACTGGGAAGGAGCGCCCCCCGGAGGCCACTGGGTCCAGGCTCACTGGGAAGGAGCGCCCCCCGGAGGCCACTGGGTCCAGGCTCACTGGGAAGGAGCGCCCCCCGGAGGCCTTTCCCGCTGAGCAAGCCGAGACCCTGCGAACCCAGAGTAATAATGGCAGTGACCGCAGTGTGTGGGCGCTGGCTGCGAATCCTGCCCAGGACTCTGCTGGCCCCGCCCCCTCTCAGCCCGCTTTCCTTAGGGGAAGCCCCTTCCCGCTTTAAGGCCGGGGAGCTGCTCACGGTCGCTGGGAAACGGGCGGGGCTGCGGGCCTTGCAGAGGCGCGCTGCCCCTCCCGACCCGGCCATTAAGGCCCGGTTCTGCCTCGAAGGGCCTCGGGAGCATGCCGTCGTCCCTACCAGCCCCCTGCCGTGCGCCGGTCGCCAGTCAGAGCGCGGGGGGTGGGGGGTGGGGGGGAGCCTCTCGGGGGCCCGGAGGCAGAGAGGAGCGTATCCCGCGCCCTCCGGGGCTTTCCGGGCCGCTGGGACGCGCAGAGCCGCCGCCGGGAGGGCTGTGGCTGGTTTGGCCCCGTCCTTCCCCCGGATCTCCGGGCCGAGATTAAAAGACCCAGTAGTCCCGCCCTCAGAGGCTTCGGCCTTCTCGGGCACCGAGGCAGAAACAAAGTGTCCCAGCCGTTTCCGGGGAGGCCGCGGGCACAGGTTTCCTAACGCGGCTGTGAAGGCGGCCTGGGGCCGGGAGCGGGCGCGATCCTTGCCTGACCGCCCTGTGCCCTCCAGGAACCTCTGGCGGGAAGTCACCAACTCCATCAAAGTGGGGGACATGAACTCGGCCACGGAGTTCAAGCGGAACCTGGAGGACAAGCAGCGCAAGGAGGAGCAGGAGCGGGCGAGCCGCAAAGCCGAGTGGCGGCCCAGGTATTTTAACAAGCAGGTGAGAGGGCTGGAGCGCCGCCCCTCAGCCGCCGTCCCCGCCGCCTCCCCGGGCCAGCCCAGAGCTGTAGAGAGGCCAGGCCTCGTCAGGGTCCCCGCGCCCACGGGTCAAGTCACAGAGGCGGAAGCCGAGGCTGGAAGGCCCCCCGGCCCCGCCACCGAGGGAAGGGCGGTGCGCAGCTGTGGGCCCTGCAGTCAGGAAGGAGGGACCCCTGGAGGGGGGGCAAGGTCATGTTGGGTCCTCACATTGTCCATCCAGAGGCACCACCCGTCCCTGCTGCTGCTGTCTGGCCGCCACCCAACGTGTCTGGCAAGTAAGTCCCCTGAGGGGGGCCGGCAGAGCGCCCTCGTTTTCACTTCCGTCTCTTCAGGGTGTGACATACAGCAGGCACTTAATGCTTGTTTACTGATTGCAGTCAATTAGCTATCACAATCAAATGCAGAAATAATAGATGCTTCCTTTTGGGACCACACTGCAATAAAAATCATGTTCTCTAAAGGGCCAGGGAAAGGTGAGAGACCAAAATCTAATTGGAAAGTAGATAATTTCATTCTAAAGAATGTGTGGGTCAAATAACAAATCACAGAAATAATAATTTCATCCCAGAGAATCACAATAATGAGACAACATACCAAAACTTGTGGGATGCAGCCAGAGCGGTGATTAGGGGAAGTTTTATGTCTCTGAATAACTACAAGAATAAAGTAGAGAAAGAGGAGATGGGTGAACTGGGCATGCAACTAAAAAAGCTAGAAAGAGATAAAGTAGAATGCAGAAGCCTCCTGAAGATACATTTACAAAGCTCCTACTATATACCAGCCTCTAGGGGTACAGAGAAAAACACAAAATAGTCCCTGTCTTAAAGTTCCATTATGCTCTAATGGAAGAGACTGATCTCTCTCTCCTATTCTTGAAATGAACATAATCATTTTATTGACATTTTACTATAAAACCCCATTGGGTATTTACTTTTGCTGCTAATGATAGTGCCATGCTAATAGGGCTGCATTTGGAGTGAAGGGATCTGAGTTTGAATTCTGAATCTGCAACGGACTGAATCTGCAATTTAACTGACCTTGGAAAAGTCAGTTCATTGAGCCTCAGTTTCCTGATCTGTAAAATGGGGGTGGACTCGGTGTCTCCTAAGGATCTTATGCTTGGAATCTCTGATAGGAGTTAACCAACCACTTGTCTGGTTCTGGATTGGCCATCGAAGTCCCCCCTCCCTGCTCTGCTATTGATCTGTGACATTAGCTCCCAGGTAGTCACTGGGACTGTTCCATTTTGCTTGTTTTCTGACTCGTCCCTACCTCTGTTAAGCTCTTTTCGGCAACATCTGTGTAACGTCTCCCTCGTTCTCTTCTAGGGTGAAGGCTGGATGTATAGAGACCCTCTGTTGAAAGGCCAGTGATGAGGAGAAAATGCAGTGTTCTCCCCAAATAGACCTGTCTTTTTATAGGCATTAAAATGGTGCCATATATGAGGGTCAGGTGGTTTTGGCAAAGTCCTGTTGGCATATTCAAAGGGGGGAAAGTTTTTTTTGTTTTTGATCTTTTTTTTTTGAGAGAAGAGTTGTATGTATGAGTAGTGCCCCTCTGAACTACTACGCATTTGGATCCTTGGGAGCTGTTTGGGATATATGCATGCATATGTAGCTGAGAGAGAGACACACTGAGAGACTGATTGTGTGTGTGTGGATGAGCAAGAGAGCTCTGTTTGTGGTTACATTCACATATATACCGTATACAGGTATAGACTGAATATTATTACAACACATGTAAATGTGACATGTATGTACTACCAAGAATTAGCTTTGACAATTATGAGTTTTTTATGAATGATGGTCAACGTTTTCTATTTTTTCACTTTGCCTAAAGTTTAAAATGCACTTAAAATAAGGATTTCTTACTGGCCGTCAACTCCATGTCCAAAGGATGACGAATTGACTCTTTCCATCTGACCACATCACATCCATTTGGTCCATAGAACAGCTCATCCTTTTGGGGGGGGGGGATGGTTTTGGGTGTGGGTGATAGTTGGGCAAGCCTATGGGATCTGTGGTTTCTCCCATCCTTCCACACTGCTCACTTCCTGCTGTATGTCCTACCAAGTAAGCAGCTCCGGCCCCTGGCCCTTGCAAGTTCTGTCATTAAGTTCCTGGGATAGGCTTCCAAAAACTGATTCATGCATGGTCAACTAACTGTTAGCTCAGTGGATAAAAGGGCCCTTGAGTAAAAAAAAAAAAAAAAAAATTGCTAGTGCAGCAATGAAGAAAAGGGGAAAGGTGCTGGACCTCGGCCTTCCAGGATGAAGGTCAAGGTGGGGCCTTGAGCCCCTTCTCTTGGCTGATGACTGCCGCATTCTATACTGCCCATTCGAGGATTGGTTTTCCATCTGCCTGGTTTATTTTTTTTGTCATTTTTCTCATGGCAAAGAGAAACTGAATCTAACCTTTCTCAGATGCTACTATTTTCACAGTGGAACTCAAAATTATTTGGAAATAACTACTTTTGTGGTTTTAAAAACACACCAGTGGCCAGGATTTTTTTTTTTTTTTTAAAGGATTTTGGGTTTTTTTGAGGAGGGGTGAGGGAGAAGAATGAAAGAAGGGTCCTTGTGGGTGTTTTTTAAAATGCATATTTCTACTTTAAACTGAACTGGCAAGAAAACCACTGTGATTACAAATAAACACAACCTGGAAACACTAACATTATTCAGCTTTCATTGTATTTCAGTCTTTTCCTCCCTCAAGGCCATTTTAAATACATGACGACAGAAACTTTAAAGCAAAAACGCAGGGATCATAGGACCAATTCCCATTTCTGGCTTAATTATTATTATTTTTTTCAATGGGACTTCTCTGATATTCCCCACAGGACAAACTTTTGGGAACTTTTCATTTTCTCCCCTAATGCCAATTTGTAGATTTTGGAAAAATATATTTTGATTGAGAGATTTATTCCTGTTTAAATGTTTATTTTATTTTTAGTTCTTTGGACAAACCAGAGGGAGTCATGTGGGCTGACACTGCACTGTACTCAGTGTGTCTATTTTTACATCTTCAGATGGAGATTTATCCCTTTCATACCAAGCACACCTGGGGTCCGGAATTAGGAAAGCATGAGTTCAAATTTTGCTTCAGATACTTAGTAGCTGGGTAACTGTGGGCAGGTTGTCTGGCTCAGTTGGCTCAGCTGTAAAATGGGGCTCATAACTATCTCAAAGGGGGTTGTTGTGGGTTTCAAGTGAGATAATTGTAAAAGGCTTGGTATAGTGCCTGACACATAGTAGGCGCTTAATAAATGCTTATTTTCCTCTCACCTTTTCCCCTCCCCCCACCTCACAATGGCACTTTCACATTGGTATCTTTTCCAGGGCCTTTATTTATGTCTTTATAAGGTTTTCTTCCTTAAATGCTTGATGGAACACCAGGAAGCTGCAGGCTCCTCGTAAACAAAAATGGGTTCTGAAAACAATGTACTTTTTGATCAGTTTGTCCCGATAAATTTATAAGGCCAGCTCCTACGGGGTCCCCAGAGCTGATTGTTAGATTTCCAAGGTGAGTATTTACACTTCCAGAACCCGAGGCATCTGTTAACACTGGATTTATTGTTTTATCAACTGTTTAGACTTAAAAAAGGGATGGAGAAAATGTTACTGCAGGTTAAACCCCAAAGTGTGCTGGGTGGACTTTTGTGGGAGAAGCTGGTTGTTAAATGTTTACCCATCACACCCCAACTGTTAGCCCTCTCCAAGTGACTGGCTTATCCCAATTAAATGAGCACTAGTTGTTCACACAGGTACCTGGACACAGGAAGGAGAGTGTCCCTGCCTTCAAGGAGCTTCCATTCTTCAAACTGGGAATGGGACCCACTCTGATGCCGATTTGTGCACTAATTTCCCTTCCCGCTCCTAGAAGACCCTCTCCCTCCTCCCTTGCACCTTTTTCTGGCATTTTCTTTTGTTTGTTTTATTCCCTTATCTCAATACCTGCCCTGGGCCCCTGAAGATGATAGGATCTTTCAGAGAAGACTCCTTTATCTTCAAAGTGAACTGAATGTTCCTGTGGAGAGGCCTGGGCCTGGGTTCAGATGCTGCCTTAGGAGCTTATTTGCTAGGTGACCTGCCCCTCAGCTTCCTCATCTGTAAAATGGGACAATCATCCATCCCATGCAGGGATTTTTGAAGCTCAGATGGCAATGGAAGATGCCCTTGGTGAAAGTGAGCTGTTGTGGTTATTTGATGGGTCAGAGAGACCGGGCCGGCTGGCTTTTCACTCAGATGGCTTCCTGGGACCAAGAGCAATGCATCCTCCTGGATCGACAGGGATTCCCCTCTGGGTGGCGACTTTGTAACAGGAAGAAGTGTCCAGTTCCAAATATGGCCCACCTTGGTTTCAGCCTCGAGGCGCTTCCCTACCAGGAACACAGATGAGGGGTGGGCTCCTTTGGAGCCTTTGGAGGCGGAAAGGGCTGGAGGAGGCTCGAGGCTCTCCTCAGAGGGCTGGGGCCTTGGGCCAAGCCTGCTGTTTGCACTCAGGAGCAAGGGATTCCCAGGAGAGAGCACTGGAGACGCTGCGGGAGGACCCCAGGCTCCATCACCACCAGGAGCTGGGACAGTGTGGACATCGGTGGGCTCCCTCCCCAGTGAGCTCTGGCTTGATGTGTGGAGGAGTTAGAAGTGAAGCACAAGGGGGACTGGTAATAAGACCTTAAAGCGGGCCCAGGGCTGACAGCCACTAGCAGTGCCCATGGATCTGGGAGGTTATGGCTGGACTGGGGTTCTAGTCTTGCCTCTGATGCTCCCCTGGGGGAGACCCTCCCCACTGATGCCTGGTCCCATCATTTTCCCCACAATGCCTGGAGCTCTATGGAGATTGAGAGCTTGGCTGAGATTGGTCAATGCTTCGTCCTTGCTGATCTGAAGGCGCTTTTTGGCCACAGAAGAGTTGCTTGGACCTTGGTTGGTCCTACCGGCTGGTGACTCCTCAGGTCCAAGGGAGCAGTACCTCCTCTGATAGTGCCTGGGTCCCCACTCCTAGTTCTTGCCTAGTTGGGGCCTGGAGAACTTTGGGCCGGACCTGTGCAGTAACTTGCACAACCGACTCCATCACTCCTCACCTGCCTGAACAACTTCCACCACTCTCACCTCTGGGATCCTCCCTGGTCCCAAGCTAACTGGCCAGACTTCCTGCACCTGCAGCGGTCCTTGCACGGCCGGCCACCATTCTGCAGGATGTTCTCTCCTTTCTTGGCCTGTTGGCAGCCACATATCCTTCCAGCTTCCCCTAGGACGTGCCTGTGCCTCCCTCACCGTCAGTCCTTTCTGTTCTTGTCGCCCCCAAAGCACATCAGCTCGGGGTGGGGGGGACACTTACCCTCTGGGCATGTGTTCACAGAACACCAGCAGGTTAGGGGTTCACACTACAAAGCCATCCCGGAGTCCACTCGGGCCACCTCCTCCACACCTTTCTCTGATGTGTCAGAAGCTTCTTGTGCTGTGAGACCCTGTTCCCACTTTCTCGGCATGAAGGTGGCAGCTCAGATCTCTCTGATCATCTGTGAGCCCACTCTCTCACTGAAGGGCAGGGAGCAGGGATTTAGTCACGGCCCAGGGCCTAGTAAGTTGGGTCCGGCTCTTCTAGCATGAGGGCTAGCATGAGACCATGAGTGTCTCTCTTGAGCTCCCCTCCACTTCCCAGAAATAGGAGGCAAGGCAAACATCGGCACTCTGAGCAACCTCTGGCGGTCCCTTTCTCCACTGAATAAAAGGCCCTTCTGCCTCCAGCCAGGCTGATGGCACAGCCTGTGCTCACTGGGAGCATTTCAGAACTGGCACTGTGGTGGGCATTCCCAAAGACCCGAGCTCTTATTTCTAGTCGATTTCTAATGCACTCCTTTCCACTAGTTTCAATTTTAGGGGTTTCCTTTCCACTGATTTTGATTTTAGAGGTTTCTTTCCACTGGCTTTGATTATTTCAGGGGTTTCTCTCCTTTCCACTGTTTTCAATTATTTCAGGGTTTCTCTCCTTTTCACTGACTTTGATTTTAGGGGTTTCTTCCCACTGGTTTTATTTCAGGGTTTCCTTTCCACTGGTTTCGATTATTTTCAGGATTTCTCTCCTACTGGTTTTGATTATTTCAGGGATTTCTCTCTTTTCCATTGGTTTCAGTTATTTCAGGGGTTTCTCTCCACTGGTTTTGATTTTAGGGGGTTTCTCTCCTTTCCACTGGTTTCGATTATTTCAGGGATTTCTTTTCCATTGGTTTCAGTTATTTCAGCGGTTTCTCTCCTTTCCACTGGTTTTGATTTTAGGGGTTTCCTTTCCACTGGCTTGTTATTTCAAGGGTTTTTCTCTTTTCCACTGGTTTTGTTTTCAGGGGTTTCTCTCCTTTCCACTGGTTTCAATTATTTCAGGGGTTTCTCTCTTTTCCACTGGTTTCAATTATTTCAGGCGTTTCTCTCTTTTCCACAGATTTTGATGATTTCAGGGGTTTCTCTCTTTTCCATTGGTTTCAGTTTTTCAGGGGTTTCTCTCCTTTCCACTAGTTTTGTTTCAGGGGTTTCTCTCCTTTCCACTGGGGAGTCCCAGAGGAGCCTGAAGCTGAGGGCTGTGGCTGGAGGGGACATCTCTCCCTGGGGGTGAGGGTTCTCAGTTTGCTCCCTCTTGGGATTCTGGTGGTGATGCTCCAGGTTGATGTGCACTGTTCCCCTCACTGGTGGCAACCTAGACGCAGATCCCATTGCATGACAAAGCAGTTTAGAGAGGGGGTGGAGGACCAGGTGGGAGATCTACCTCAGCTTTAGAGCATGAGCTAAACACCTGGAGCCTGTCCCTGGAAGCTCAGCCAGCATCCCTCCCTTAGTGTTGCACATGGTAGGAGTCTCACAGAGAACCTGCTAATCCCGGAAACAGGAGAGTTGTAGGCTCTGGCCGGGACTTCGGCTTAGAGTTGCCCACAACAGTGCCAGCTGAGAGTCTCAAGCTTTGTGGCCCAATGCTGCCTTTCTTGCCAGCAGGACGGTGATCACATGCCCACCTTGAGATCACCCTCTCTGGTTCCTGGGGGAATCTATCAGTCCAGCAGAGCTGCCTTTGGGTTTCAGGCTCCCACCAGCCTAATCATGGCTCCTGAACAGGACCTCCTCCATGTGCACGCTCCACAAACTGTCCCAGGGAGCCCACTCAAGCTGTGGCCTGGTTTGCAGGCAGCCACAGCCGGATGCTAAGCACAGAACCAGAATGTGTCACCCTGGGCCTTTTACACACTTCTCAGAGCTTTTAGAACACTCTTCAGTCCACATACACTAACATAGCAGCGTCCCACACGCCCTGCTTGGGCTCCAGGAGCCCTGGGAAGAGGGGCTGGGTCAGCACCAGCAGAAGGAGCTTCTCATATCCAAGGGCAGCCCAGATTAGGACACAAGGTCCTGAATTGACCTAGGTATGGCATCATGGCAACCACATCTCCAAACTCCTCCTCCTCCTTCGTTATTAGCTTATTATTATTGTGTGAGCACAACCCAGGCAATTGGCAGAAGCCCTGAGCCTAGGCCACAGGGAGGAGGAGGGGGGCCGCCAACCACAGGTGCCATATTGGGATTAAAGGGCAGCACTGGCAAGCTGAAAAAACCCATGAAGGTTGACTTTTCCTCTCACAGTGAATGTTCCTTTAGCTTCTTTCAAGGTTAAATGAAAGGAGGTACAGAAGAACACAAAGACACTTAACACAAAACTCGAATTAACTTTATTTCCCCTCATCACAATGTGTCTGCATTGAGCTTCGAAGTAACCAACTAAAACCAAATCTCCAAATGACAAAACAAGGTGTCAGAAATCCAGATCTATTTGTTTTTATTTTGTGAAAATGTTACAGCCATTGTTGGTCTGTAAAAGAACCATCATCAGGGTCAAAAATGAGTTTTATAAATTGAAAACAAAACCAAAAAAACCCAAAAAACCAAACATTCTACACTTTGGGAAGGAAAATCAGCAGTAATATCCTCACTGAAGGTTGTAAATTACATTTTTCTTCATAAAAGGTACATACTATTCCTCATATTCCACCAAAAGCAGTGGTGTAAGTTATAATTTTTTTTAATATAGATATGTATAAAACCCCCCAACTGGGACAGCTTATGGTAGGAAGCACTTTCCCTCTTCTCAAAGCACTCTCCTGCAAGGGCTGCAGAGAATTCCACGTCTTCCTCCTCAAGCTGCCGGAAACAGGTAAGGGCGCGCATCCCATATCCGCCAAGTGTGAGCGCGTGTCGCTGGACAGACCTGTCACCATTTTGTAAATGAAATAAGGAGCACCGCGCTAAAGGCAGAGTGTTTCACCAAATGCTGGCGCATCCAAGGGAAGGACGTTCTCCTTTGGCCAGTCATGGGGTCCGGGTGTCACACACACAAATCGAGCGACTTTTTGAGTCATCTCCCCCCTCTTTTCTTGCATAAAGAGCTCACCAGGGTTATTTATTTTGCACAGCACCCTTGGTGCAGTTTCTCCAAGTGCCAAAAGACACACATTTAGCCCTTGAATGACTAGCATGCACAGGAACCACCCCGGTGAGACCCATGGAAAAGCTGCTGCCGCCAACACCTTTGACATCGGTGTAAATAAAGATGCCTCGTCGTGGTGGGAGCGGCAGCAGCTTCTCGGTGGACAAAGCAAACCCGTGGAGAAATAGAAATACACATTTGATGAAACATTCTTCACACCGAGAAACGTGGAAATAAATATTCAAGACAGGGTATTCCAGTTTCTAATAGCTGTCTCCCAATCTGTAACTCATTTTCTAATTGTTTAAAAAGCTCAATACACTTTATAATTTGCATTTTACATATTGCTGTTCAGGTATCTCAAAGGAAGTGCAGGTCTCGTAAAAGAATTAAAAAAGAAAACTGACAAATTTGCATGTGCCAGGGACCAGATTCGAGGGTTCTTTGGTGCAGTTAAGTCCAAATTCTTGGCGTGGAAAGAGAATATGTACCAATAAAAAATCAAATCTGCTGCTAGACATTCACAGCAGTGCTCGGTCTTGTTTCACATTACAAATCTAAAACAGCTGTTCTCAATAAGCCAATATTTTTAAATCAGACATTGCCTGAAAATTTTGTACATGAATCTGGACCAGTGATGGTTCTGTACCCTCATGTTGCTGTGAAACATGACTGGAGCTAAAGGCAAAGACTGGTCATCTCAAGGACAACTGCCCGCAACCAGCGCTCAGAACAGTCTCTTTTAAACAGTCTTCTTGCTGGGTCTTTTCCCCTTCTTTAAAAGTAGTTTGTTTTTAATGTAGCCGCGCTTCCTCTTGGTAGTCTGAAAAGGAAGAACACGGAGAGTTAGGGCGTTCAGCTCCTGTGACCTGACTACCCCCCCAGAAGCTGCATCGAGACCCATGTCCATGGCACTGCTTTAGCTCTCCAAGCAGCCTTGTGGGTGATATCGTCACCCCTCAGGAAGGCCCCCCCCCCCCCCCGACCCTGAACGAGGGGACCCCTTGCACAAAGGCACCACATGCGGCCTCTGGGCTGACCCCTGCAGGAGCTTAGGTTCTGGTTCTGTTGCCCAGGAATCCAAAGGAGCCTCCAGCTGGTCCTGACCCTCTGTGTTTGAGTAAGTACCAGTCACTGGAAGCTTTCAGGACCCTTGAGGCCAGATTAATTACTTAACAAAGGGCTCAACATGCGCCATCTGGGGAGGAGGTGGTGAGAGGGCAGGATGCAGCAGGCCTCAGATCCTACACTTGGGGTTCTAAGAGCCCCCAAGCTCTACCCCCAGTGGCTAGAAAATCTTGGTGACTGACAGGGCAGAGGGCTGAGTTTTTCCATAGCTATCCCTGAGCTCCCTGAGGCTCCAGCCTTTAGCCCCCTCCTCAGAAGGCCCTGCAAGCAAGGCTGCCTCAAGGTTTTGTGGAACCAATGTTTCTCAGCCCCCAGAATGTCTTTCCCCAATTGTCACTAGGATGCAATTAATTTTAAGAACACAAAAGCACTTTGTTCCCCCTGGCAAGGCTGTCCTGGATGACCAGAAGGGGATGGGCAAGTTATTTCACAGGTCCCACAGAAGTGTTCAGTCTTTAGTGAAATAGGGAACAGGTGGGCCATTTTGCTGGGAAGATTGTTTAGATTTTGTTTCCTCAGCACTGGAAAATGCTTTTTAGGTGCCTCACAATGAGTAATTTAAAGTGTGATCTCAAAGTCCCCCAAAACTTAGGCTTATCGGTGAAGGGCTCCCGAAGGACCTGCCTTTGCCGCCTCTGACTGGGGAATGGTGATACCACCAAACAGGGGTTCCCTGTCCCTTCAGTTGGAGGGCGGGACAGGAGCTTGGCCAGGGAAGAAGCTGGAAACATTCCCAAAGCAAAATTCTGAAAGTCATCAGTTCAAAATACCTTTAGCCCTCCCCTCCCCAACTTCCTGTGCCCTTAACTGGTAGGAGGAGTGAGCGAGGTGCCCTTTAAAATGTCAGTCCATCAATAATGCTAAGCCCCATAAGGGGTATTTTCCTGTTTTTTAAAGGGGCTTTAAAGTGACTCATTTTTATTAAACAAAGGTCATCTTCACTAACTCAGAATGAGCCTCCAAAGCCTTAGGAAAAGGCAGCTGAGTGAGCTCCAGGTTGGGCATTGAGTCTAAGTCACTTTTCCCCTGCCAGGAGAAGCCATCAGCGGTTTTCCCCCAAACCCTGTCATGGGCCCCACTGCCCCCTTCCGCACAGCCATGGCAGCTCTCGGAGGGTTTACCTTCTTGGTGCTTAATAAATGGCTGCTGAAGCCCGGGGATGGAGTCTTTCCCCGATCCCCTGGGGGCTGACACACAGGATGGCCCCTGAGCCCAAGGAATCTTTCTGGCTTGGAGTCCCCAGCAGCTAGCACCCAACAGGTACTACGCAGTTGTTTCCTACCACAATGGTGGTAAGGAGTGGGAGAGAAGACATGATTTAAAAACAACATGGCACAGAGACTGCCTGTCTAACAGTGGCAGCTTTTCTTCTGACTCATTTCAGATCCCAGGAATCACTTTGCATGTAAGGAACTGCAGGGTGAGGGAGGGTCACAATATGAAGGGATGGGCCTCAGACCCCTCCCCCTGCAGCATTCCAGCATGCTTGCCCACTGCCCCAATTAGTAAAAAGGAATCCCAGTGATCCATCATTCATATCGCAGTCATTATGAGGCTTTTCGGGAATCATGGTTCTGGAAAAACGTCCAGCCCAGTCTCCCCGAGGAACAAGATAGGAAGGCCGTGCCGAACACACAACGTGGAGTGCGTCACAAGCAAGTGAAGATTTCAGTTTATTTCACAATGGAGGAAGAAGCCCAACACCAAAAGAATATGACGTTTAATTCTTTCATACAAAATGTCACCATTTAAACGGTTTGGCATTTTCACTTTAAGACAAATTCTGCAAGAGATACCCACAGGAAAATTAGGAGTGAGCCCCAGTGCCCGGCACGAGGCTGCCACCTGCTGGTGACCGCCGCCGGCCCTCGCACAGTGCACAGAACATGGAGGTTACCGACAGGACGTTAAACACAGACATTTGGCTTGGAGAAATGAGTCATTTACCAGTGACGAGCGAGCCAATCCCCCCCTTTTTAGGATCATTTCCCTGGGAACCCACCTTCTTTGACAAATACTTCTGTTTGGATAAAATGTTGGTGACTCTAGGCTTGTGGTCGAGGGTCTCCCTGTTCTCCAGCTGCTTCACTTTGTATATCCTAACAAGCCAGTGCTCGGACGTAAAGGCTTCTTCCAAATGTTTGAATTTAATGTCCTTGTTGCCGATCTCGGCGTTGCGTGTCCGGTCAAATCCTGGGGGCGTCCGAAAATCCAGCTGCAAAGATGCAAAATATTCATGGAAGTGAGTCTGGGGAGAAAACAAGGGTCCGAGGGGGAGAGGCCCAGGACTGGATGAGCAGCCAAAAGCCTGACTGTGGGGCAGCTTCCACCTCTGCCAAGAGTGGCTCTGCTCTGGGAAAAGCAGCACAGCAGCCTCCTCCTCCCCTCCCCCCACCTTCCCCCAGAAGGAACCATCCCCTTAACAGATGAGGTAGGGGGTGGGATGGGGAAGGGGGTGCAGACTCCTCTGCGCAGTCTGAGAGAACAGCAGGAGACAGCCCTCCGGCCCAGTCTCCCTGGCACTGCCCCCAGGCTTTCCAGTTGTCTAGCCCAGCGCCTGGCTTCCAAGTCCAAGGCTCAGGAGCGTGCTTGCCTCACTCTAGTGACCCCATTGAAGATAGATGAAATTAAGCTTCAAGGCAAGAGAGACAGAACCCTTTATTCTGACACTAGCCATCAGTCAGGGTTAACAAGTCTGGACGGTCCCAAACAGACCCCTAGCTCAGTGAGATCAGGGCGGGAGTGCTAGGGAAAAGTCTCGCCTCTCCAGGAACACTTCAACCAAGCTGACTTGGAGAAGGGAGCCTATCCTAGGAAGGTCTGACTTCCCCATCCAGGATCCCGACAAGGCCCAAGATCTCACTCCCTCAGCCCAATCTTGACAGGAGGCCCCTGGATGCTGGGCATGACTAAGTCCTGGCTGCCCAGGGAATGCCCCACCATCTGGCAGCATTCTAGTGCTCAGTAGGAACGCCTGCGGCCTCACAAGAACAAAGCTCCCCCAAATAGGAGTCTTTGCTGGGGCTCTGCAGTGAAAGGAAAAAGATGGATGGACATTTAACAACTCTTTCCATCGAGAAGCTTGACTTAAGAATGGACTATCACAGCAACCCCCTTCTTCCCCACCTGGAGGTTCCCACTCACCTGCATTTCTCCAAATCTGTAATAGGACATTTTATACATGAGGCAGTTCAGTAAGGTTGGAGAGCCTGCCTTGTCTACCCGAAACTCTCCCTGGGGGGTGAAGTAGTCACTTTCCTGTAGGGAGGAACAGAGACATTTCTACATCAGCACAGCTCCAGAAATCCAGAGACCACTTCCTTAGGTCCCTTTAAAAACAATCTCTTCAGTTACTCAATCCAGTCCAGTAAGAAAACAAGTGTGAAACCACAGACAGTCAGGGTGTACGCTCACACACGCGTGTGTAAGGCACTAATCTGAGAAAGAGCAGCCTGCCCAAGGCTGGATTCAGGAAAGCTCCCTGAAGAAGGCAGCGCAGAAGGTGACCCATGGAGGAAGCTGTACCCGTTGGGAAGAAAAGGTTTTCCCACGGGGAGCAGACAGCACAAATTTCTGAATGGCTGGGAAGGCTGTTTTCTTAGGATGTAGAAGGGATGAAGGAGATAAATAGGCTTTAAGTCACAACTGTATTGCTTGAACAGAGAGAACTTTAGAATGCACATTTAAAGCCATGACGGTAAGCCCAGGTCATCGACACACATCGACAGCAGTATCCTCCCCAGCTCCGGGCCTCTGTCCCCAATGTTTCCTGGACCTCTCCACTTTCCCTTTCCTTTCCTGTCCGGGCTGCCCCCATCAGAGATTCCAGCTCATCTGCCCCACTTATCCACCCTACCTCCACAGCTTGGAGTTGCTTCCTTTACTCCAAATCCCACCTCAAGTCTTGGGCCATTCTTGGCCCATTCTGGTCCTTGGTGCTGCCTTTCCACGTGTCCACTTGTCCCATGACAAACTCCTTCCTGGCCTGTGCTAGCCCAGCCAACTGTCCCGTTCTGGCCCACCTCTGCCCCAGCACTAGCAGCATCTTCACGCACAATCTCCCAGCGTAAGCTCCACCTTCTAGCAATGAGATGCTCATTCTCTCCCTCCAAAATCCTTATGCTCTCACTTTTAGAGTCAGGGAACCTGTATTAAGCACCTATTATGTGCCTGGTACTCTGCAGCCACTTCCCTACCTGTAACAGTTGGAGGGCCAAATCCAGACCTTGCCTGGGTTTGAACAGTTTAGACCCACAAACTAAAGGGTTAAGCAGCAGGTGCTTAATAAATGCATGACCCTGAGAAGGGAGCCTGATGCAAAAGAAGGCCTCACCTGACTCAGAGCCGGGGCCGGTCATACTGGATCAATGACCCCTTCCTCCGGGCGCCCCCCCCAGACAGACAGACAAATCTCACCCCCATAATACCACACTGAGGTGCAGCCTCAAGCACTTCTATGACTGGGACTCTAGCCTGATTCAAAATACAAATATTCCACCTCGAGCAAAAGCTCATCTATTAGTTCAGGGGTTTTCAGTCATGTCTGTTTTTTGAGACCCCCCCATGGGGTTGTATTGGCAAGGACACCGGCCTAGTTGGCCATTTCCTTCTCCAGTCCATTTTACAGAGAAGGAAACAGAGGCAGTTGCGGGGCCAGGTGACTTGTCCAGGCTCACCCGGCCTTCCAGACTGCAGGTCCAGTGCTGAGCTGCCCAACGACTAGCAGAAGAACCCTAAAAGCAGTGACCCCTGCTTTCTAAATCCACTCCAACACAGGGAGCCCCATTTCCTATGTCCCCACATTCTGAGGAGAGTGCCTCTTTTTGAGCTTCCCCTCTAGGGACAGGAACTCCTCTAGGGTTCCCCGACCCCGGAACTCTGGGCCAATGAGAAGGGCGCTCTGGTCACTGTGTGTGCACGAAAACTCCTGGACCAGGTGACGCCTTTCTGGGCTCTGACCAGGCTCTCATAGGGACACCCAAAACTTTTCCTTCAAGTCAGCTCCTTAGGTAGTCACAGAAAAGGAGGCTGGGGGCAACCACGCAATATCCTTGCCTATAAAAGGTCCCTCCCTCCCCAGGCAGGTAGCAGAGCTGAGATGCTGCTCCCCTCTGTGGGAAAGCCCGCTGGCCAGCCCCAGGTAAAGGGGGAGGAGAGGCGGGCACTCTCTGCTCTCCAACTTCCCTTCAGAGAGGACCGGAGGCAGCACAGAGCTGGACGTTCCCCAACAGGCAACTGTGCCCTTCCTTCCAAAGCTCACTAGATTGGCTTTCGACCAGTCCTCCTGCTGCCCCAAGGGTTGCAGAGATGGACAAGACCAGGGGTGGGAGGGGACAGAAATATATCCAAGCCATCCCAAAGCAGACTTGGGCAAAAACAAGGAGGACTGTGATGGGAAGTTGGAGGAAAGAGCCCACTTCCCATGAGTGATTTTTTTTTATTCTTGGAGAGGGCACCTCAAGGTGGGAAGGCACAAAACCCATTAAACAGAGGACAGACACATTTGGCCCCTAGGGGGCTGGATGGAGGGAAGAAGTGAAGGAGTCTGACAGACTATGGAGGAAGACTGACCCAGCAGTCCCATGATAGATGGGTAAAAACAGGCAGCGAGTGGAGGGGACAAGCATGGGGAGTGTGTCCAGAGCAGGGGCTTCATAACCCTGGCTGACTGGATTACCAGCAGTTCACACTGCCCGTTTTTCTTGGGGACACCAATCTTTCATAATTCTAAGTTACTTCTTACCCGAATGTCTTTCGGATGCTCCCCTTCAGCTATCCTGACCATCCAGAGAAACTTATTGATATCATCACCAGAATAACCAATGACGCCTCCAAAAATAATCAAGACATAATCCACATCCAGGCTCCTCATGATCTTATAAGCTGCCGTTTCATTTGAAGACATGGCTTTCCCAACCTAGACCATAAATTCAAAATAAAAAAAAAGCAACAGACATTGAAACCAGCTCCAGAAGCCCCGCAGAGCTCTACTTTCAGTAGATTCTAAGAGAAATGGCAGATTTTATGCAGAGAGGTCACGGACTTGGGGTCATTTCAGCTTCCCAAACCAGAGACTTCTCGGCCGCATCCAGCCTGGGCTGGCTAGGCCTTGGTTCTGGGAGATGTGCCCGTGATGAAGGCCTCCATGCTCTGCAGCATGGGTGTTAATGGTGAGTTTCTTTGCTACAATTTCCAGACTCAAAATTCAATAATATACAAATAATTTTCAAAGTTAATCACCCAAATAAAGCAGTTTTCAAAGGAATTTCCAACATCCACGTTTGGCCTGGTCCTGTACAGACTGGACAGAAGCCAGGCCAGCTGCCCAACCTCCCCCTTCATGTAAACAGACAGAGAAGCACCAAGAAGCAGGGAGCCAAGAAGCCCGGCACCCAG
The DNA here is from genome assembly GCF_902635505.1 of Sarcophilus harrisii. Taxonomy (NCBI): domain Eukaryota; kingdom Metazoa; phylum Chordata; class Mammalia; order Dasyuromorphia; family Dasyuridae; genus Sarcophilus; species Sarcophilus harrisii. The sequence continues at coordinate 267,540,034 of NC_045430.1, read as the reverse complement.
GCTCCCTCCAGCACCATTTCCCATGGCACACAGAACCCTCACCAGTGCAATGTGACTGTTATTCCACGTGTTGTTGTCAACCAGCGTCGTCCTGTTGGCCATCCCGGCAATCTGGTAGCCATAATCCCACCAAGACATGACCCGGGCGTGTTCGTCGGTGTTCTGCCTTAGCCAGTAGTATGCTTCTCGGAAATCATCCAAGATATTCCTGGTGCTGAAATGAGATGACCGTGCACTTTGAGATGAGGGGACCGACCTACCAGGGACGAAGGCGCTACAGAATGCCAACCCTGACAAGCAGGTCAGCAATGTGGACCCCGCCATGGCGTTGAGGCCTCTGTCTGATGGGGACGGGGTGTCGTGCCCACAACCTCCCCAGCCCCGCATGGACAGCAAGGGCTCTTCTCCTTACCCGTCATGGTTGTAGGAGGCCAGCACTATGCTGGGGCTGGAGTAGGCGTTGCTCGTTACCCAGGTGCAGTGGACTGCAAACATCATTAACAACATCAGCATCAACATGGTGACGATGCTTTTGATGTTGGGCCCCAAGCCTTCTTCAGCTTTTTCTTGCTCAGATACGTGTTTCCTCACTTTACCTGCCTGAGGAAACAAACAATCATTCACAACTTATTTTGTTTTTCCTTCTGTTAAGATCTCTCTCTCTCTGAAATATATGTGAAAACAAGGTAGCTTATCTCCTCCTTTCTACCCAAACTTTCACCTCCCGCTTTAACTTGAGCAGAAGCTTTGAATTGGCTTTAGGGCAAGAAGCCTGGTCCTCCTCTCGATGCTGGAGAGGCGGCATCCCCAAGCCAGGTTCTACGCCAACCATGCTCTCTCGGCACCCACTCGTGGGCCCCTCACAGGGGATGCTCCTTTGTGAGACAGCAACACATTTGATCCTCCCGAAGAGAGACAGACAGGGAGCATATTAACAAGCACAGCTCCCATCAAAGAATGAGCAGCAGGAAGAGACCCAAGCTCTACAAATGCAAACCCAAATGTGGATTTGGGATTATGGTGGATCATCTACTGAGGAAATGAGGAGCCTGGACTTCCAGAAATGCTCCTCCCCAAGTCCTTTCTGCTGGATCTCACTGGGAAGGAAGACCTCCTAACTCAGAAGCAGTGAGGACATTCACCCCTGTTAATAGACAGCTGTGCTCTGTGCGCCCCTCTGGCACAAGCTCCCATCAAATGGGACATCATCTTTCCCTTTACCAATCTGCCTCCCAAGGGATGATGTGGGTTTGACTTACATCCCATGTGACAACTGCAGAACTCAAATCAAACAATGACCATTTTTAATAAACTTCACTCAAGGCATTTTATCACCTCTCAAGCCAGAGTAAGAGCCTTCAAACACGATGTGCAAACAAGCCCTGACTAGAACCCCGGGAAGCAGCCCTTGGCCAAAGACCCAGAGTGGTCCCCTGCGCCAATCTGCCCACCCCTGGCCCTGTCTCCACTCCCCCTGGGGCTTCTCCAGGAGAAGCTGTCTCCTTGCAGGTCGCCTACCTTGTCATACAAGTTTCCTGGATTTCTTTTGTCGTCTTCGTCACTACTGTCTTCCACGGGGGGGCTTTCCCGCTTGAGATCATCCCCCAGGTAGTGCTCAAAGACATTGGAGAAAGCAATTGCAGACAGCATGCAGACCACGGGGGTCAAAGTCAGCATCAGGCGTACCATCACCCCAGCAAAGTAGACGGCGCTGATTGCGTACAGAGCCACTGGGATGAGAGAGGTTCACTTTTAATCATAAGAGAGTAGGAAACTCAACTTTTAGACAGTAATGACAAGACCAAAAACTCCTCCAAAGAACGGTTTGTTCTTTAGTTACCAATACTGGCCGATAATTAATAGCCACCGTCATAAAGCATAATTTGTTATTAACTTCCATAATTAATGAGACTATGGCGTACTGAGATTGCAGCGCTGTTACCAAAGAGATGGGGATTCTTTTCGGTCACATTTGTCAATAGTGATGGATTTTCTATGGCTGTTATGCCTTTAGAGGAAAATGCACTTATGTTAGACTTCATAAAGCCTGGGAAGGAAGTGCACAATCCCCTACAAATCCTCCATGGCAAACATTGGTAGTTAAAGTCTATTCTGGAGCAATAAATGAAGCAGAAATAATGCCATTTATTAAGCGAAATCTGTAGTGTCTCAAAGTCATTCCTGAGAGATCTGGAGATTTTGAAATCACAGAAAAGTGACTTTTCTAGATTGCTCCAGGTGGACATTCTAGAAGTCTACAATATCCTGTCCTCCATGGCCATTGGTGGAGCCCCAATGCTCTCCTCCCTTGGACGATCACAAATTGAAGTTAGATGAGCTCTGAGAAGCCCCTTAAGTCCTATCCTCTCTTCCCCAGGGAATGAAGTGGCTAAATCTAAGATATCTCTCCCCCCACTCCCCAATGTTGGGCATTCCCCTCTCACCAAGGTCAGGCCCGATATCCTTTATCTAATCCCCCTGCCCTGGTCTGTTTCACTCAGGGTCACCCTGGATGGGAGCCTGGCTTCCTCTCCTGGGCAATCACACCCTGGGCTCCTCCAAAGCCATGACACCTGTGTCTTTTTCAGAAGGGACTGCCTGCACCCCCAGATTCTGCTGTCTCGGTTCAAACACTTGGATTTGGAGTAATGCCTAAAAACATGGGTTTTCAATATTCTATGTTGTAACTTATTAATTCTTTTGTTGCCCTGCTTTGTGGTCCTACGATCAAGAGAGTGCTCTGCTTAAAAACAGAATTTACTCAGTTTCACATAAATATTTTCTCCAACAAGAAATTCTAGAGGTGCTGTAGCCTGATTTTACAAGCTGCTTGGTAGCTCTCACAGTAGTAATTTTATTCAAGTGGGTTATATTCTCAGTTAAAGACAAAAGTCTGGAAATTTAAGCCAGAATCTTACAATCTTAGGCAGACCACAGAGCAAATCCTTCAAATTTCTAACTCTATTATGTTAAGAAAATGAAAATGTTCCATGAGCCAAAAATGAAATAATATAACCTCCCCCAGGCAACTGAGACAACACTAGAAAAATGGTTAATAAATATATAAAGCACGTGCTGGTGAACCAGAGCCATCACTGAAACCATGTTAGTGAAGAGCTCTGAGTGCTATGGAATTACTTTTAAATCACATTAAAGTCACTCTTAACTTAAGATCATCTAAAATTGACTTGATTTTTTATAATTGAGATGGGAGCAACACAGTCACTTTATGCTTGTAGTAGTCACAGGTAGTTATAAATTCTTAAATGGTACCATTTGTTCAAATATTATATTTACTTCCTGCTCTCTAGAAGAGCTGAGCTATTAACTTCTGTATACCAACTCATTGCTTAGCAATATAAATAGAATTATAAAAACACAGCTATTTTAAACATTGGATTTTTAATCCTAAATATCAAAAATTTAAACCATTGAAATAATGGAGAATTTTGCCTAAATGGAGAAGATATATAATATAATAAGTTCTATTATATATAATATATATACAAATAGAAATTTCATCAAGGCAATTGTTTCAAATCAAAGATATTTTTGAACATTTCTCTTACCAAACACTCTTTCATCATTTATATTTTTGATACAGAACCACAGGCCTGCTGGGAAGGTGCACACAAGAATATGGAGATCAAAGAAGAAGGATACCCATGTCGTAGGCTGATGTTCAGACACTGAGGCAATGATGGGAATGTGTATTTTTGCATACCTAGTTTAAGAAAGAAAGCATAATTTTGAAACGCTGCAAATTCCTTTCTTTCTAGACTTAAAGCATTTCTTTTCATGACCATGGTTGACTTCTCACCAAACTCGTTGCTGAAGCAATGCTTAAAACAATATAAAAAAAGCTGGCTTTTGAGCCACTCTGGACCTATTCTAATTGGCTGTTTGACCCTGGCCAAAGACCAGCCAAAAGGAGCCAGTCTGACTCAATGGACAGAGAGCGTTTGTCCCTCCCTTGAAGTTTCTTCCACTTCTAACATTATAGCTTCTCCTCCCATGACGGGCCTATGGTAGACAGATGGCCCAGTGAGCTCAGCCCAAACTGAGGAAAATCATGGCGGGTCATTCAGGAGCACTCACAGAGATTGGACACAAAAGAGCTCTGACTTCCAATGAACTAGATAAATAAAATCTTGCCTAAGCTACAAGTTCTGCTCCCTCTGTCTGCCTTCGAAATAAAAACTCTGCAGCTTATTAAGTGCCATCTAATGGGCTCCAGGACTCTCCTGTACTTTTTACAAGCAGATGTTAAAAGGAATGTTACATAGTTATTGAGGGAAAAAAAATTGGCCTGGAACTTAAATTTATAGCATTAGCCAAAAAGATGGTGCAACCTGAACTGGACATAAAATGAATTAGAATAACTTTTCTACAAAAATACTAAACCATGGTCTCACATTTTCTGAGTCATTACATAGAACATCAAGTCAGCCAGTCACGTATGTGACACTTCTAGCTCAAATACTTTACTTCAGTCATTAATGGTGAGGAACCATGAGGATGGAATACCACATTAGACATGATTCTTTATAGCATAAGAATATTTGTTTAAAAATACCAACTGATCAAAGGCTGCATTATCTCTTACAAGTACACCTTCTATTTCTGTTTGAAATAAATGGCCATAGACTTTATTTCCAAAATAATGAATGCCATGTGTTACATATATACACCTATTAATGTCCACTCAGTTACAGGCAGAAGAGGAAAGCAATTCTACACATTACTCGGATAGTTGTCCATTCATGACTGAAAATAACAAGTGAAAAAAGAATACTGACATCCTCAGGAAAACAGGCCTGGCAGCAATCTGGTGGGAGAGTGCTAGATGTGGCACCTCAGAACTGAGTTCTAAACTTTCTTGGCTATCATCCTCACGCCCCAGGGGGTTCCAGGCTACCCCTGCCTTTGGGCCCTAGTTTCCTCATCTGTAGAATGAGGCTGACCCTGAAGAATGTATTTTGAAAAACAAAAAGCTATTACAAATTAAATACATGCAAAGATACTTTTCAACATCCACTTTTGCAAAATCCTGTGTTCCAAATTTTTCTCTCCCCTCCCTTAGACAACAAGCAATTCAATATAGGTCAACCATACCCCAAGGACAACACCATCAAAAAGTCAATGACAGATCTACCTGGAGGTGGCGAATGCAGCTAAGATAAATTTTAATCTCTCCACCTCTTGGGATAGTAATAATCTTCGTGTATCCCTTTGTAAGTTCAATACTTTAACATAAATATCATGACATCATTTCCCCTCATTTTTACTTACCCAGTGTCCCACAGTGAATAAAATCTGCCACTCCATGGTGCAATATAACCTAGAAGAGTTAAAAAAAAAAAAAAAAAAAACATAAAAAGGAAATCTAAGAAATTGAATTTAAAAAAGAAACAAAAACATTAAGGGTTTTAAAAACTTAATTATTAATAAAATATATTTTACTTTACTTTTGGAGGCAACAGCCTACGGTCCTAAGTTATATGGCTGGCACTAGAACAAAACAAGGTTTATGGACACATAGGACCAGCTGTGGGAAGATGGAGAAATTAAGAAGGCCACATCACTATGCTGAGCCTTCAGCCCTTGGTCTCCTGACTTCAGAGTAGTCAGTGCCTCCAATTGACACTGGGGCTCTCCCCACCCTCAGATACAATCTCCTTTCTCTATGAGGACTCAGCAAGGGAGAGAGAGAAGTGGTCAGATCGGCTACAGGAGAACCAGGAGAGAAGAAACTTTAAAGGAAGAGAGGATCCTCTCTGCAGAGAGGACTGCAGAGTGGTCAAGGAGGAGGAGGAGGGAGAAGAGCCCCATTTTGGTGCCATGCTGGTGGCGAGAGGAGCTGAGAAGAGTGGGCGAGAGTCTATGCAGAGAGAGGGAGAGATCCAGGAGGATAGCTCCTAAGAAGGGGAGACACGGGCAGTGCCCTAGCCAAGAAGGGAGAGGCTGGAGCAAGGAGGGACAGAGGGGGCCAATCTCTCTGGTCCTGATGTTGCGCTCCCAAGATGGTAACTGAGCATGACCAAGAGGACTCCTTCTCCTAAGCTCTCTCCCCCCTGCCCTGTGCCCCCTTAGTCCCAAGGCCTTCCTCCCCTGTGGTCCCTCCTACCCCCCTCCCTTTGCTCAAAATCCTCACCCTCATCAACCTCAATCAAGGGAGACAACCCCTCGTCCATTTATCTGTGCCCTCTTTGAAAGAAAACAAATCTGGAATCTGAAGAAGGCTACACATGCTCAGCCCGTCTCTTCTCTCTCTTTCCAAGGGGGCTTTTTGAGGTTTTAGTGGCAACGGAGGCAGTTACTGCTGACTGATTCAGGGGCCTCTGGAACCTAAGCTTCTGGGCCCAGGGCATCCACTGGCCTGTATTGGCTAAGAACAGGGAGACACCTGACCTGGATTTCACTGGATCCAGGGCTTCTCCCCCACCTTTGGCAGCCATGCTCCAGCCACTCACTGGTTGGGCAGACCACAAGTACTGCTTGGCAAGGAAACTGAAAGAAAGGCTCCGACGGGGACAGGGGCTGCCCAATGTGGCCTCCAGATAGCCAGCGAGGGACCATTGCTAAACAGGCAGAGACACACCAAGTTGGGGGTGATGGAGCCTTGACATGAGAAAGCAGGAGGGGACAAAAGGCACCTCAAGTCCCACTGGATCTGCAGAGAGGCCTATAAGTTACACATTTCATATGGCCCGAGAGGGGGGGAAGCAACGGACCCCCAAGTGAGCCAGGAGCCCAGCCATAATCCCCCTCATTCTCCCTCCTTAGGAAGCAGCGTGCCATGCTTTGTGCTCCTCTCTCTGAAGACTATCTCCTCCTCACATGCAAACTGCCCCCTTCCCACTCTCCTATCCCACTGCCTTCTCTCATAAAATGTAAGCTCCCAGAGGGTAGGGACTGTCTAGGTGCTTCTGTTGGTATGGACAGCTCCTGACACCTAGCAGTATCCATTGTTTCATTTAGCTCTCTCCCATTTTTCTAGAGCCTGAAGAATATCTCAGGCCCACCCCTCTGCTGTATAGTGAGCCATGAGGAAATGGGGCTCAGCACTGGGGGCAAGGATACTTGATGCTTGGGAAAAGGAAGAACACCTTTTTCCTGCTTAGGAAAGGCCTCCACTATTTTTGTGTTAAATAAGACCTTTTCTATATCCTGTCAATTCCTCAAAACAAGAACTTTTAGAAATAAAGAAGGGCCGGTGTTCCCGTAGAGTGGTCCACCCAGACTACAGCTGGCATGCTATATTTGATTCTGGGAACCACATTTTAGGAAGGCCACCAGATGTTGAAGGCGGATCGACTGGGAAATCGACTGGGACAACAACTGCCTTCCAGCATCCAGCATTGGAATTGTTCTATTCTAAGAATAATGAATTGGTTCCATGACAGCTGGCCACAGGAGGACGGTGGGAGCCAAGCTGAGTCTGTGTGAGTATTGACTGAGTTACAGTAGGGATTCTTTTCCAAGTAGAGGGAGGTCTCTCCCAGCTCTGCCGCCACTCACCGGTGTAAGTCAGGTAGATCACACTCAGGAACACAGCGCCCGCAGCCAGGGATACTCCCAGGAAGAAAAGGGTCTGAAACTCCTGCTTTGTCAGTCTGTCTCTGAGATACTGCAGGAAGGCATATGCCTGGATCAGTGCAAAGACACCTAAAGAAAAGGGAAAACATGTTGATGCACTAGCACCATCCCAAAGTTAAGCAAGCAATTTCTAGGAATCTCATTTAAAAGCTCCTTTTTCAACCTATCTTTGAGTTGTTTTCTTTTAATATGAAACACTTATTTTGAGCAAAACTAAGACTGCTTTTGGAATCTGTTAACAACTCCAATTCTTCTAGTTAAGAATTAGCTAAGAAGGGAGCATCTCATCTCCTTACTCTAGATACTGCTCTCCAGAAAATCCTCTAAGAGCCAGGCATGTTCTTTTTGCTCCTATAATTAATCTCAAACTCCTCTCTGGATGTACGCAAGTTGCCATTAGTTGAAAGTCAGGCAAGATAATTCATATTTTGAATGGCATTAATCCCATTCCTCCACATTAAATACTTCCCCTCTACAACCTTCAGTGAGATGCTAGTTAAGAAAATTACATCAGAGAAGAAAGCCCCTTCGATTTGCCTTATTTCAAGAGGGAAAAAAAAAAAAAGGATCTTTGACAATCTGGAAAACACTTAAGGATTATTGATGGACGATTAACATTTAGAACAAGGGAATAGTATATTTAGATTGATTATCTTTTTTTTTTTTTGCTGGAAATACCTGCTCTGGAAGCTAAAGCAATAAACAAAGTTGACTAGAATGATTTAAAATAAAGGGGAAAGGCAATAAAAAATAGATAAAATTTTCTTACAGAATATCTCAAATTGCATAAAATAAGACTGGGCATTAAAGCATCTCAATGAATAAAAAATGAGTTTTATTCCCCTAATTATTTTGTGCCTTTTGTAAAATCTAGGTTGCCAAAGATCTAGATAAAGGAAAAATTAATACCAAAGCATGATCAGCTACAAACACCACTAGTTTTACTTTCAATTTTGCCTGTATATTTACAAAAAGCATCAAAAGTGATTATGTAGCCAACTGATTACAAGTTATTCTTTCCAACAAGTTGACAGTGACAGTCCAGTTGATTATCAATAAATTACAGCTGTGTGGAGACACTTGCTTACCTTGTCCCTAGGCTAGTCCATCTAAATGAGCTTATCATACAGTATTTCAGGGAGCAATTGAGGGGTGGAGGGGGGGAAGAAGTTCCTACCCTTGAGAGTGGCCAGAAAATGCCCTATATTCCAACTTTTTCTGCTAAGTCAAGGGTCACTCTTGGGGCAGTCATTTCAGAGTGCCAACCAATTTCAGGAACAACTGAAAATCAGATAGTCAAGAGCAAGCAAAAGGTCAATTATTAGAATCTCCAACTCCCAGCCAAGTCTTGGGAAACATGTATCTCCCATTGTTGAGCTATTTGGCACAGCTGCTTTACATCAACACTGGGCCAAAGAACTGTGGGTTTTGTCACACTGACAGGGATGTGTTGCTGCTTGTTGTACAGGATGGGCGTGTGACATGTATCCCATCGAATTCCAAGAAATGAGGGTTGGTATGTCTGGGCTGCCGCTGAGGATGTGCTCACAGACAGCCCGACATTATATAGAAGCCCATCTATCCATAGAAGCTTTTCCTTTACAAATTGGCCAGGATGATGAAAGGTATCAAATAACGACCTACCCATTGTTTAATTTTACCCATTTCTTTTTCAACTATGAGGAAAAAGGAACCTCTCTCATGTACCTGCAGCGGCCATGTGTTCGCTTGTCCTGATTGGCTGGAATCCCACAAAAGGAATCTGCATGGATAATATCAGTCCCACGATGTAGAAAGTGCTATATGCTACAAAGACAAAATGGGAAGCAGTTAAATTCTACCCAAGAGGCACTCCCAGACTTTTATGCAGACATGCTATTTCACCTTTGACCTGAAATTCTGAGTTGATAGGTTAGTTTGTTCATAGGGATTTTTGTGATACTATTTTATGTGACTGGAAGCTGCTTTTGGTAGAGTTTCCTTCCTTATACCAGTATAATTAAGTTACAAGTTTAGTAAGAAAAAAAATTCTCCTTGACAAATACTCTGTGAGTAATGCTACTTTACAGCCAGACAATTCCCACTTCCAAGCATGCCACTTTATCTCTGGCTTCGCTAGGTGCTGCTCATTGTCCTGCGGCACTGGGAGGTGTGGGTTCGGTCTTAGCTGGCCTCCTCAGCACTTACCATCACAGAAAAAGACAGGTATTGGTTTCAGGTTATCACTATCTGAAGTGTCTGTGATGGAGGAGACACATTATTCTTATAGGCTCAAACACACACGGTTTACACCAACTTCCCACCAATGGCACCTAACTATGAAGAGCTGCTTCACTTCTCTAATTTTAACCACCACATTATAGTTTCTGAGTAGAGGAATGTTGACAGTGTTTAATATTTTTAAGAGAAAAGCTACTGCAGGGCACCAATAAATGGCATGACTGGTGGCTCCAGTTAGCATCTTGATTTCTGTATCTCTAAATAAATATAATGGGGAGAGAGGAAGAAGGGAGGAAGGAAAAGAATTTGGCATTTAAACAACTGTTTTTATAGGTAATTGGAGAGAGGGAAACAAAAAATTAAACATTAAAAAACCCAATGTGGCACTGAGTCCATGTAAGTCCTATATTAATAAAGGATGAACTTATCAAGTCTGGGATAATAATTTTCACCAGAAAAAGATTTTTGGTTTTATCCAAGAGGCCATTTGTGCAAATGGGGAGTCTAGGCACTGGGAACACCAACACCAGCAACCCTGGTGCTCTGTGGGACATAAAGAAAAATTAGGCAAAATCCCTGCTCCTAAGAGCTTAGGGGCTGATGAGGGAAGTTTCTGTGGCTTGATTCTAGACACCAAGACACCCTCCCAAGAGTTAATGAGGTTTCCTGGGCACCAATTTCTTAATGCCTAGAAATGGTGCACCTGGACATCTGCAAATGAAAAGCAGAAGATTCTCAATATCCCCCAAATAAATGCACACTCCCCCCACCCCGTCCCATATTACTTCCATGTTAATGAACTATGAAATCCCTCCATCCAGTCACACTTTCCGGTCATCCCACAGTGCTCTCTTCCTTCACTGTGATCTCTGATCCCTCCCTCCACCATGAAGTTGTGTCCCCAGGACCAGCCTCCCCACCACGTCCCGGCTCCTCTCCCATCCTCTCGCCTGGCTGACCCTCGTCTCCTGCCAGTGCCGTCTGGCCGAGCCTCAGCCCAATTCCTCCCGCCCTTCGCTGGCTTCACTGACCCCAAGGTTACCGAACAACAGGAGAAGGCCACGAAGCTGTGCTGAGCCTGCCACAAATGTGGGTGCTCACCATGGTGAGGCATTCCTTCTCACCACATGGGGGCTCTTGCTCCCCTTGCATCCCTGCTCAGGTCCCCACGCTCCCTCCCAGCTCACTCTGAGCTCCCTGCCTTCGGCCACATTAAGGAGGGTCCCTCTCCCCTCCAAAACACAAAGGGCTGTGCCCCTCTTCCTGGCAGACTCTTCCCTTCCCTTTGGGCCACTTTCCTGGAGAAGGAGGTCCATCCCCCCCCACTGGCTCTGGACCTGACTACAGGTTTCTGCAAAGTTACCAGAGACTTTGTTTCAGCCCTCTCGGTGGCCTCTGACGCGGCTAACTTCTCCACCTCCCCCGCTCCTTCACACACGGTCCTGAGGCTCCCTCTGGTCCAGGGTCCCAGCCATCTCCTCTCTGCAGAAGCTCCCCAGTTTGCTCTGTCCAGTCCCGGGCCCTCTCCTGACTTCCAGAGTCAGTTCCCCAGCTCACTACCAAGGGACCTTCCTAAAAACTGCAAACCTGACCATCCCTCCTCCCCTCCATGGTCCCCATGACTTCCAATCCTCTTCTTCAGGGGCTTCTAGAGTCCCCGTAATTTGGCCCCTTCCTACCTTTCCCCATGCCTTTATCATGGCACTTGCCGTCTAAAATTTACCCATTAATGTCCATTGTATCAAGCCAATTCCTGAGTAATTCCCAGCTTCCCTAAACTCAGGATATCCCATTAAGTCAATCCATACATACTGGGTGCCTGTGATGTGGTCAGTAACCCGAGGGCTCCAAAGGAGCTGAAAGCGTCCCGGGCCTCCAAGGACAGAGGCCTAACCAGCATCCCATGCCAAGTGCTCCACGGGAGGACAATGGCCATATACCCTTCTTCACCCCAGCCTTGCCCAGTCCCTGCCCCTCAGAATTTTGGTCATCAATACTCCTTGGCTGGGCCCTTTTTCCAGGAGGCCCTGAAGAAACTGCCATCCCTGCTGGCCTCTCCTCATTCCAATTAAGGTCAGAGGGCCTTGCTACAGAAGTGAACTTTAAGAAAATTCACTCTGACTTTGTAGTAAATCATTCATTACACCAAGAAAATGCTACAACACTGCCATCCTGTGGAACTCGAGTAATTGGCATTCTTTGCCACGTTTCTATTTTGCATTTACTGATGGCCTTCCACAGAAGGATGATGCCAGGGAGCCAACTGACCAGGCTGATCTTAAATACCTATTCTCCAATTGAGCAAACTTAAGTGTTTGCTGGGAAACTACAATGAATATTTGTGAACACAAAAATAACAATTATTATTATTATTAAAAAAAAAAAACATACCACCCTCTAAGCAACCTGCTCTACTTCCCCCACCCCCCATACCCGCCGACACCCCCTTTATTCCTCAACAGGAGAACAAAGAAGGAAAAGGGGGGAAAAAACTCAGGTAGATGGGGTACCACAGAACTACATATTTAGAGCTGCCAGGGAGCCTAAAGGTTCCCTATTCAGCAAAGGAAGGAGGGATAGAGGGAAAAAGAAAAGAAAGGGTCTCAAGAGAAGACAAAAGAAAGGAGGAGAGAGAAAAGAAGAAGGGAAGGAGAGCCAGCACTTAGCTCTACTACCTCGGTATAAAGATAATTCCATGGCACCTTCACCAAAGAATGAAAGGGGGAGCTAAGAAGGTGCCAACCCAATCACATCGTATTCTTGGGAGCACACACGAAGATAGACAAGAATCGGAAGCTCACAGTTAAAATGATTTCTGGGGATCATGCCTGCACCTTCCTGGCCTCTGGTCCACAAACACGACTGACTTAAGAACTCCACACTGTGGGAAATGGGCAGAGATGGGCCTTGGCAATGTTCTGGTCTCTCTCTTTTACATTTGAAAATCACAGACATATCAATTATTCAGTAAAATGAAGAGATTAACTCTAAAAGTGAAATAAACTGATTAAAACTATCAAATAGCTTGTTATGTGTAAGAGGATTGTACTATTGTGATATATATATAAAATAATAAGAGTTCACAGTTGCCCAATGGATGAGAAACTCAATATAAAGCAGTAAAATTCTAATGAACGATTAAAAAAAAAATAACCTCCCTTGGCTTTTGCAGGAAGCAGAGGGGCATAGAGCTGGATGGCAAAGATCCGATTCAGGCAATTCGATTCAAAGGGACCCCCTTCAAAGGGAGGGACAGGGAAGTGGAACCCAGTGCAGAAAGGCTCAAATATCAGCCTAAAGAGCATGAATTTGAGCCTGTGAGCAAGAGGAAGGCACGTGGTTGTAGAGCTGAAGGTAACGTGATCCAAGCAGTGTTTTAGGCAGATTAATTTGCCAGTGGCATGCAGGCTTCCCAGGAGCTTGGAGTGGAGGAGGGAGGGTGGAGAGAAAGCAAGAGACAGGGAGAAGGAGTGGACTTAACCAGCCAGTCCAGCTCAGAGCTTGAGAGAAATAAGACTCCCCTATACCAAGTCTCCACAGCTGCAGCCTTCTTAGTCTAGATGCTATTATTATTTGTATCCACAACACTGAGCACAGTAAATGCTGAATAAATGCTTTTTCATTCATTCACCATTAACAACAGCACATACACTATACATTTTGTGAGGCAGCCAGGTGGCTCAGTGTATAAGGCACTGGACTTGGAGTTAGGAAGACCAGAGTTCAAATCCAACTATACCCACTCACTAGTTGTGTGACCCAAAGCAAGTCATCTAAGCTCTGTTTGGAGAAGGCAATGACCCGACTCCCCTCACCCCCCCGCCCCGCCCTGGTATCTTTGCCAAACTCCACAGACAACACCAGCTTGCTATCAATCATGGGGTCTCAAAGAGTTGGACACAACTTAATGACTGAACAAGTAATAAGAGAAATACATATGACTTCACTTCCAGATAAGGAACACAAATTTTTTTGAGATGAGCAAGTAAGACAGAGTCCTATCGGGATGGAAAATGCCATTGGCACCCAGAGAGAATGGAGACTGAATGCAGATTGGAGTGGACTATTTATACCTTTGTTGTTTGCTTTTTCTTTTACACTATGACTAATATGGAAATAGATTGAAAATGATTTTATGTGTATAACCTATATGAGATTGTTGTCTAGGGACAAAAAATTTGCAACTCCAAATCTTACAAAAATGAATGTTGAAAACTATTTTTACATGTAATTGGAAAAATAAAATACTATTAAGGGAAAAAAAAATCAAAGAAAAAAGTCCTGAAAAAAATACTGGAACAGAATCATGGCAAACATGCTTCTGAGGAAGGAAGGACAATTCAGATCTCAATCTCCACGGGGAGTAAGAAACACCACGCAATGATTTTGTTTATCTAATATATTTGTGGGACAACTCACCATCCAGCACTTGGAAACTCCTGAAGCCCCTAAAATGCATTTGGGGGCTTGCTCATTGTTACCAGAGGTGGAAGAGATCCCAAATGCAGCTGGCCTGCAATGTATGAGGCTAAATTGGCAGGACCCTTCACAAAAACTACTCAGTCAGAAAAGAAAGGAAATAAGAGTTGTGGAATTCTACAATTGTCTCAGTAAATGTCATTATGACAATAATTTTAACATAATTAAAGCCTGTAAAGTTTCTTGGGGTTTTGACCCATATGAAAATGACCCAAGTTCTTCCCTTATTTATTTCTTTAGTTTTCCTATCAAATTTGCTGCAGTCTGTTCTGTGGACGTTTTTTCCTGTTGGAAAAAAATCACTAAATTCTAAGAGTTCTTTGAGTACTTGGGGTCGGACAACAGCTCTCTGTGTCTTAGACCTCCCTGCTGGGGGACCCTTCACTTTCACAACTCCTACTTGCTTAAATGATGAATCTTTTACATGTGTGCAGCACTTCCCCTCCACTGTTTTCTTTGATACAGTAACTCTGGGAAGACAGGGGACATTTTCCAAAATGAAGGCTGCTTGACTAAGAGAGAGGAAGATATGTAGAGGATTATGGCCTGAAAAAGACCCCAGACAGGAAGAGCAAGATATGGGGAAGCAAAGGAACAGGTAGAGCTGGGTTGGGGCTAGACACAGCAGGGAGAAATTGGAGGAGTTTGCTTTTAATTTTTACTGATCCACAAAAATTCCTCTTGGACTTGAAGTCAACCTGCAAGATTCTCTCATTCTGTTATTCCCACCATACAAATGAACAAACAAATTCAAAGGGTTCCATTATCTGCCAAATAAAGGGAGTTAAGTATCAAATGGATCTGACCAGAGCATGGTCTCATTCAGAAAATCCAAAATTCTAAATATTCGTTCTAAGAAAGAACGCTGGGTCTAGCCTGAAATTTCCTAAAGAATTTACCAAAAGATCGATTGGTTTCCATCTTTGCCTCTGGACCCAATGAGACACAGCTTGTGATGAAGACTGTGAAGAGGTTTCTCATCTACAAGAAACCTAGACAGCACTGGGGATTCAGAGCATGCATGGAAAGCACTCTGTAAGTAAGATTCTAGATAAAGACAAGGTGCTTGGCTCTCATATCTCTCTCCGGAGATAAAGGGTTGTTACTGCTAACCCTGGACTTTTCTCAGTGACTAATGAGGAAAAACTAGATGACAGTTTGGAAATAACAGAGTTTGGAAGAAAACAATAAAGAAAAACGAGATATTATCACTGAAAATGTAGAAAAGAGGTTTTTATTATAAGGTGAAAGACTCAAATGAAGGGTGATTCACTCCCAACAGGAGAGTCCAGAGACTGAAGCTGCTTAGGGTTGCTTCCCATCTCCTGGGGGGCCTGCATTACAATGCCCAGCTTTTGGGAGGTTAGCTGACTTCAGTTTCTGAAGAGAGGTGACAGTCACAATGGGGATGTGTCTGGGAGTGTAAGTCTTTGTCTGAAAAGATAGCTCTTACTGAACCTGCCAATGAACACCAACCCAGAAGCCTGGGCGAAGCTGAGGCAGGGTGGGTGACTATCCTCAGTATTAGCAGTCTGCATTATCCTACATGCAAGACAGTAGGGGTAGGGGTCCTCAAACTACGGCCCACGGGCCAGATGCAGCAGCTGAGGTCGATTATCCCCCTCATCCAGGGCTATGAAGTTTCTTTATTTAAAGGCCCACAAAACAAAGTTTTTGTTTTTACTATACTCCGGCCCTCCAACAGTCTGAGGAACAGTGAACTGGCCCCCTATTTTAAAAGTTTGAGGACCCCGGCAGTAGGGTCTCCATTCTTCACTTCAATTGCACAAAAACTGAAATTTTAGAGCCAAGTCCCTCAGATGTGTGGCTATTAAAAAAAAATCCAGGACCAAACACTTTTTGCCTTAAGAAGAAAACTGTTTAGGGAAGATAGTCTGTCAATTATCTTTCAATGCACCTCAAACCTAACCTCTATGCATGTTGGGTGAGAAGCTAAGGCTTTATATGAAACAAGATTAATGATATCCAAAAAATAACCATTTAACTATCTATCTAATTAGCTATCAAAGGATACTGAATGTCCATGCTAACAAGGGCAAACAAGAGCTATAAGAATTTCATCTTTATTTTAATTTTAATTGTTGCAAAACACAAACTCTGCACTGAAATACATTAAAAGAAACTCATGCTGGTGACAAGTAAAAAACAATCTTATCCAAAAAGCATCCTTGCACAACAGAGAAGTGGTCAAACAACCTGAACAAACAATAAGAACAACTGTGTGAAAAGATACTCCAAATCAATTATAATTTGTGGAATACACATCAGACCCCTGAAGTTTCACTCAGCCTGTAACTTGTCAAAGACAACCAAAGATGAGAATAGTCAAAGTGGAAGGGGGTGTGTACAACCATTAGGGGAAGCAATTTGGAATTAGGCAAATCAAGTGACTCAACTACTGGCTCCTAAGGCAAAGGGGCCGTTAATAAAAATGTACTCACACCCACCACAATATTTACAGCAGCACTTTTTGGACAGCTGAGAAGCAGAAGCAGACTAGCCACCTGATGACTGAGCAAACGGCTAAACACACAGTGTCTCAGGAAGGTCGGTGGAATATCCTGGTGTGGTGAGGAGGGATAAGAATGAGGAGGACAGAGAATCCTGGACAGAGATACGAAATGGAGCAAAATGACGCAGAGATGACAACCACGGATGTGGACAGATCACCCGCAGCAGAAGCGAAGGCTTCCAAGCCACAGAGCCCAAAGGCCCTGGCTCAGAGCAAGGCTCTCTCTCTATAGATGATCATATGGCTGTTTTGTCTTAAAAAAAAAAAAAAAAAAAAAAAAAAACTTGTCATGTGATGGCTATGGGAGGAAGAGGAATTTTGGGGGGAAATCGATGGTGATATAAAAACAAAAGCTATTTCTATAATTCAAACATTTTCTGGATATGAGGGCAGAGGGCCTGGAATAACCAAAAATCTTTTTTTTGGGGGGGATGGGTTGAAATCTGGGACAATGGTTGCAGATGATGCTGAGCAAATCTTTCCTTTTTCTCATGATCCCTTTACAAATTTGGAATAGTTGCAAAGAACACTCGATATATGATATAGTCAGAAGACTTGGGGTTCAAGTCAATAGGATTCCTTACAGAAAAGGGCCCTTCCACACAGATGAACTGATGGGGGGAAAAGGGGAAACCCAAGCACAACCAACAGCCCAAAGACTACACTGTAGGGTCACCTGCCAATCCCCTCTAAGAGTCATTTTGTGTTTGCTTTTCTCCTACAGAATACATTTTTTAAAAACAGTAATTACACATCAACATTGCCTACAATTCTTGAAAACAAAAATATGTACTAGTGTACACTACAGAACCCCAAGGGGCTCTGAGGCGTGTGCTCCACAGAAGGAGGCTCAGAGCCAGCCTCAAACGTACAGCTGAGAGATCCTGGGAAAGTCCCTCAACCCTGTGTGTGTTCATTCATTGGAGAAGAAATGGGCAAAGACTCCAATATCTTTACCATGAAAACCCAAGGACAGTGGGGCTCATGGGTCACATACAAAGATTGGGGAGGTCCCCAACACCTAGCCTCAAGGCTTCTGCACAATAACCCCTTAATCTTTATTGAATGGATTATGAACCACGAATAAAGCCAGCCTATTTGTAGGTGGCTTCTAATCTTAATCAGCAAGACATAATTCAGGATTCCAGAGAACTCTTCCCCGAACACTATGTTTGTGCTTTTAAGTAATAAAATGACATTTCCCCCAATTCTTGCAACAGGGCTAAAACTCCAACTGGGAAAGTGGCAAGCTTGGCTCTCCTGTAAATTCTAGAAGTTCTCCAATGGTGGAGGTCTTAGAGGGGCAGAAGTGACACACCAAGGCCAGGTAAGTAAGGAGAGGACAGGAGAACAGCCTGCCAGAAGCCCACTGACAGTCACAGAGGAGAAGCAGACAGGTTAGGGATGGTCAGAACAGGTCGGTGAAGGGGGTGGTGGGGAGCCAGGTATGGCAATGGCAGCTGCATGCCTCCATTCCCATTGTTCTTCCAGCAGAGTCCATGCAGCCCCACAGGCTGATCTCTCCAGAGGAGTGCCCGGGGCCCAGTCCTGCCACAATGTGCCATATGCAATGTTCAGAGACAGACTCATGTTCCCTTTATTACAGCTCCAGTCCAGGGGTGGGGGGAGTCTGGCCCCTGAAATCATGTGGCCATGATGGTGAGCTAAGAGCCAGGTACAGCAACCTCCCACTTCTGGAGTTCTAGCAGTTGACAGTTAAGTTTAAACCCCCCAAAAAGTTCCCATTCCTGCTCTGACTCAATGACTCTGCTCAATGTGGGCAACTCGGGCAGAAGTCCGCACTGAGGATAGCGGCCTGGCACCAAGAATTTGGGAGCCCTCTTCTTGGCTGCAGGACCTGGAGCCCAGGCTTCCAGTGCTGGAGCGGGCCTGCCTCCTGCCCTCTCTGACACACCGCCACACTCACAGCACATGCCCAACATCCACCTGTTTAACATATAACACACCAAGTGAGGGGCACAGCTGGTCACTCCAACAAAGGGGAGAGGAGGCCACTGGTCAAGGAAGAGCCAGCACAAACACATGAAACGTCTCCCCTAAAGGCTGACTGCTCCCTCCAGTCCAGAGGTCCCCGTGACAATCTCACACAAGTAGCTCTCTCTCGAGGACCAGGGCCAGGCCAAATGGTCAGCTCAAGTTTTTGGCTACATTTCTCCCCATAAGTAAATTCTGACTGTATAAGGATTAAAGCTGGTGAGTGACTCTGTCTTGGGCAAAACTGCTACTCTGCCTGGAACGTCCTGTAACCACTAGTCCAAGATCACCAGAATCAGGCAGTGGCCAGCCACCCCGACGGCGCCTTAGTTTGGAGAGCCGCATATCTGCCCCCCTCTTCATGGTGGTTCTTTGCTAAGGCATCTCAATACTATCAGTTGAGTTGGCAAGTGACCTCCGAGATGGTCGGCCACCACCTCTGGGAATTGGGTTTCAAACTGTATTTCCCACAAATTTTCATTCAAGCTTTTTCTCTTCTTCCCTCTAGAGTGTATCTTTACCAAAGTTTAAAAATATTTTGGAATATTAACCATTAATAACTCTTCTGTTTCTCGAGCTGTACGTTAATAAAGAAAAAAATATATTTGCATCCGGTGTTCATTGGTGAAGGGAATTGGATTCGCTTCTTTAAAAAAACAATTTTTTATTGGGCTTTGATGTCTTTTCTTATTTTTTTCCTTGGAAATGTTTAATGTATTTGATAAAATATATATATATATATATAAAAATAACTTTTTATTGACAGAACCCATGCCAGGGTAATTTTTTAAAACATTATTCCTTGCACTCACTTCTGTTCTGACTTTCCCCCTCCCTCCCTCCACCCCCCTCCCCCAGATGGCAAGCAGTCCTATACATAAAAAACCATCTCTTTTATGTTTCCCAGCTTCATTTACAAGTTCATCAATATGGAGAGACCTCATTTTTCCAGAAGAATAGCAATTCACTAGATAAAAATAGTAAATTAATATTCTGAAACGATTTAAAAACTGCTAGTAAAGCATTTATTTTTTAAATTTCCTAAATTAAAACCTAACAGTCAATATATTTAATATTCTAAAGACTGGGAGGGGAGGGGGGTTTATGGACTGGGAAAGAGAGATTTGCTAAATAATTCTCAATTTTCTTGTTTAGGACAAATAGACCTGAATTTAAACAATGGAAGACTTATATGAACTAAGGCAGAATAAGGTAGCACTAAGAAAATAATACAAATAGCAATAATGATATAGACTTATTTAGCCATTAACCATTTAACCATTAAATAAAGTCAAAGGTTAGAAAATTCTAACGATCTATTTCAGCTCCAGAAATGAATAAATTTATCATCTTGGAGCATCTGAGTTTGTAGACTGGTTTTGTTAAACATGGGTAGTATGGTGGGCTGGTTCTGCTTAAAGTTGGGGTAAGGAGGGAGGAAATCCAGGAATGGCTGATGTCAAAAGAAAACAAAAGGCAAAAACTAAAATGGGAAGAGAGGCACTGAATCACTCTGTTATGGGGTGGTGCGTGCACTTCACTGTGTCATTCCACCCCCAACCCCCAATAAAATATACTCCTCAAAAGCTAATGTGGTGCTTTGGCAGGTGAGTGATGTTTGGACCATTTTCCCAAACATGATTAGAAACTCAATGAAAGTTCACACTAAGGCAGTGGATTCTGAGCACAAGCTTTCCAAAGCCCCATCTATATTGTGGGGGGAAAATAATAGCTTTCATTAATCATTCAGTTTAGTTACTGCATTATGAAAACAATTCTTTTGGAAAAAACTTTTCGTTACACTATACAAGATTCTTTAGGATAAACCAAGGCTCAGGACATGTCCCCAAAGTGCAGCTTTTCAAAATACCAGAATCTATTTTATTTTTGAAAATCATCATTGTATAAAGTTAACCTCCTCTCCCCCCCAAAGTAACAGCAGCTAAAATAAACAGGATATTTTACACATTAAAAAGTGCTTTTGGTGAAATAATCCTATACTTTCTCTATTCGACAGGTATAAAAACTAAGGTTCTGAGAAATTATGTGCTTGACCTATGGCTATCTGCCTAATAAGGGAAAGAGAAGGTGGCCCCTGAACTAAGGTTAGTGTGCCATAACTGCATTTCATTTAAATAAGTGAGTCAAAGTATGCATAATTTGAAAGATATTTATAAGTTTTATACTATATGTCCTTTTCAGGAGAAGAAATTTAAAAGGACAGACTACAAGATTCAAACTCAAAATTAACTACTTAAAAATAGGAGTAATTAAAACAGGATTTCTATATGACTGCCTGGGCTTTTTCTCTTAATGCAAGAGGTGTAACAAATAGCCTGTGAGATGCAACTTGAAAGGACCTCAGTAAAAAGCATTTACGATATAATTCTTAGCTGCCAAAGGCAGGTGGTCACTCACCTATGTAGACCCTCTTGCTGTATCTCTGCATCAGCAATAATACAAACACATGCAGTGGAATAAGGTTTATAATAAACACGTAACCGCCCCATGCAGACACCTAGGAGGAAAAACATGTAAAAATGAGATGACTATATATTAGTACACTGGAAAATTCTTGGTTACCTTCCTGATGGTCTAGCTAAGTAACAGATTGCTATGAAATACTCAAAATGTGAATATTCCACATGGAAGAAGTTAAGCAGTTTTTCATGACCTGTAAGTTTTGTTGAAGGCTCATATGGTCATCCAGGACACAAATACAAGGTATTTTTTTTTCAGTTACTAGCAAACTCAGATCATGATTCACAGGTAATTTGCTCAGGTATACTTGAATGGATCAAAAATTTGGGAAACAAGAAAAAAGCTAGCAATTATTTTTACTTAAGATGAAAGCATATGTGAGTTGCTTTAAAAAAAAATACTCACCAAAAAAAAACTTGGTTTGCTTTTCATTTCATGGCAAATTACTGTCAAGAATACAAGAGTGTTTTAGAATGCTGCGATCTGCCAAGCACTTGGTCAAGAAGAGGACTGAGAGGGCTACAGAGTGTGCCAAGACCAGCACAATCTATTGTTGCCAAAGAGGAAAACAACTGAAGGCTGATCTTGACCATTGTGACCATGACTGCCAGGAAGATAGAGCAGTCCACGAGAATCCTCCATGCACTTTCAATTTGACTACATTTTTATAGGTACAAGAAAAGAAATGATGTTTGGCCAAGGAGAGAGATGTCTCTTGAAAACTACTTTAATGAGAGTAGAATAACTTGTAATGCTCTGAATAACGACCAAGTGGAACTGTTTTAATCAGGCTAAGCACTCCCCCATGAAATCTTAATTTCACATATCATGTGATCAACAAATTCTTTGTTCACAAACAGAACGGTCAGCTTAACCTCAAGCTGTGCAACTCCCAATACTCTAATGGGAAGCTACAATTTATCACATATACCACAAGATGTAAGTACCTCATTTTTAGCAAACTTTTTAAAAGTTACAGTGAGAACTGCCCAAAACACAAGCCTGGCTTGATCAATTGGCACAAGCACCAGACAGGGCAGGACATCCCTCCTCACCCACTTAGCTGCTACCAGAGAGCCTGTACTGGCATGGCCGCTTCCTGAGTGGTTTCCCCGGTACCCTTTTGCCTCCAATCCTCCTCAGAGCTGCCTAAAGTAATCTCCCTACCTGCCTCTGCGACATGTGACAGAGCTCCCTCTCTTTGGCTTTTGAGCCCCTCCACAATCCTCTCATACTTCTTCATGTCCACTGGGGCCTCTCCTGCCCTCCCCCATGCCACACCAACAGGGTCTGTAAAGAAGTGGCTCAAGTGCCCCCCAGGAGGCTCAGACCAACACTCCTGCCAGTGTCCTCAGCAGAGACTTGACTTTTTTCCTGCCTCTATCACACACTCCCACATTGGACTATGGGCTCCCTAATGGCAGGAGTGATTATCCTTCCTGGAAACCGGCCACAAAAGGTGGATGAATGGGGGCATCTGGACCCAGAGGACTTGGAATCCAACCTTGGACACTTAACACTTCCTATCCCTGAGCAAGTCACTTAACTCCAACTGCCTCAGAGAGGAAAAAAAAAAAAAGAATGAATAAATCGCTGAATATGTAAATAAGATATGTTAGAATAGCATAGGGCCAAGAGTAGATCAGGAAAACTACTCTTGTAACTCCTCCTGGTCTCTGTTTTCTTTTCTGTAAAATGAATGGTTTGATTCAGGAGAGTAATTTGAAATTATGCCCAAAGGGCTATCAAAGTGTGCATACCTTTTGACCCAGCAGTGTTTCTATTGGGCCTGTATCCCAAAGAGATCTTAAAGGAGGAAAAGGGACATGCAAAAGCGTTTGTGGCAGCCCTCTTTGTAGTGGCCAGAAACTGGAAACTGAGTGGCTGCCTATCAATTGGAGAATGGCTGAATTAGTTATAGTATATGAATGTTATGGGATATTATCATTCTGTAAGAAATGATCAGCAGGATAATTTCAGAGAGGCCTGGAAAGACTTGAACTGATGCTAGGTGAAGTGAACAGAACCAGGAGATCATTGTGTACAGGAACAAGAATATTATGTGATGATCAATTCTGATGGATGTGGCTTTTTTTTTTAACAGTGAGGTGATTCTGGCCAATTCCAATAGACCTGTGATGGAAAAATGTCATTTGTATCCAGAGAGAAAACTATGGAGACTGAATGTGGTATCTTCACCTTTTTTGCTGTTGTTCTTTGCTTGCTTTCTGTTTTCTTTCTCATTTTTTCCCCTTTGATCTGATTTTTCTTATGCAATATGGTAAATGTCGAAGTATGTTTAGAAGAATCTATAGTAGATTACTTGCTGTCAAGGGGAGGGGGGAAAGAAGGAGAAAAATTGGGAACACAAGGTTTTGCAGGGATGAATACTGAAAACTATCTTTGCCTGTATTTTGAAAAATGAAAAGGCATTACAAATTTAAATAGATAAGCAAATAAATAAATGAATAAACGAATAAATGGATAGGACTAGAGGTTCTCCAAAGTCCCTTCATCCCATCATAATTTTTGACTTTGTATATTGTTCCCTGGGCTAGGTAGCTAGGAGAGATAAGTATTTCAAGTATTTTTCCATCTCCTTCCCCTTAAGTTTATCCTTTTGGGGCAGATTTCCAAGATTCCAGGTAAGTCCAGCTTTACCAACTCTCATTAAGTGAACTTCATTACTGTTTTTTCTTAAGCTATGGTTCAATAATCCATATAAGATAAAAAGATATCTTCTGAGCAAGTTATTCATTTGTCCAAACTGCCTTTGTTCTCTGCTTTGGATGGCATCTATATTCAAAACCAAAATCAAAAGTATATTTTCTAAGACCTAAGAATGTTTAGAGAGTTGCTCCATTCCTTCTGGAAGTATCCCTGGCCAAGATGGCAAGTGCCCAAAGGGGAGTAAAGCAGCCACTGGATTTGACATGCCTTGAAACTTCTGGCTTTATGTCCCCCTAATATGAAGGAAGCCTCACTCTTCCATCTCTAGCTGACAGTACCTATATACTGCTTCTATCTCCTTCCTCTGAGCTACCCCTGGAAGCACAGAGGGAGCCTCCCTGGTGAGCATCCCAACAACATGAGCAGCAGCTTTTTCTTAACAAGAGCCCAGAAACCCCTCTCCTAGCTACCCCCTCCCTCTGCCTTTGTGCTCCGGGACCTTCTTACACTTTTCTACCTCTACCCCATCCTTAATGGGGGTACCCCCACCCTCCAGACTCTTCGCACCCAAATAAGGGTGATTCTTCTCCCCATAACCTAATGGGTGCTGGGAGCCATGCTTTCTTGCTCTTTCATATTCTAAGAGAAACAGTTTACATTTCTGCTGCCATGGTCAATTACCTGTTACTTTTTATTCAAAAATCTCTCATCCCCACAGCAGAGTTCCCAAGAA
This sequence comes from Sarcophilus harrisii, assembly GCF_902635505.1. Classification (NCBI taxonomy): domain Eukaryota; kingdom Metazoa; phylum Chordata; class Mammalia; order Dasyuromorphia; family Dasyuridae; genus Sarcophilus; species Sarcophilus harrisii. The sequence goes on along the minus strand of NC_045430.1, from coordinate 267,515,324 downwards.
AGCAATCCCTGTACAATACAGAGGGTTCCCTGAAGTCCTTGTGTCAGAGGTCTTTGGGGCAAAGGTCCAAAGTCCCACTTGCTCATCAACACTCAATACTTGCTTTCTTTATGCTTTAATGGATATATGGAAACCTTCATTTTGTTTCCCCTTTCTTTCTTGGTGCTCCCTGAGCTGAGAGTTGCATTGTCCATATCCCACGATCAAGTACAATGACCGGTTAAGGAACACCAAGTATTTACTTGATATACTACAGTTGCCTAAATATGCTAACAACACAATCTTTATCTTTACAGCCTATTTGGAAAAAAAATTCACATGAAAGAAAAGAAAAAAATCTAACAATTAAAAAAAAATCCTTTTTAAATAAAAGTTCAAGACACCAGCAAAACGCCACAAGTTCCCCATTTAAAAAGAACATATTTATTTCTTTGCTAAAAAGATTAGAAGACCATATTTAAATTCAAATAATGTCTTACCATATAAAAGTAGGATAAGCAGCAGCAAATTGTCCAAGAGACTGACCCAGTTTTTACAGATTTCACCTAAAATAAACAAATAACAATTAATTCAAATCAGAACACAAGGAGAGAAGAATAATTCAACAAAATTTATGAAGAATCTGCTAAGGTTAAAGTCTCAAAGACATAAATAAAAAGAACACCACAATTTCTACATTCAAACAAAGCAGGGATAGTTGTCGATATAAATTTCCCCCATCTCCATGAATGAAAAGAAGTGCCAGCCTTTTACTGTGCAGGACATGGGCTGCCCAGCACAGCGATGGCTCAGGAGCATGCACCCCAGTGGGTGCGCACTGGAAGGTATGTGTGCAATGTACAAACAACCACAGAGCAATTTTCTTCATGACATTTTGACATACTGATCTTGATATTTAAAAAAAAAAAAAAAAAAAAAAAAGCCTTTTTCCCCCTCTGAGGACTTCACTTTACCAATTACTGTCTTCAATCACTTTGGGAATTATAGAAACACTTTCTACATGAATGTTATATGAAGACAAACCTCAGCACCCACCATATGGAGCAGGCCGTGAACTGGGACGAAACAACCCTGACTTCTAAGGACCTTGTGTGGTGGTTGTTCAGCTGTGTCCATCTCTCTTCGACTCTAAGGGGGATTTTCTTGGCACAGATACTGGAGAGGCTTGCCAACCCCAGCTCATTTGATGATGAAGAAACTGAGGCAAACAAGGTGAAGAGACTTGCCTAATGTCACCAAGCTATTGTCTTAGGCAAGTTAAAATTCAGATCCTCCTGACTCCATTCACATTCTATCCACTAAGCCCCTTTGCTACCCCCTTCAAGGACCATATATAATACAATTTTATGTGTGTGTGGGTGTGTATCTACATCCATTATCTATACACACCCAGACTTGCTAACTGTAACAGCAATACAAAAGATTATTTTCTAAATTTCAGGATCAAATCTGTTACAGAAGTGACGACACCACAAGAGAATGACAAACTTTTGAGAAAATAGAGAGTGACTATATAGTCAATTCTTGAGTGTGGCAGACAGCATTAATAGAGAAGTATTAATCCTATGTTCTAATTGCAAACAGTAACATTTTTTTCATATTGTTGATGGAATTTCAATTAAAATTCTTTTATCTCAACACCCCCCCCCCGCATCAAAATAATCACCTCCACAATAATGCTTACTGTGATCTGTACAAGTCTTACTTACACTATTTCCAGCAAATAGATATTTGAGACCAAAGACTTTCAGTTACTACATAACATCCATTTGTAAAGGTTTTCCATCAACATGATCATAAAATAAGTTGCCACTTGGAAACAGGCATGAGTAAAATCCCATTAAAATTAACTATAAGATACTTCCAGAAAATCTACAATTGAAGAAATGGAGGCTCTTTGGCCTGAGAGAGAAGCCTAGCAGAACGTGGGAGGACAGTGATTAAATGCTATAGTGGAAAGAAGAAAGGAATCCAACAGTGGAAAGAGAGCTGGTTTTGGAGGTGGAGAACCCAGGTTTCAATCCTTGTATTGGGAACTACATGTGACCCTAACGGAGAAGTAGTATGACCTCTCTAGACCTTAGCCTCATTGGTAAAACAAGCAATTTGGCCTAGATGATATCTGAGTTTCTTCTCAGCTCTGCTCCCATGGACCTGTGGTGGTTTATTCTGGTTGGACACAGGAGGACTAATTAAAATATGGGGAGATTTCCCTACAGGTACTAGACAAAAAGGACCTGGGCTGCACTGGAAACTAGCAGGCTCCCCTCTCAACAGAGATCTTCTCCAAAAGGCCAAGTGACCACTTGTTGGGGATAACGAAGGGGATTGTCAATCAGACTAAACTGGATGGCCTCTAAGCTCCATTTCTATGAAAGCTCTAGTGTCATGACTCACCCTGATATGGAGAAGACCGAATCCCTAAGCTGTCACCAGAGACCAAGTTTTTGGCCAGTTTTACCATAATGGAAAAGGCTCCCAAGCCAAGGCCTCCTGATGAAAAGGTGCCAATTTGGCTCATTCTGGAGGAGTCCATCGTGAGGCTGGTCCTTCTATTACCCACAACCAAGTCCTGTTTGCTAAATGAAGAGGACCTGCAACTCTTCTAGAAGCATCAAAATGGTGGCCCTCAGGCTGACCAGACCAGGAATCTGTAAGTGACAAACAACAGGACACCGTGCACATCAAATAGATCAAGGTGTCCAGGGACCAACTATATAAAGCTCCAGTAAAATGACCATAGGTTCTGACTGCTAAGAATTCTCTACCCACAAAATGTTCACTGTGAATAGACAAGATTCCATAGTCACAAACCCCAGGGACCGTTTGGTTGAAAATAAGTTTATTGAAAAGAAAAAAAAAACACCTTACTAAACTATCAAATCAAGAGACAATGACCTGCCCCTCAGTCGGTTCAATGGGACAAATGCCTTCTCTCCACCCCCAGCTGGCTCCACAGGGTGTAAATGAAGGGGGAACACAATCTAACAGACCTCAAATGTCTGAAGGAAAAACAGGCACAAAACAAACTGTTTTTACCATAAAATAATATATCTATAAAAAGAGCTTAAAAATTTACAAAGCAATTCACATTTGCTTTCACATGAGCAATTCCTCATTTTACAAAGGGGGAAGTGGCCGATCTTTTAACTCAAAGATGAAGGGTTTTTTTTTCCTCTAACATACCAGGACTGATTTTACTAAAGAAGAGAAATGGTTTTAACTGGATGGAAAAATTTTTAAAAATAATAATAATAATGGGGGGAGGGGTAGTTGGGGGATGACCCGCTCTTCCTCTGTGAGCTCAGGAGCAGGATAGCCAGACCTGAATGCCTTGGTCTGGGGAGGCTAAGGCTGCTGGGTTAGGCCCAAGCAGCAGAAAGGAGAATCACTCAGGGATGCTGCCACCAGGACTCTTCATTGAGTAGCAATTATACCCTATACCCTGACTATTTTCTGCAAGGACCATGCCTGGAATCCTGAAAACCTGAGTGCAAATGGCCCAGTTACTAGCTGTGTAACCCCAAACAAGCCATCCAATTTCTGTCTGCCTCTATTTCCTGAACTGTAAAATGAAGATAATACCACTCCCAAGGGTGTTGTGAGGATTAAATGTGGCAATATTTGTGAAGAGCTTAGCATAAGGGTTTGTCACACAGGGTCCCTTGGGTCCAGCCATTCCACTGCTCAAATGGGTTCCTCCTCTATAAAACGACGAGAGGATCTCCAATATCCCTTCCAGATCATCATCTAGAATCCCGCAGCCTTCTCCTTTCCCTGGCTTTATCTTAACAACTTTTTAAAATCTGAATTGGAACTGCCAAGAATCAAGCTCTCTATTGATCTGATGTGGAGGAAGGGTCTTGTTTCTCCAGCTCTTCAGGTTCCGCAATAGCCATTGGGACTAAGCTTCAAGACAGCATTTGTGCAAACACGTTTGAGGACGCTTTTGAGGGGGCCATCTGTTCCAAGCAAGCATTGGTGACCAGGCCTCACTTGTGATTGCACTGGGCAATCATACGACTTCTGAAAACTGTCACTTTAAACACCCATCCTGAGTCTGTCCCCATCAAATCATGCAAGTCTTTCTGAACTTTTCTAGATTGCTCAGTCTTGTAATTTATTACAGCACATTAGTGAATTCAATTTCTAGAAATGAGTTTACTCTAACAGAATTTTACAACAATTTAACAAAGGGCAAAAGCTCTTATGAGATTTTACCTGTATTTAATCTATAAATTAAATTTCAACAAACAGGAAACTATAATGAATAATTACTTTAATAAAAACCATTAGAATTAGGAATTAACACATCATTTGCAAATAGTATAGCTTTATGAAATTTGGAGGACTGACTCACTGAAATTCAAACCAGAAAAAGTAATTCACAAGTTCCTGGGAAGATGTATCCTACCATCTATTAAGAACAAGGAACTGGACAAGGTGGTTCCTGTGGCTCCAAAGTAAGGAGCGACAAGAGGAAGCATTTCAAGATGAAAACACCAGAAGTGATGAGGGACCAGGATGTGCTCAAGAAGAAGAAAAGGCTGTTATCTCCTAGCTAGCTCTCCTGCCCATCTGTCCATTGGTGCCTTCTTCAGCCAGTCCCACTGTTCTCCTAATGCAGTGTTAGTTTCCATTTTTAAGTTTGACAGGGTTGGTTTTAGGGGAAAAAGAAGCTTCACCCTTTCATCTATATTTAGTTTTGAGGGACTCTGGGGATCCCAGAACATCAGGATCTTATTACATATCAGATTTGGGTACTTTAGGTTACCTTTAGGTTAAAAGTGGTTCCCTTTGGCAAAGTTCTAAGAGGGTAAATTACACAAAATGATACAAATCAAGAACATTATAAAATAGACCACAAGCCTGTCAAGTACTAATAACATCCAACTTGGCTCCATGAACATAACAAATTATTTTATATAGCTTTGTATTCCAAGAAATATGCAATCATATATCTTTAGCTACATTTTGTAGACTAGGAAAATATATCTAAAAGAATAAATATTTTTAGTTCTTTGAAATTTTGTCTAAATTCACATTTTTAGTTAGAACTGAGAAAAATGAATAGAAGGTAATGGATAACTTCTGGGTAATGAACACTGATATGGCAAATAGGAAAAGCTAGAGAGCAATGAATTTGAAAAACGAAGTAATCTTCATGCCCCGTATTTTGAAGTTAAAAACTATTGAATTAGAGAGGTTTAGAAAAATGACATGTTAATAAGTGTTCCTCTGAGTTTAAAATATAACATTATTACTGAGAGATTAGTGCCCATGAATTTTCTTAGGAAGCTTCAATTCAAATTTAATTGGAGTATTGAGAAAAGAATAATACAATTTTCTAATTTCTAACAGACACATCAAGTACTAAAATGAAAGTTGGAATTACAGGCAGTTAAATCACTTGAAACTCACTTTATTCTTTTTGCATTCATCATCCATTCTGACTTAGTAATCTTTACTACTGTGTGTTAAATATTTAAATAGCTAAACTTTTGTCAATTAATAGAGTTGCAGAAATTCTATTTGTTACACGTGTGGAATATTTACAATTTGAAGAAGGACAAACTAACAGTGAAAGACTCAGCTACAACCCATTTCAGGCTAATGAGGACATTTTCTATTTCAATGAATATATATATATATTAGACTTTCTAGCATTTTAAAGAGATGTTTTTATCAGAAAAACTCAGCTTAATACCCTGTCAGCAATATTTAAAGAACAGAAAAATCTTAAATCCTTGCTCTTAAAAAAGGATTTTACTAGAAATCTAAAGAACCTAACATTTGCATTGTGCCCTTCCTTTCCCCTCCCTGCACATACAGGTTTCAGAGAATCAGAATCAAAGCTAATGTCTTCCCTATACCATTTCCTTCAACAATATTATTTGGAGTACCTTATTGCCAAAATGGTTGCTGTAAATGGAATTTAATTTGTCTTTGCAGAGCAGACAAGACATTTAAATGATAAAGTATGATTAGATGCCATTGAGAAATGAGAATGACAATAAGAAAAAAATATATAAGTTTACATATTGGCAGAGACAAAATGACTCTTACTTGCAGATAACATGGTATGTTTAGAAAACCCCAGTGAATCTGCAAAGAAACTGAATAAAATGATCAGTAATAAAATAGTCTGATATGTAAAATAAATCTGAACAAGCACTGAACAATACTAGTAAAAAAACCACCATTCATTAAAACGAATAAATTATGTCAGTGTTAATCTGCTATGAATGAATGCATGATTTATAAGAATACATTCTATACAAGAATTAGCCACTGTTTATGATTGGGCCGTGACAACATAAAGACACTAACTAAATTCACATATTTAGTGTTATGCCAATGAGCTTATCAAGAGCATATTTTATTGTTACATTTTGAAAGAATTTTTAAAAACATCTATGATCTCAAAGGAAATGACAAGAAAAATGCTAGTATTACTAGGTTTCAAACTGTATGACAGAGACACATATACACATGCACATGTAGAACAGACTACCGCAGTGTATGTGTCCTTGGAGACAAAAGTATTACAGTTTCTTTTTGTGATAGCAATGTCAGGCTTGGGCACTGCCCTTGAGGTAGCCTCAGAACTTTGGATCTTTACCAGACAAAACTAAATTGAGCTGACTTTCTCATTATTAGTACAGAATACAGTGTCCCATGAATGTGCTTCAATGCTCACTTATTGTGTTTTACAGTTTGTGGTTTTCAAGAATGGAGGAACCAACTAAGTGATAACTCTTAAAAAGTCCATTTCAATGATTGTGAAAGATACTACAGTGGTTTGTTGGCATGGAGTGGCCAAGTGTGTCCAGAATCATTTACAAGTTAGGAGTTCAATGTAGTGGAAAACACAGAACCAGAACTGACTGAGTTCTTTAGTCAAGCCGTCTAATGATCTGCTCAGAATATGATCCTGACCCCGCAGGGCTCATTACCGACTCTTCTAATGTGAGGCTGTAGGCTTCTGTGGGAAGAAGAGCAAGTAAGGCCAGCTTACGGGGGAAAAAAGCTGCTAACAGATCCCATCATGGGCAAGACCTAGAGAACTGAAGGTTGGGAAAAGTTTTATTTTTTCAATCTTTGGTTAAATTCACTGTTTTCATTTAAGACTAAACTAAAACCCTAAGAGTGTGACACTGTCAAAAGGTAAACCATTCCTTTCTCAAAAAATACTTTAGGGATCTTTCACTTTGAGTAAGCCAGAAGTCTCACTCCCAATGACAAACTCTGATAAACACATTAATACTGATATTCTGTGAAGCAGAACGCCTAGAATTAGAAGGGAAGGGAATAAGCCTTTATAGAGAGAGCCCACTGTGTATCAGGCATTATTCTAAAAACTTTGAAATATTATCTTAATTGAGCCTCACAATAACCTGGAAGATAGGCACTGTTGTTATCCTCAGTTTATAGTTGAAAAACTGAGGCAGAGGTTAAGTGACTGTAAGTGACCTGCCCACGATCACACAGGTAGTAATAGATCCAAAAGATCAATAATGCTTTGACAGCCTAGGAATTCATTTAATATGAAGCCCGGGGAAAACTTATGGCCGGAATCAAGGCAAATCTTGGGAAAATGAACTCTCTGGCATAAATGTTTTAAGTCTAATTTCATTGCTATATCACAAAAACTGACTATAGTAAAAGTAGTAAATATTGCACATTAAAAGATGTCAAAGATGTAAAAAGTTATAAGGTTTACTGAGTCAAAAAATTTAACCACTTGCTTTGAATCAAGTGCACCTCATAATACTCTGGAGAAGCAAAAAAAAAAAAAAAAAAAAAAAAAGTAGTGTGGTGTTTGATGACCCAAATCACTAATCAGCAGCAGCAGGATTTCTTTTCTTTTCTTTTTTTTGACAAAAATGGGAAGACAGCTGATACAATTCAGTATTTTCTACTCTTTGGTAAATTCAAATGGATGAGCCACCAAAAATCAAAGTTCCTGTAGAAAAGCAACTACAAAAAGGAGAAAAGGGGACACTGTTTCCTGCTTTGCCTGGCAGAAGGGTCAGTTGAGTCCAAGTTCAGAGGCAAAACACCAATGGAAACAAGGAGAAAGCTTTCAAAAAGGTCTTAAGGTGGGACCTGATGGAGGCGTGAGATGTGGTGAGGACACATGAGCAAATTATGGACAACAGCCTGAGGAAATGAAAGACTGTCCAGTGAGCAACACTAGTTCAATCCCCCTGATACAAATGGAGAGTTCACACAAGTTGACAGCAAAAGGTAAGGGTGAAAAAGTTTGGTTCTCATGAGTCACCAAGAATCCTTAATGGCAATCAAGGAGGAAGGGGCAGTGAAAGACCTGAGCTGAGACATAATGTGATCAAAGTAATCTGTCAGCAAGATTAGAACTTGTAGTACTGTACATGATGGAACAGATTAGAGATTAAGGGAAAAGGAAACCAAGGAAGAGACATGAGGACTGAATTATTTGGGTGGTAAGACTAATGGGAAAAAAGAATTAATATAACTAACACTAAAAAGAAAAGTCATGGAACATGATGAGATGATTGGACGTGAATAATAATAGAGGCAGAAGCCAATGATAATTTAAGAGTGGGAGTATTAAAAAGAGAAGGAAAATCATGAGCAATGTTGGCTTAAGCCCTGAAGATGAATTAAGGGGAAAAATGTCATAACCAACAAAATGTGCAAAACTGGCACATTTCACAGGCACAGAGATCTCTTCATAAGGGATGGCAGAAGCCATAAGTGAATAATACAAAAAGGGAAAGGGGAGATAAGACAACTTTGGACTCATTGTCCAAAGGCACAGTTCTGAAGGGGTTAAGAGCAATGCGATCCAGTACCTACAGAAAGGTGAATTTCACAAAGAGGATGGTTCATGGTGGTGGACCTTTTAGTCACACTCTTTTAAATCAAGGATTCCAAAGAACTTTTGTTCATGTGAGTTATGTCATTGATATTTACCATGTTAGAAACTAAAACATCAGTAATATTATACCAATATTTTTGCCCTCTCAGGTCCCCTAAAGGAATCTCAAGTATTTAGAGGGATCCTTGGACCCCAGTCTGAGAGCAAGCATCCACAGAATCAAAACTGAAGAGGTGAAGGAGCGTAAGGATTAAGGAAAGGCTCCCATTGTGGGCCTACTGGTCTTAGAGAATAAATACACTCTGAAATGCCAGATAGAAGTAATGAAGAAACGGACAAAGCCAAGCTGTAGAAAAAGCGGAAGGTGGACATTGCAGGTTGTATTTGACAACATGTTTAGAGGCAGAAGAAGGAGAAGCAGTAGACCAAATACTGGAGATACTCAGAGAGAACTGAGGGGACAGAGTTATCCCAGAGATGAAAGCTGTGGCTGAGGGCCCAACCTCTTAGCAACACAAGGTACAGGCTTGCTAGCGACGGAGAACTTATCTTGGCTTTTAAATAACAAAGCACATAAAACAGTCACTTAAGGCTTGGCACATTCCTTCCCTCCTCACTGGAAATAAGACTGTCACAGAGTCTGCTCCACAGAGAAGCTGTAGAGACAGGCTTAAATTATTGGTTTAATGCTGTTGCCCCCATAACTGAATACTGAGATTACATAGACTAAATTTACGGGAACCCAAAGAGCTTTGATATATAATTAAAGGAAATTTAGCAGTCTAAATAATTTGAAAAAAATAGTCTGACATAACAGTGGAAGAACATATAACACAAATATCAACAGCTGCAAATATGACTCTGATCAAATCTTATTTATTTTTTAAATGTTCAAATTATTACTTATTAGCAATGCATTTATAAAAGCCCATGATAAGAAATATTACACCTTATAAATACAGATAAAATCTATGCTTGAGGGTATATTTCTGATTTCTCAATTGCTGATCATACATTTTAAAAATGAAAAACAAGTAGTACCTGAAAATGCCCAAGTAAAAGCCTTATTTTTGTGATCTGAACATCTAAGCTATTACTGTTTATCCATTACTTTTTTGGCAGTGTGCTCAATTCTTACACAAATATATGCACTACGTTTCCTTCAATAAGCCCGTCTCCCCAATTACCCCATTATCTGAAGCAGTACTTAAAGGCTGCCTGCCAAAACAGGAAAAGCAGATCTGAGCCTGAGGCTGCCATCAAGCAGCTAGCTGCTTCTAGGTAGGGTAGAGGCCCCTGCCTTATTACTTGAATTCAGGACTTGGCTCTCTAAAGCCAATTGGATATCTGGAAGGGAGGGTGTATTAGGTTGCTCAAGAAAAAGTCGATGATGTAGCTAGGACATTTCTTAGGAGAAATGTTAAGGAGACACAATTAATCTCCATAAATGAATCAATTCAGGATCTTTTTTTACCCCTTCAATTTAAAAAACATTTTTGATCATTTCCTATTTTCTCCCCCTAGAGTGCTCTTTTGGGTATATACATCACCTACTGTCTCAGGTGTTCAGACACAAAATAGAAGCTAGGGTGACAAGTTACCACTGGTGGGTTTCCATATCCAGTTTGAAAGACCAAGTTTTTTTCCTTCTAGAGAAATGGGGAGAGAATGGCCTGACCATCTGAAGTTAACTCCTAGAAATAGCTAATCCAACCACTGATAAGTGTGAAATGAAGGCTGTGTTCATACTCCTACAAGACGAAGTAGCCAGGCCTAAATGCCTGACACCAAGCTCAGGCTCTTGTACCGTGGACGAATGAAGGTCCCACAGGTGCTCCCGGAGAGCCTAGGGCCCCAGCCCCACAGACAAACACTCAGCCCTGTGCATGTCCCATCTGTCTCCTCCGAGCCCCAGCACCTGCAATCATTTAGACCTGACTTTAAAGAAAGCCTCCCGAGTCACAGACAAAGACCACCGTTATCAGTGGGCTGGCAGTCTGTCTAAGGAATGGGTGACAGCTGACACACCAAAGTTGCTCCACAAGGAACGACCAACCAGGTTTCCCTGAAGACAAGCACTTTTCACACCAATTCACACTCACCTGAAAAGTCCTACCTAATGTTGTAAAACACTGGATTTAAATCCTGCTGCTGTAGCAGTACCAGGGGGGCAATAGCAAACCCGGCTAGGGGAAGGAGGGACCCTATGCCCGTCCAACGTGTATGGGGTGTGAGAAGCCAACAAAGTGTACACAATTCTGAGAAGTGTCAATGCCCTCAGTTTTTCTCTTCCGTGTCTAGACTCAGAAAGTGCTGTACTAGCACCACATCCAACACCAGAACAACATTTTAAACTCAAAATTACTACATGGGGAGCCTGTGCATTTAATACCTTAAAGTCTCATTTTATTCTCACTTATTAAGAAATGTTGCACAGAAATCACAGAGCTCAATTAATCCAGTTTTTATTCAGCACCCGTGTAAGAGATGCTGAGCTAACACCAAAGAAAGAACACTGGGAAATGAATGTAAACTGTTTGCATTTTTGTTTTTCTTCCCAGGTATTTTTACCTTCTGAATCCAATTCTTCCTGTGCAACAAGAGAACTGTTCAGTTCTGCATACAGATACTGCATCTAGGCTATATGGTGACATATTCAACATGTATAGGACTGCTTGCCATCTGGGGGAGGGGGTAAAGGGAGGGAGGGGAAAAGTCGGAACAGAAGTGAGTGCAAGGGATAATGTTGTAAAAAAAAATTACTCAGGCATGGGCTCTGTCAATAAAAAGTTATAATTTAAAAAAAAAAAAAAAAAAAAAAAGATGCTGAGCTAGCTACTAGGTTACCTGTCCTCAAGGAGCTTATGCTCTATCAGAAGAGGCAACACACCCACCCGGCGTTCCTCAGCTGAGGGGGATAAGGAAGGGCCTCCAGTGAAGACTGCTATGGGGGGCTGGGATGCATGCAGGAGAGCAAATGCCATTATTGATAACCCTTCAGGATCCTGAGCAGCTGTGGTGACTGTCAAGCACACAGGGACTAGCTCTGAGCTCTTTTTCTATTTCCAATACAAAGTGCAGTGAATGGCACTTAGCAAATGCTTCCTGATTATCTGCACTGTTTAATTCACTTCTACATTTGCTAGCCACAACAAACACCCAATAAGTAAGCACAGTTAACAAAGAAAACATTCTAGTGCACTGAAACCAAGAATTAGGACCCAGAATTACAATTCTTTTACAGAGATTCCTGTTTATGAAAAAGCATTTTATGTACATAAAAATTAAATAAATAAATGTCCTGATGAGTAACTACTAAACAATCCTAACAAGCAGCATTACTTGCAATGCAGGAAAACCTAAGAGATCAACTTCACTTAAGTAACTGTTCTAGGCTAACAGCAAAACAGGGAGTGCTAGTTTCAAGAAAATCATTTGGAATTGTATTCTGTGACCCTGACTCCAACCAGTGCCCACTGATTCCAGACCCCTCTTTGTGGACTATCAGCTGTGATGCCCACGTTGGACCTTCCATGATGGGGCAGGTGGACCCAGCAGCACCCATGGGCCACTTCTCTGGCCATTCATCAGTAACTCAGTTGACAAAATAAACAAAGGCTGTGGGCATAAAGCATCAGGGATTACTTACCCATAAGTAGTATGTGAACTGCAGGGCAAAAATGGCTATGCCTTCATTATCAAAGGACCCGGCTACTGAACGAGAGATGTAGCCTGGCACAATTGCAATGAAGCAGGCTGCTAAGAGTCCTGCTCCCTGGTTCCACAGCTCTCTGGTGAGCAGAAAAGTAGAAATAGATGTAAGGCCGCTAAAAATTGGTGCAAGGAACACACACACATCTCTTATGTGAACAGTTATATTCAGCATATTTAAAATCCAATGTATAAGGCCGGCTGTCACCATCAACCCTGGGTAGACCTAGGAAGGGGAAAAAAAAGTCCAATTAAGCCAGTATTTTCAGTAACCAAACTGTTAAAAAAGCTAATAGTAAATAAAAAACCCAAAACAACATAAAAATATATTCCTTCATTTTTATATTTTTTTTATTTTATTGTTTTGAACTTTAAAAAAAAATGTTTTCATACACACAGCAAAACACAAAGAGGGCTGTTTATGAAATCATGAATCTTAAAATTAAGAACAGCTTAACATTATTTAACATAGCTTAACATCATTTTGAAATTTAAAAACACCTTACAATTCTTATCTCTTTTTATCTTCACAACAATCCAGAGAGATAGTATCCCAATTTTAGAGCCAAGGGAACTGAGGCCCACAAAGGTTAAATAAATTTACCCAAGCACACAAAACCAGGAGGTACATGCAGCTGGATTTTGAACTCGGGGTCATTCTGATTCCAGGTACAGCAGGTGCTGTCTCAGACTTTTTGTCTTTCATTTCTAAAAGCATGTCGTATTATACAGATTACTTTTCAGAGTGTTATGCTCCAATGGCCATTTCTGGGGAGACATCCCTAGGTCCCTGCCCCATTTCCATCCCAAACGCCATTGTAGCAAATGAGCACAATGGAGGAAAATGAATCAGCACAGGGGCTCCTCTGAAGGCCCTAAATCACTCTTTGCACCAACTGCTCCCCAGGATTCTCTGGACTTGTCTTTGCATATTTCTAACAGTTGCAGTTTGTTTAGTCATTCCCTAGATCTAACAGACCACTGAAGGCAGCCCTTGAAAGAGAATTCTTCCTTTTCTGCTCCCCACTGCTCCCTCCTTCTTTCCTTTGAAATCAGGAAGTTGTTGTTATTTTGCAATTCTTTCTCCATTATCATCTCTGGAGCAGAGATGGGTTCAAATCTCTCTTTGTCCCTTGCTAATGCATACTCTGATCCTTAGTTTTCTCCTCTGTGAAATGAGGAATGGGGGACAGCTCTAAATAGATGGTTCTGTGATTTTTATCCTTTTGACAAAAATAATTATTTAAGTTATAAGTGGCAAACTTCTTTGCAAATGTTTTAAAAGCAAGTTCTTTCCTCAGTTTCAACTAGGAATCACAGAAATTATTTCCTAAATAATGTTTCTAACAAATTCAACATCTGCTTTTTGGGGTATTTTGTGTTTGTTTGTATTTCTGCCTAAAAACCAAACACTGTTCATGTGGAGGTTTGGGTTTTGTTTCCTCTCTCTTCATAAGTTTGATTCTTGAATCTAGTTTTCTTTTAAATATCAACTAATAGACATAGTAACTAATTGCAGGTGTTATTAAGGCTGAAAAACATACTGCATATACTAAGACCTAATGATGTTCAATTAACCATTATTATTATTATTATTAATATTTTGCTGTTCTATTACTGCTCTCTTCTGCTGAACCATAATACAGTTGCTACATAGCCTATGGCTTGTTAGTAGGGAGCTATTATTAACTAGAAAAACATTACTCTCAGAGAGCACTTTCCAGCTTCTTTCTGAAGGATCATAGCTTCAAAGGTAGAAGGAACTTCCAAAGTTATGTAGTCCAAATGATCACTTGAAGCCCAGAAAGTTGGTTAAGTACCCAAGATCACACAGGCTGCGACACTGCTGTCATGGCCTCCCTCTATCTTTTAGTTCATATCACACACTGCATTACTCTAAACTCTCACCAGCCATCTTTCCAAAGAGGACAATTGGACTTCTGGTTCTTTCTGAACACAGTCTTCCCTTTCTCTGGCAGCGAATGTGAATGTCCAGCAGCTCAATGGACAAGGGCTCATTCCCCTTTTTATTTCCAGCCTTCTTTTAGGCACCACTCCCATGGGGCTCATAGCCCTTGACCATCTCCAGACATTGCAGCAGGGTCACACATTGTTATAGTGCTCCAGCTTTTCCCCAAGGACACAAGACACTTGCCAAAATCTAGGGAAACTACAGGTATGCATTTTCTTCATTACTCTCACATACTAAATCTAAAGAACAGATAAGCTCTGATCCCGAGTGGCCAATTCCCAATTACAGTAATAAACAACAGAAATTTAAAAGTGTTACTTTCTTCCATTTAGTTTATCAGAAAAACTTCTATCCTAAAAAGACAAATACATACATGAATTCCCACTATTTATATTTTCCACAATTTCATCATACTAGAAATATCAGGAAGTAATGCAGTAACCCAAAAGAAGGCAAGAGAAACTGTATCATTGGGGAAAAAAAATCTTTAGTTATCTACTCTCCTCAAAGAAGTATTGAATACATTAACTAATTACTCCCTAGTTTATAAAATTAGCAAAAAATATTTTCTTATATACTTACAGTTCCACCTACTATTCTTCCTAGTGGGTACCATGCTCTTTCATCGAACCAATTTAAAAATTCATAGAAGCCATGGGATGCAAGATGATGTGTTGATCTATAGTTAAACCTAAAAAAAGGGGAAAAAAAGCACATTATTATTTTTTTCATCAATATATCAAATAACTAAAAACAGGAACACCAATCTTTCTGCTCAGCTCACTGAAGGGGGAAACTACTACTAATACTCTAATCAGAAGTTTTTAATCTGTGGTCTATGACCATGGGCTGTTTTAAAACATACACACACACACGGTTTCCTTTGTAATACTACATTTTATTTTATGCATTTAAAAACCATCTTCTGAGAAAAGATATATTAGATCTTTATCAGACTGACCACATCAAAAGAGTCCAGGGCATAAAAAAAAGATCACGAAGCCCTGATCTAAATGGAGCTGATCAAATACATAAACTATATATATCATTCACTGAGGCCACTTCTCAGTTAGTCTCCAGCACATGGGGGTGGAGGGAAATGGAACATCAAACCTCATTCATTTACCTCATTTTATTAATAGGGAAATTCCCTGAGAACTGAGTAATAATTTTTTCTTTCTCGAAAGATTACATTAAATTATCTATTTTAGATAGAACTACAAAGAAGTATTCAGGCAGCATACACAGTAATTTATGAAACTCTTCCGGTGAGTATTTTCCTTTAAAAAGATTTATGTAGGTGTTTTAAAAAATGTAAAATCCTCAGACTTATTTACTTTGTGATAAAAACCAGAGTTTACTTTGCCCCATCTTATAATTGTATAATAGATAACAGAGATAGAAACATTAACCTCTTTGACAAGTTAGAAATGAATGAGAAAGTTACCAGGCTTGATACATCAGCTAAGAACCAAGAATTTCAGAGCAGAAAAAGGATTCTAGATCACTTAGTTCTCCCACTTCATCATTTTACAGATAAAGAAACTGAAGTAGAGGAAAATTTAAGCTCTCTCCTTTTAAAGGTGATTTTCTTTATCTTTAATGAGGTCCATTCATTCAACAACAAATACCTGATTGTTTTGTTTTGAATGGGCCTGGGCATGGTTTAAGGCCAGAGTGCAAGACAAATACAAGTACACTCAAAAGGTGAACAATCTAAGTGATTTATTTACAAAGGCAAAGCAAGATTATATAATCAGCCTTCACATTCCACAAATCACAAAAAATCCATAGACTACAGCAATTCAGACCTTGAAAAAAGCTTTAGATCACAGCTTCTCGCCCTTCCTAAAAAGGAAGAAAAATGAAACCCAGTGGGGCTCCAAGAATTTCCAAGGTGAAGGTCCTGCTCAGAATCTGGTCCTACTAGAGGTTTATCTTGTTATACTTACCTCTTGCCCCCTTTCAGCTTCCTTTTTGATATTATCTCCACCCCCTTCCCCCCATCAGACTGTAAATTCCTTGAGGACAGGGAATGTATTTTTTATATTTTTATCCTCAGCCTTAGCATGGTAACTGGCACATAACTCTTAACAGATGCTTACTGACTACTGTTGGGATACTAAAAATTAGAAAATGTCAGCTTTAGTTTTTTTTTTTTTCTCTTTTGTGATCAAGCAATTCACCAATCTTTTTATGAAGCATGTTTGTTGCAGGATCGACTCTAGGAATACAGACCTGCAAGTCATCTGCATGGGACCTGATAAGGTCACCACATGGGAAAGAAGCCAAGTGAAAAGGACAAGCCTTAGGGGATGGATAGAGATGATATTCCAGCAAAGCTGTTTCATAAAATACCTGTAAAAATCACCTAAGTTACCAAGGGAAGAGCAGAGCTGAGGATTCTCCTCCTAAGAGTAGAGTACCATGGAGGCCCAAGAGGCCAAGTTTCAGGGAGCTGGTCAGCTGGGAGGAGAACTCTTAGAAGGTTACTGATCTGAACACTAGGAAGTTCTCAGTTGCCTCTTAAGTTCAGTGTCATCGATGACAGTGATAGAAGTCAAACTTCGTGGTCCTAATGACTTAATGGGAAAAATAATAACCTAGGAAAAATGTTTTAGAAATGAGAAGCCTTTTCATCAATTTAGCCAGGAAAGATTTAAAGGATCTTTTAGGAAACGAATTATGGGTAGAATATGATCCTGAAGAAGGTCAAATGAGATCACCCTGAGAAAGGACACAGGACACTTCTCTCTAAACTTTGTATAGTGAGTGACTGGTGCCTAGCCAAGTGATCTGTCCACAAAAGACAATTTAACAAGGATTTTTGAAGATAAAGAGAGACTGTGGAAAACTGGGGGAGGGGGAGAAGGTGAGGGTGGGTGGAAGAGAGACAACTCAAGGGAGGATGGCACCCAAATAAAAGGTAGTATTTACAAAGATTAGCTACTAGGGGCTGGGAGCTTGGAGGTAATTAAAGACAACCATCATGGAGAGAAAATGGAATGCTAGCAGCTCCTTGGGAAGACATCAACATGTCCTCAGAAAGGCAGGCCAACTACACCCACAGTACAGTGACAAGCTAAACCCAAACTTTCAAATAATGAAGCCTTTACATTTGCATGGATACAAGAAGCAAAATCGACTGCACTAATTTTATAGCAGAAACACCAATGGAAGATTATGTCCGCAAGACTGTGTAAACCTTACTAGAAAAGAGTGTTCAGAAAACTGCAAAGACAAGGCCATAGATTAGAAAATGACAATGAGGAAGATTTAATCCTGCATCACTAACACTTTTTTTTTTTTTTTTTTTTTTTTTGCTTAGTAGGGCTCAGTAAGACCAATTATTCCCATTCCTTAAAGGTCCTGAGTTAAAACTATGGAATAACATTCCAGAATGTCTTTACCAGACCAAGAGCATTAAGAAGCTTTAAATTAAATGTTATCAGTGCTCTATCTCTGATCAATACTCACCACAAAGGCAATAAAGATCTGACAAATAGATACATTTGTCAGGGTTGGCTATAAATGGGAGATAGTGAGATGGAGTGAACCTCTGGGCTTCAACTCTATTCTAGTCCTTCTCAGACTACAGAAAAGTAATACTCCCCAAATTCAGTTTCTTGATGGGAATGTCACTAACCTTATGTGTAAGTTTGCAAGCAAACCACTTTTGCAAACTTCAAATGGCTAAAGATGTTTAAGGTATCTACTTTCCATGGTTTTTTTAAAAGTAGAACGAGACTTAGCTGACTTCTTTAATATTATAAACTGATTTACACACATACAAACACACCTTTGGCAACTAAAAAATATTCTAGAATTTTCAAAAACATCATACATTGAGATATTTATGAAGCATTAGCTAATACAAGGACAAAGAAATGTTGTCTGACTGGTTCTATCACTTCAGTGAAAAATCTTTTTCAGAACTGTTTACCTGCCTAACCAGCTGGAAAGAAGTAAAACTCTTCTATGGTGGACAACTGCAGAGCTCATCCATCAAGATTACCTTCCCCACCAAAATACTATTCAGACTATGAAATGTTATTAGAAAAGAGACATTTAAGGATTTTTAATGGAATGAAATGCCAGATATGTGTAACACATCATGGTTCAGTGTTTAGGGAAGTACCAATAAATATTTAGGCACGATCTCTCACAAACTGCAAGGCTTAACACAAGCATTTCATGCTATCAAAGGTTTAGTTTTTAAATGTTGGTTGCATCTAAAATAATATTCAAAGTAAACATTAGGGCAGGGGTTGAGGGAAGGGCAACTGTGCCCTGACCCTTCACATGGAAAAAGACTCTTATCATGGGGAAAAAAAGGTTACCTTTCCTTGATGAAGAACTTGGTAGGCTAGGTGAGATGAGATGAGGCGGGAACTTCAGTGAATTGTGAGCAACAGTCCTCAGCTGAGGACAGGGCAAAATGGTACTGTGGGAGACTTGGGAGGGACATTTGTGAAGGCCGAGATATACCATGATGAGGAGGGTAGGATACAGGGACTTCCTTGCTGTACTCATTTGAATTTATATAATACACATTTGTAGTGGAGCTATTCAAAAAAGTTTTGTGATTTTCTCTACTTCTGTTCAGTAGAACTTTCTCATTAAGCTTTCTATAAATTTGTTCTTCCTTCCCCATGTGTTTGGCCCTTTGATGAGGTAATAACGCTGATGATAAAATTCCACACTCCTTCTGTACAAGCTTTTTAAAAAAGAGTGAGTCTGATGAATACAGCAGCTTTTTAGGCTCGTCTGGCCTCCTCGTTATGGAAAATGAGTCATATTAGTTACATTTCTGTATGAAATTGTTATGCATGGCAATAGTATCTCCTATCCATTTCCCATTTTTTCGACATTAATTTTCCAGTAGGTCATTACAGGTTTAACTTCACAGCTTTTTAAAGTCTTAATCTTTCTTCTAGTAGCTTTGTACTAATTCTGAACTTTATTATAGCAAGTTGTTGGCATGCCTAAAAAAATGGGAGATGGTTCAAAAAAGGAGTCCCATAATCAATTCTAAACCCTCAGGAATGTTATCAATTTCATTTTCTGTGATGTCAATGGATGCTCAGCACATCTAGAACCTTCTGGTTCTTTTCTTGGAGAAGGGATTCCTTCTTTTTTTTTTTTTAATTTAATAGTCTTTTATTTATAGGTTATATGTATAGGTAACTTTACGGCATTAACAACTGCCAAACCTCTTGTTCCAATTTTTCACCTCTTACCCCCCACCCCCTCCCCCAGATGGCAGGATGACCAGTAGATGTTAAATATATTAAAATATAAATTAGATACACAATAAGTATACCTGACCAAACCGTTATTTTGCTGTACAAAAAGAATCAGACTCTGAAATATTGTACAATTAGCTTGTGAAGGAAATCAAAAATGCAGGTGGGCATAAATATGGGGATTGGGAATTCAATATAATGGTTTTTAGTCATCTCCCAGAGTTCTTTCTCTGGGCGTAGCTGGTTCAGTTTGAACGAGATGAGATCTTTCAAGACAGTTGTGAAAATTGAGTAAGGCTTCATCTATTTCAAAGTTTGAGTAGGCCAGAAGGACTTTAAGCATCAAGTCAAGGGCATACTTAAGTTCCCTCCCTGTTATCCCCTAAGGGCATACTTAAATCCCCTTGTTATCCTCCTATGACATCAGTGTCTTTCTGTTAGGTCAAATATGGGCAACTATGTACTTATTGGTCAAGTTCAATTTCTTGGGTAGTTCCCGCGTTTAGAATGTAAGATCCTCAGCCAATAAGGATGAGGGTAAGTGGTGGGAGGGGGTATTTGCATTAGGGATAAAAAGTGTTGACCCTGCCCCCTATGGTGCTTCTTCCCTTAGATTGTCTGCTGGATGGGTGGGACGCCTGATTCTCGAGAACGTATAATAAACTTCGCTTTTTTATTAAATGCTGTACCACACAAGTTCATTACTGCTCCATTGGAAATGATTTGATTGATCTCGTTGCTGAGGATGGCCAGGTCCATCAGAACTGGTCATCATATAGTATTGTTGTTGAAGTATATAATGATCTCCTGGTCCTGCTCATTTCACTCAGCATCAGTTCGTGTAAGTCTCTCCAGGCCTTTCTGAAATCATCCTGTTGGTCATTTCTTACAGAACAATATTCCATAATATTCATATATAAATTTATTCAGCCATTCTCCAACTGATGGGCATCCACTCAGTTTCCAGTTTCTAGCCACTACAAAGAGGGCTGCCACAAACATTCGTGCACATACAGGTCCCGGAGAAGGGATTCCTGAGGCAGAGGGGCAAAGAGAAGTAGGAAGGTAAAAAGAGCCTGTGTAGCTTGAGTATGCTACTGGAGAGGCACTGCCTCTCCTCCCTTAACACATTTCCAACATATGTTTTGCTAAATTCAGCTATTTCCACATTTTCATTTAAGGCACTAATATCAAAATATATACTAATTTAGCCTGGTAGGTCTTATTGAGATCATGAAATTTTTTTTGTTTCATCATCTTCTTCAACACATATTGGTGCAGAATATACAATTATTGTCGTGGTGTGAACTGATGCTAAATGAAATGAGCAGAACCAAGAGATCATTATATACGTCAACAACGATACTGTATGAAGATGTAATCTGATGGAAGTGGATTTCTTTGACAAAGAGACCTAATTCAGTTTCAACTGATCAATGATGGACAGAAGCAGCTATAACCAAAGAAAAAACACTGGGAAATGAATGTAAACTGTTTGCATCTTTGTTTTTCTCCGGGTTATTTTTACCTTCTGAATCCAATTCTCCCTGTGCAACAAGAAAACTGTTTGGATCTGCACACATACATTGTATCTAGTATATACTACGACATGTTCAACATATATAGGACTGCTTGCCATCTAGGGGCGGGGGTGGAGGGTGGGAGGGAAAAATCGGGACAGAAGTGAGTGCAAGGGATAATGTTGTAAAAAAATTACCCTGGCATGGGTTCTGTCAAAAAAAAGTTACTATAATAAACAACAACAAAAAAATTATTGTCATGGTGGACTTAAAAAACAAAAAAAGAGAAGGGGAAGCCTAGAAAGATTTACATGAATTGATGCTGAGCAAAAATAAGCAAAACCAGGAATTCATTGTACATAGTAACAGCAAGAATGTGTGAAGATCAACTATGACAGACCCGGTTCTTCTCAGTGGTTCAGTGATCCAAAGCAATCCCAATAAACTTTGTATGGAAAATGCCATCCACATCCAGAAAGAGAACTATGGAGACTGAATGTAAATCAACACATGTTAAGTTTACTCCCCCCCCCCCCTTTTTCTCCCGTTTCTTTTTTCCTTTCTTGTGTTTTTTTCCCTTTTGTTCTGATTTTTCTCTCCCAACATGATTCACAAGGAAATAAGTAAAAATTTTAAAAAAGCACATATAACCCCCCTCCCAAAATGGTTTTTATGTGTATCTGAGGAAAACAAAAATTAAAAAAAAAAGTAGTTGAGACATCTTTTAGGGTAAAAAGGCTGATCTTTTTATTTTTGGGAGAAATAAGTCTACAGAGGCAACAACAGAAACCAGATAAAATAAAAGGAGGAAGGATAAAATTATGAGTACAGGGACCCAGATTTTTTTCCCTATCATGAACCAGGAGGAATTGGTTATTTCACCCAAGATTTTGTAGAATTTTCATTTCAACCACCAATGTTTGTAAGATCAAATCCTGGATGGAATTTTCCCCCATGCCGATTCCTTCATCTCTTATTAGATGAAATTTGTTAAGGCAAATCAAGGAGTTATTAGCTATTCTTTTGGCAGGGAGAGAGTGCCAACAGTTAATTGGAGGATACTTGAAGTTCCCTGGAACTCCACATCATGCAAGGCAAAGGTTGTGCTCTCTGTTTCTTCTTTTTCTTCTTCCCTGGCAATGGTAATCATTTCTGTTTCTCACTCCAATGATCTTCCACCAAACACTCCACCACATGTCCTTCCTCTGCCTGGATTTCTTCATGTTAAAAGCATCCCTCTTCACCTCAAGCCCATTCTTCCCTCAGGATTCAGGTCACACAATATAAGGAGTCTTTCTAGACCCTCCCACTCCTCCAAGATCAAGTCCTACCTGAGAGATCTTTCTGGGTTTAGATCTCTCATTTGCAAATGGAGTGGGTTGGAGTGGATCCCTACCAATTCAAGCTTTTTAGGGAACTAGAAACTTTTCTTTCTACCCTCAAATTTTACCAGGGTCCTTTGCCTTGAGGGCTCCATTGTTGCCATTATATGCTGATCTGCTGAAAGACTTCTCACATTCCTTCTCCCCCCCATTAGAACACAAGATCCTAAGGGCAGGGACAGTTGCATTTTACTTTCGTATTCTTAGCAGAATGCCACAGACATAGCAGGCTAATGTTTATTAAGTCTTAAAATTAAATCCAATCTCAATAGTAGTAGAAAGGCCAACACTTTGAGTGCTGATGTGTCACAGGGAAATTTCCATTTAGGGAATGAAGCAAAGCAAACATTTCAGGGGATAGTCTGCTCTAAGTAATAACACTGATGGAATGCTAGGGGTGGTTTTTTGGGGTGAGAGCAAAACAAGGTAATCTGGGAAATGTATTTCCATATGACTTTATGGGGCACCATACATAGTATACCTAAATGTTTTCTCAAAGATATTCATCAAAATATGCCCAAAGAACTCCTTATGAATTTTATAACTCTGATGGGGCTGCTTCACTTTCTTGATTTAAATTTTTATTAATAAAGAGAAGATTCATTCTGTGTAGTAGATTATACAATTATAGTAAATGGTGTGACTGGTTACCATACTACCCATCCTATTAATTGATACATATATTTGAAAACTTCCTACCGTACAGTCACAAGGAAAATAATTTATTGTTGAACAAGTATAGTATGATTTCTATTAAAATCATGGAACTAAACCCTTGAATTGGCACATAAACATATGACACATCATTTCCATGAGGAAATAAAAGTTTTACTCTATCAAATTTTTGTTTTATGCTTCACCGTATGTGACTGTAACACAGGCCACTTTCAAGTTTCAGTCTCCTCATCTATAAATGAGGATAGTGCCTCGCTATTTCAGTGTTGTTATAAAGTGCAAAGGAAGTCATCTCTGGATATTTTGCTGACTTCACAAACATTTTATTGGTTAATATTATTAAAATGTTTGTGGCAGCCCTTTTTGTAGTGGCAAGATACTGGACACTGAGTGGATGCCCATCAGCTGGAGAATGGCTGAATAAGTTATGGTACATGAAAATTATGGAATATTATTATTCTACAAGAAACCATCAGCAGGATGATTTCAGAGAGGTCTAGAGAGATTTACATGAACTGATGCTGAGTGAAGTGAGTAGAACCAGGAGATCATTGTACATAGCAACAGCAATATGATATGATGATCAGCTGTAAATATTCATGGCTCTTTTCAATAATGAGGTGATTTTTAAGGAAACTCCAATAGACTTGGGATGGAGAGAGCCATCTGCATCCAGAGAGAGGAGGATAGAGACTAAATGTGGATAGCAACATAGTGTTTTCACCTTTTTTGTTGTTTGTTTGCTTTTTTCCTCTCTGATCTGAGTTTTCTTGTGCAGCATGATACATGTGGAAATACGAATAGAAGAAATGCATATATATTTAACCTCCATTGGATTACTTGCTGTTGAGAGAAGGGGGTGGGGGTGGGAGGAAAGGTGGGAGAAAAATTTGGAACAAGGTTTTGCAAGAGTAAATGTTGAAAATTATCTTTGCATGTATTTTGAAAATAAAAGGCTATTATTAAAAGCAACAAAAGAATGTCAGAATGATCTGATTTTAAATTTTTAAGATGAAAAAAAATCCATGATTTAAAAAAAATTCCAAAATAAAACCGCGTTTAGATTGTAGATATTCCTAAAGATTGTTTTGGTGACAATCACATGGGAGGATATAATAATACCTGAATAAACAGGAGAGATTAAATTGATGCTATGAAACAAGGACTTCGTTTTAAAAATTCACAACAGGTACTGCTTGCTCATAGCAACAATAAACTAAGATATTTTGCTCAAAATATAATTAGTTAAAAATTCAAAAACCTAACTTGAAATCAGATATCATCTGGATAGTAAAATATCTCTCTAAAAGAGCCTAATAGTTGTGTGTGAACTGTGTTTCTGTTTTAAGCATTTTCTCCTAAAACGAAAAGCTTGTAAGAATTGATTACAACTCTGTATTAACAACTGAAGCAAAGAAATTGAGCCACCTGTGAGAATTCCTTTGTAAAAGTTAAACCGGATTTGTAACTTGGGGATTTCTTGAGTTTTCTTAAAGCCAGAAACATTTCCATTAATTTGGAAATAAACTGACAAAACTAATCAACAGTACTATTTTATATTTTAAGCCAGGAGTATCAAACTCCAATAGAAACAAAAGACTTAAAAAATCATCTATTACCTTACCTTGGATTTACCAACCACATTTTTATCTGCTTTTGGCCCACTTGGGAATACTGAAAGCCTATTTTTGACACCTCTGTTTCAACTATTCCTTTTCATTTATCAATTAAGAAAATACAATATGTATTTTTTTAAAAAGGTCTGAATACCTACTACATGCTAGATAAGAGAAGATATGAGGCAGAATAAACAATATATAGATGATATGTGCAAACAATGGCCGAAAAGGAGAAGAAAGAAAAGTGAAAACCTCCCAGCAAGTACATAAGGTAAAAAGCCCTGGTGCCATAGACTGCTGTGCCCCCTGCTTTCTCTCAGGGATCTAGGATGAAGGCCCCGTTGGGGAAGATATCTAGTCCTTGGAGCCACAGCCAAAGGGGGCCGGGCACCAAGACCAGTGAGAAACACGTGATGCTGGCTAAACCACTGTCCACTCGGATCCCCAAATTCAGACAGGCACACTTAAGGGAAAGGTGCGGGGAAGTTGCAGGTGACTTGCAAGATGGAGGTTTCTGTGAGAACTTGAGGCAGGTGACTTAGAAGACGGAGATTTCTTTGAGAACTTCAGGAATAACAAAAGCCCTCGGCAGAAATGGATGATTTTGGGGGGAGACTGTGCCCAGTGGGAACCCCAGGGTCTATGTTCCAAGTCCATCTCTGCCACAGTCTCTGGGATCGGTCCCTTCCTATCACCAATCTGTGCACAGAACATGGTCCATCCAAGCCTGCTCCTGTGTCCCCGGTCCATGAACCCGAGTCATGGGCACTTGCCACTGAGGAGGTGTAGGCTGGAGGCAGAGATGATTTGCCTGGGTTCCTAGCAGGGAACATGGGGACAGTGTCAAATGCGTGGATATGAGAAGTTGGGGGCTGGCACAGACACAGTGCACCAGCAGAATCCACAAGGAATCTTGCTAATAGGCAAAGGGGCAATTGCCCCACAACTGGCAATCCAGAGAAACATGGCTCCCCTTGTTGCCCTCTGATTGGTTGGCTATCCCACTCTCGGGAGAGTTAGAGACCTACTTTGGAGGCCACAGCTGTAAATATTTTTCCTTTTCTGTTTCATTAGACTATTTAGTTCTTTTTTTTTCTCTCTTAAAGTTATCAGTTCTAAATCTTCCTTCCCCACTCACTAAGAATGAATAACAAAAGCAATGCAAATATTTTAATGAAGCAAAACCAATTCCCCTACTTAGCTCTGTTCCTCTCCAAAAAGCTCTGTCCTCCCTGCTGAGTCCATTCCTTCTTATCTGGAGGGGGGGGGGGGGGACGGGGCGGGGGGACAGGATGCTTCACCCAGTCTTCTGGAGCTGCAGTTCTCCTAAATCTTTCAAAGTTACTTGTCTTTACAATATTGTGTTAATTCTGAAAATTGCTTACTTAGATCTTCTCACTTCACTCTGTATCATTTCATAAAAGTCTCCCCAGATTGTTCTGAAACCACTCCCCTACATCATGTTACAGTACAATAGTTTTCCATCACATACCTATAACCTAACTTTGTTCAACCACAGCCCAAATGATGGCTCTCTCTCATTTTCCAATTTTTATTTTTTGCCACCAGGAAAAGAACTGTTAATATTTTTGTGTTTTATGTCCCTCTTTCTTTGATCTCCTTAGGGTTTAGACCTAGTATCAACATCACTGTGTTAAAGGGCATGCAGTTTACTAAAGTTATGGGTCTAGTTCCAAACTGCTTTTCAGAATGGCCATACCAATTCCCCTATAACCCTTCCAGCATTTATCATTTCCTTTTTTTGGTCAACTTTAACAATCTAATAAAGAAGTGTTGTTTTAATTTGCATTTATTAGTGATTGAGGATGCTTTTCCATATAGTTACTGATCTCTCAGATTTCTTCCTCTGAAAACTGTCTATTCATACCCTTTGGCCATTTATTGCATAGGAATTTGAATCAGTTTTTTACATATCTTAGACTCCATTTTCTCTTCTAGTTTTAGTCACATTGGTTTTGTTCATGCAAAACTTTTGTAATTTTATGAAGTCAAAATTATCCATTTCGCCTTTTATGAGCATCTAGATTTTTCCTTTCCCCGTCAGATCTGAAAGGTAATTTCTTCCTTGCTCCTCTGATTTGTTCATGTCCTAAGTGGTATTTTTCACTGGGGACCATGGGGCTGGGCCAGCACTAAAAGCAGTGGACAGAGGAGTACTCAAAGATCCAGTTCCAAGGCAGCTCCCTGTGCTTCCATCATCCTTAATGTTCTGCATATGCAGGAGCCTCTCACTGCACCTTTTCCATTGAGCCTTAGGTTCCTTCAGGATTCAGAGCAAAGACACAGACTCTTTTTCCTTCACCCCACCCTCTGAGTCCTACCAAGTCTCTTTGATACACACTTATACACTTGGGCACACAGACAGTTTCCATCTTCCTCCCTAAGGCAGTCTTGTCTCCGTCTCTGTATCCCCCAGATACACAGTGCCTGGCACGTGGGAGACATTCTAGAATGCTTGCAAATGGATTCTGTGTCACTCCTCCTGCCCCACAAATTCCAGGGACCTCTGTGGCCTCAAACCCAGAATGCTCAGTTCAGAGCTCATTCCGAGTTGTTTCCCCCACCCCTCCCCCCTAGTCCCTAGAGTAGCCCAGCCTGCCCTGCCCCACAGCTTCCTGATGCAGCTGTAAACCCTCCAAGGGCCTGGAGGACTCTTCCAGGGCCCAGCCTCCTCCAGGAAGCCTTTCCTGAGGCCCCTGAGACACACAGGCATTTCTTGGCTGATCATCTCCAGAAAAGTTCCTGGCTTCCAAAAGCACGGCAGGCAGATGCAGGGAAGTGAATTATACAAGAACGCGTGCAATACTAATGGAAACAGGCACACACTGAAATAACACAAGCAATAGGCTAGAATGGAATGGTCTCCAAACTTATTATGACACATACAGTAGAAAATAAGAGAAACTTTTAATGAGATCACATAAATATTGTATAATTTATTAGTTGTTCATTCTTGTGCTGTGACCAAGATATAACCAATCATATTTTTAGTAATAGCAGTGTAATTGAATAGGATTCATTAACTTTTTAAAATCTTGGTTTACTTCTTTGTGAGACAGAAATAAACTGCCGTGGGCTCAAAGTTAATGACCAGGGGAGGGCACCCTTGTCCTCCTTTGCCTGCAACCCTCTCACCCTTTAGAGCAGTCCATGTAGCAGATTTAACCCCTAACTGTCCGTATGTAAATATTAGTAAACCTTGATTAAAGAACAATTCCAATAAGTGTCGGTAACACCAATCATACCTCATTCTTGTCACAAATCAGCAGCATCAAACTTACTGTAAACAAATGTTGGGGGCTGAAGCACAAGGACTTTCCTGTTGGCAGGTGAGAAACATAAGGTATGTGGAACAGCATTCCATCTGCTCAAATAATTCAGGCATTTACAATTCTAGGCTAGAAAAGATTGGTTGCAAGGAGGATCTTACTTTATATGAACTGCAGTCTGAAAGACAGACAGGTAGCCCACTCCCCATTTCTCCCCTCCCTGAAATACTCCCTATGTAATCACTGCAAGTTCCTTCTTAAACAGTCATCTTTGCATGTATTTATTAACTGTCCAAATCCCAAACTTTTTCTTTGGTCACAGCTCTGAAGAATCATTTTTCACTTGGTCCATATGATCTTGCTTTTCTTGGATTTGGGTTCCTCAAATATCTGAACTGTTTGTCTTATCTTTCTTTTTTTAAAGCACCTAAATTTAGAAGTATGTCTAATTCTTTATCCATATGATCCACAGCCGGCTGCAATGGGAGGGCAATGTTCCGGGCTGGGACCCCTCTTTACCTGTGGGCATGGGAATCTAAAACATTCAGTCCATCACAGAAATATGTGCAGAGAAGGGCAATCATTTGACAAGTCACACAAAGTTCTATATCACTGAACTACCCCCATAGAGGCGGATATTATTTTACAGGCCCAAATCTCAAAGACATCACCAAGGACCAAATTGGCTACCTCTGCACCTTTAGCCCTCCCTCTCCTCCTCCCCCCCACCCCCCGGACCCTCAATGCTGAGGGATACCCATTCTTCCTAGCACCCTGCTATGGAAGACTATCACCATTTCTGATTCCATCCCTTCCATATAAGCAACTGAACAAACCATGATGTATGTATAGGGGGTTGGTTAATCAGGGAAGACATCATAGAAGGGATGCATCTGAGCGTAATCTGCCTCCCTGCAGAGTGAGGTGAGAGGCAACTGCCCAAGAACAGGAGGACGGTATGTTCTCCCCGAGATGTGACACGCAGTCCCCACAGGCTGGGAGGGACCACCCTCATGCAGACAGGTTAAGGAGTCTTGATCTGGGGTGTAATAGATATAGTTTCCAGAGGAAAAGCATTTTTAGAATGCTTTGTTAATAGCAATGCAGCTAAGAAGGACTAGAATTTAAAAGACCTCAAAGGATCAATAGACATGGGACAGTTCTGTTTATCCATAAAGAAAATTAACATTTTCATTTCAAAGTAAAAATTATGTGCCTTTACAGTATTAAACAGGAAAAAAGTCTAGAAATTACTGACAAGATAATGAGGACTCTATATTTCTATCATTTCACATCTATGTGTGCATGTTTATGTAAATCCCTCACTTAGGTAAATCCATTCATTTATAAGAATGATTTTAAAGTTCTAACTATAGAGGTGACCTTGTGATAATGTTATTTTCAGAGTCTCTGCTTAAATTAGAAGTCTGCCCTATAGGCGAGACACCCTTGACTTCCTGCACCTGATGCTCTTTTGGACAAGGGTTGCTTCCACCATATAGCAGGGCCATCACTGTAAGGCTAATGCACAATAACACTTATATAAACTGGGGGAAAAAAAGCCTATATATTTCATGATAAAACAGCAGAGAAATCTTCATATGCTGTAACTGTAAACTGGAATGCTCTGCTAAACTGGTTAAATGCGAACAAACAAAAACCAGAAGAGGAACTAAAAATGGAATCACAGGAGCAGAGATGAATGGGAGCAAGCCCAGAGAGGGCAAGCACTCTTAGCCGCTCTGCACTGTCTGTGGTGAGGTTGAAACAGGCCCATGCTGCCTCCCATCCCACTGCCCTCCCCTCTTGTCCCCTCCCTTTCCACAAAGAAAATGCCAAGACAATGACCCTGGAGAGCAGTCTCTGCAACCACAACTAAGCTATTGATATCTTTTTCTTCCCAATCCCTATATACCAACTCCAGTGTTCCCTAGGAGTAGTATATATTAAAACACATATAAATTCTATTATAAATTTATATAAATGTAATAATTAAACACAATTTTATTAACTATTCTTTTCAGTTAATATTACCATATTTAACCCCTGAAAAAATCGGTGACTAAAATCAATCAAAATCTATTACATTAATTATTAATATCTTTAAATAATCTCTAACTTGGCTCACATTTACAAGATTTGTCTCTAATTAACTACACAATCCCCAATGTATTAAAAATTCAGTAACTCAAGGTTGAAAAGTTTGAAGACAACCCCCCCACACACACATTCTAACTTCAGAGACAAAAAATACCAACACAATATTCTAAATAAATTTTTAAAAATCTTTAGCTTCCTAACAGATACTGATCAAAGTAAAGCTAACATAGAATTATTTTAGAAACAGAAAAAGCCAGAGTAAATACAACCAACTTGCCTTTTTCTACTTCAGTCTATGCTGCTTCATTCGGTTTAAAGATTTAAAGACACAGTCTTCTTTGGTTTTTTTGAAATGTCAAAAGTTAAGAATGACTAGAAAGCAAAATGACTCATAAAAACCCTCAAGTAGCACCACAAATGTAATGCAAACTAAAGTGAATGTGTAGGCTACTTGAATCTATCTTTTTCTGGAGAAAGAGAGAATGGCAAAGCTATTTGGAAAGTTCTCACTCTTACTAGGAGCAATATGTGTCACAGTGGAGAGAGAGAGAGCTAGCTAGGCTTGAAGTCAGGAACACAAACCCAGCCTCAGACTAGCTGTGGGCCAGGGAAAGTCACTTCATGATCCTGCCTTGGGGATAATAACAGCTCCTGCTCCTGGGTGTGGCTCTCTGGCACCTAGGAGGTGCTGTTATGTAAATAATAGCTATTATTCTTTTGTTTCTCCCATTTTACAGATGGTAAAATTGGGGCCCAGAGATAGCAAGATGATTCCTGGGTAAGCAAAGACTGAATTCTGGGACATTGCTATAGGTCTTGGGCTTTGAGAGAGCCATTTTCAAAGAGTTCAGAGAAAAGGACCAACAGGACCCACAATGGATCTCAGAGCTGGAATAAGTCAGGACTAAGACAAAACTCTAAACACTACTGAAACAAACTGTTCTAATGGGAAAGAAGGAATGATGTCTAAAAATGCCAATGTAAATGGCATCTGATGGTGACTTATCGACAAAATCGGTTGTTATAAAAATATGGAACAGACAGAAGCAAAAAAGGGCAAGCCACAGAGAACAAAGATGAAGAAAAGTAAGACTTTATAAACAGTGTCACAGCGGGGTTGAGGCAAGGTGAGAGATCATCCTGAATGTTATCGTGATGAAAGTTGACAAGACTAGCAGGTCAAACGGGAGAATGTCAGACATCCCACATACTTGGATCACAGCAAAAACATGGCGGAGTTTCTGATGCTGGCCCTGTGTAAGATATCCAGAGCGATGGGCCAGACAATGAACAGCTGGGGAGATGCGAAACTGGCTGAAGGAATGAACCCACATAAGAGTGAATGCAGAGCCACCCAGACCGGCTTTGGATGAGGTGCCCTCTGCCCCGCTCCTCCACTTTAGGCAGAGGCAGGTGGCCTACTTTGCTACTCTGCACATGACACAAAACTGGGAAAGAGCTTTACACTGGAAAATAACCAGAATCCAAAAGGGGAAACACAATGGGAAAATTACCTAACTCCACTTAAGACTTATATCAATTCCCTAGGAATCTCAAGGCCTACATTTGTGTTCCAAAAAAATCAACTCCACAAATTCAGATGGGGAAAGTACAGGGCTGGATAACAGTTTCATATGAAAAATGTGAAGTCACAAGTTAAAAAAATCTTGCCCAAGCCTGGCTTGCACCAGAACGAGGTGGTAAGACTGGACTGCAGACTGCCATGAGCACTGAAGCTGAAGGCGGCCACTCACTAGGCCATTAACGACCTTATCAGGTGGATGGAAGTGGAGATGGAACTGCTTGCCCATAAGGACTTATCCCACCGGGGGAGTGGGGGGCGTGGGGCCAGGGGCCTGAGGTCCTTCCCATCTCACTCTCACTCTTTGGGTTAGATAGGAGATGGGGGGGGGGGGGGGGGGGGAGGAGAATAACTAACAGCAAACTGAAATAAAAAAAACGGCCCCCGAGGCAGGAGCTGGACTGGCCTGGAAAGAAAGTGGGCCTGGTTCCCCCTTCTCCTTTCTTACCCTCAGTTTCCTCATCTACAGAATGAAGGGATAGGACAAGAGAGTCTCTGCCAACACTTCCATGAGAACACCCAATGGAGCTCAATGCTGTTGTGGGGTGGAAATGTCAGAGGATCCATAAGGCTTGAAAAGCACCGAGAAAAAAACCACCTGGAGGGGCCAGCAGGGATTCGTGGCAAGACCCTGAAAAGCCCTGATGGAAGAGAGCTGGGGAGCGCCACGAGAGGGCCCTGCCCCAATGGCCGCCTGCTGACACAGCGCAGGGACTCCATCACGGTCCATGATGGGGTCTTCTCGCAGCATCCCTATGGAGCACCCAAGGCTGCAAGACTGGCCCATGCAGGTCAGCGCTCAGCTGCCCTCCTCCACCGAGTCCCACATACTTAGCTATTCCTTGGAGACGGCAGTCTCATGAAGGTTGTAGGTGACGAGGTAAAAGACCCCGCTTCTTCAACCTCATATGGGGTCTTGTAAATGAATGTGGGGAGGGTCACAAGTTATGATTTATGATCAGTAAATGTGTGACCTGTATGCTAATTTGATATACCTATACATCCAGGGTCACTTAAAAAACTTCTTGGGCAAAAAGGGGTTGTGAGTGGAAAAAGTTTTAAACAGCCCTATCAATGACAGACTCAAGATCTGGGAACACTCTCTTGACAAATTAGAATGGCCCGCCAAATCCAATCCGAAATTTGCCTTTGTTCTGAGGTAGCTGCTATGTAGCAAAGAGAGCTCTGGGTCTGTGAAGTCCGGGTCACCTCCCTGTTGACCTCAGGATCAGCCAGGGTCAGGATCAGTAAAAGGCCTTGGTCTTTAGGGGGAGAAGTAAAGGAGATGGACGAAACTCCACAAGGCTCGCCACCAATCTCCTCTCTCCTCATCCTCCTCCAAAGTGACTCTGGCTTGTCTTACATCACTCCCTAATCCCTCCCACAATTCTCTGTATACACCAAAAGATCAGCCAGCACAGAATAGTGGGAAGGTCCATTTTCCAAGCATATGCTAATAGAGTTATTGTCCAATAGGTAATTAGCCTTAAATGCTGGGTTGTCTGATTTGGAGTGCAATTATTCAGAGTTTCAGCCTTTTACATGGGTCCTGAGTTCAAATTCAGCCTCTAGTACTTACTAGCTGTTAGGGTTAGCTCACTTAACCTGTGCCTCAGTTTCCTCATCTGTAAAATGGGAATAAGAACAGCACCTACATCCCAGAGTTGTTTGTGAGGATCAAATGAGATAATTTTTGCTTAAAAAAGAAAAACATTCTTAGTGTACAGGGTTTGGCACATAGTACCTACTTCTCCTCCACCCTATTAAATCTTAAATCCTACATATAGTTCCTTCCCCTTTCCAAAAATCAATTTCAAAACTAGGAAGGAGAATACATGGCAAGGAACTACTTCATTTCAATTGGTGTACATTTATGAAGTACCCATAAATGCTTATATGCTTACCAATGAGGAATTAAAAAGATCACCCTCCACTAGTTCCTGATGTCTAGGTGCTCTTAGACTGGGGGGGGGGGGGAGCCAAAGATTACCGGGGTTCTCCTTACATTCCAAATTCCCTAGGTCAAGTGCAAAAGCAGGAAACACTAACGAGGTATCACAATGAAAGAGGTCCCATTATTACACTAAGTCTTATTTAGGGCCTATTTAAAGCACTGGTAGGTATTTAACAACAAGCTCTATTTGCCAAGAATATATAGAGAAAGGAGTAAATGACAGAGATAGTCATTAAATGACGCTATAAAGGAACTGGCTGAAGAAACTTATAACATTGGGCCTGGAAGGAGGAGCTGGGGAAAAAGTAGGAGGCACAAACTACCAAGTGAATGTCTGTCTGTTGGATTCAACTTGTTGTTTGGCCCTAGAAAAAGGTGATAGAACTACCTTCCACCTAAATTCAGACAGGCTTAAAGGGAAGTTAGTTTTTTTCACGGGAAAAGTTTTCCATGGACAAAACACCTATTTTAGCCAAGGTATTCTTCACTAGAACAACACCCTGGCTTTGCACTGCTCTTCGCTCCCAGTATTAATGTACCCAAACTTTGTGCTCCTCCCCTCCCCACCCCCCGGTATTTGCACAGCAAGAGGGAAACCTTCCTCCATCACAACCCATCACTTTATTTCTTGTTTAATTCTTTGTAGGGGAGCAATATAGATGAAGGCAGCTCTCCAGAATTATTCCTCTTCCTTTACAAATAACTATCATATCTCAAGGACAAGGGATTGGGGGCAGTCACATCAGATGAGACATTCTAGGCTATTTCACTTTTGTTGTCACAAGCCTAATGGATTTTTCTTTGCTATTTAGGCAGCTAGCCTACACAAGCACATCTGTATCAATGGGTACAATTCTGGATGAAACCATCCTCTTTCCTCTAAGGTCCTTCCAGAGGTGATGCTTGCATTTGGGTTTTAACCCAATACAGCAGGCAGGGATTTAACAGGCAGAAGGACATTTTAGGCCTCAAAGGGCTGCCAAGAGCAGGGGCTGGAAAGGAGCCGGAGCCCCATTGTGGGAAGAGGTCTGTATTTCAGCGAAAGGCTCCTGAATGGCAGTGGAACACACACCACCGAGTCTTTCTGTGCAGGCCAGCAACAGAACCACATCTACGCATGAGAATGACCACCCTGGCAGAGGCATTAAAAATGGAAGCTGTGTTAGGAGGCTACTAGAATTACTCCTGGGTTATGTAACCAACCCGCTAGAGGAAGAGACCTTTTCTTTGGTTTTCACGAACTCTCAATCTCCCCACCCCCCAAACAATAACAAACCAAGACTAATTGAGCACCAGAGTTAATTCAAATTATAATTGTTTCCACAGGGCCAGAAATCAAGAAGCCCAATGAATTAAGAGTAGAAAAAGTTAGTCTACTGAGCCTTCCCCAAGCCAGCTCCCTGTCTACCAGTCTCCACACCCCAGGATACAGAAACCTAAACTTGTGCTTGGGACCACTCAGGGATTTCCTTCCTGTTGCAGAGACTCTCGTGGGACACCCCACATCATCCTGTTTCAACAAGCAGCTGAGAGACTCTGTCCAGCCATGAAAGGAAATGATGAGGAGAAATCGAGCTCCCTTCTGTCTGTCCAGGGAACCCCAAAGGCTTCAGAGGATTATTCTGGACAATCCATCCTTTGTTATTTACAAAAACAGAAGTCAGCATCAACATCAGCACAGCACAGTCATGGAGTTAAAAACAAATAAACAAACAAAACCAGAGCCTGCACACAAGACCAAGCCTGGCCTGAAAGAGCAGGGGTTAGAATCCAGGGGGGCAGTCCTGTGCAACTAAAAAGCTACTCGGGACAGATTTTAGTATCATCTGATTTTTCTTCAGGTTTAATCAGATTTTTTTTCTTACTGAAATGGTCTAATTAAACCTGAAGAAAAATCAGATGATACTAAAATCTGAAGCCAAGGTGAACACCAAATAGTACAAAAGATGAAAAATCTCACTAAATAAATAGTCAAAGAGCAAGGAGGTGCCTGATGCTGCACAGAATCCTGTGAATTCCCAAGAGAACGCGGAACTCTCCTTTTAAGATGGTCCTGAATGGACTGAGAGAAATCAGAATCTTGAGAGAAATCTAAAGAGATCAAAGGGGTCGGATTCATGGTCTACATAGCGGACATAATAAGCAGAATAGGAAAACCTGAACCCCCCGCAGTATGGAAAAAAACAGACTGGGAATACCAACAGACTGAAGGGAAAGACTATCTGGAACAGAAGCAAAAAGGAACTGTTAAAAACAGATGATCTCTAGATAAGGAAAAGCCACTGATCCCAAAGATGGGACACATAAGAAGCATTCCATTATTCCCAGAAACAGGATAAGTTCTAAAAAAATCTTAATCCCATTCTGCAAGAAATTAAAAAAACAAAAACAAAAAACCAAAAACTGACCAGAAGGCAAAGCACAAGTGTTCAAACTCAGAGAACATCATCACAAAATACTCTATGCTTCACACTCCAACATAAGGTGGTGGGATTTAATAATTCCAATAACAAACAAATTCTACAAAGACCAGGAGAAAACCCTTCAAATTCAGGAATTTGAAGTAGCATGAACCTATCTCTATCCCACCATAAATAACATAAAAGAATGAAAATAACATATCACAAAAAGCAAAGGACCTCAAGATGCAATTCAAAATGACATATCTTGAAAACTGGAACCTCACTTTCCATTAAAAAAAAAAAAAAAAAAAAAAAAAAAGGATCACTTTTAACAAAAGAGAGTTACTGAGACCTACACTTTTGGATGTGATTAATGCCTAGATAGGGTAGTTTTGGGGGAATGCTATCCAGACTCAGATTTGTACTCCTCATCTGTAAAATGAGAGGGTAGTTTGATGGTACATTTGGACATTGCACGTGCTCTAAAGTCAGAAAGCCTGGAGTTCAAATCCAGCCTCACACACTTAATAATTGCCTGCTGTGTGATCCTGGGCAAGTCACTTAAACCTAATTACCTTGCAAAAAAGAAAGAAAAGTAAAATGAGCTAGGGAAGGAAATGACAAACCACTCCAGTATCTTTGTCACAGAAACTCCAAATAGAGTCATGAAGAATCGAACGAGGCTGAAGCAACTAGATAACAATGTCTGCAAGTTACAGTGTATTTGTTTTTGTTTTTGTTTTTTTTTTAAATTCCGTTGGGAGAAGGAACATAGAAAAAAAGAGAAATCAAATAGCTATTAATTTAAAAAAAAATAAAAAAGGCATTTCTATGAAAAGAAGAAAAAATGTTAACAGATTATTTACCTTACAAATACTCCTAAACGCTAAAAGTATAAGAAAAGTAATGAAGTTATTATTCATCTCTAGATACCATTTACAAATGAAGCAGGGAAGCCAAGGAGGAGGAGAGGACAATTAGAAAGACACTTACTGACTTCAAACCCACAAGCGAGGATTTACAAGGCTTTTTTTTTTTTTTTGAAGGAACATAAATTAAGTAAAGAGTAAATCAGAATTTGAAATAATAGAAGTGATAGGGAACAAGCAGACCGGGAACAATGCAGACCAAAGCCTACAATCTGCTTCCAAGTAAATGTATTCTCAGGACGAGGGGGTGGGCAGAATGAAATTAAATAGAAGAGGAGAAAGAGGAAAGATGGAAGGGAGGGGAATATCGAATGTACCCTAAACAATGAAGGGAAGATAACATAGTTTCTCAGAAAGAAATGGCCCCAGGAGAAAGGAAGATCTGGCTCTGTCCGGGGTAAGGGAATCAAAGAGTTAAAAATAAAGTGAAATATCTTTACCCAGTGGGAGAGAAGATGTACCCTTACAAGGGAAGATGGTCCCCTGTGTTAAATGGAGGCTGAAGACCTGATCAAAGATTCGAGGTACCAGGAAGTGATGCTGAGGGAATCATTATAGGGGCAAAGTACTGACTTAAGCGAACAAGGGAAACAAAAAAAATTAATTCAGAAAAATACTAAAGGGACAAATGGAAGAACAGAAATCCTCATAACTCTGAATAGGAATTGATTAAACAATTCAATAAAAGAAAGTGACATATTTAATAAGAAAGCAAAACTCTACAATTTGTTGCTTACAAGAACCACTTCTAAAAAGCAAAGAATAAAAATGAGAGGCTGCAACAAAATCTACTATGCATCAGGTGAATCCAGAAAAGCAGGTTTGCAAAGGTGCTCTCAGACAAAGTAAAAATAAGAATTGACAACAGCAACAGAAATAAAGAAATGATATTAAGCTTAAAGGAAATAGAGAAAACAAATCAACACTGATTTTTAAAACTTAATATTCTCCAAATAGCATAGGATCTATGTAGTTAAAGAAAAATCAATGAAATGCATAAAAATACTGATCATAACATAACAAAATGAGATTTTAATTGTTTTTCTTGGAGTTGGACAAATTAACCAAAGATAAAAACAATGGGAAAATATAGAACTGAACAAACTGATGGTGCGTAGGGCTAAAAGATCTATGGCATCTTCTTATGGGAATCACCAAAATAAGCATGTTTTTCAGTATTATATGGAAAAAGCAACCCCAAATTAGGTTAGAGATGATTCCATAATCCTCTATCCTCCCCCTCCCCCACATATTCAATGGCCCAATACTGCCAATATTCCCTAACATTTCTTCCATCTATTTCTCTTCTATTACAGCCTCCACTCTTGCCTCAAATCTTTCCACACGCTATTCCTTCTGACAGCTGCAAAAGTGGTTGTCTTTTAAGCACAGTAACTCCCCTACTCAACCACCTCCAGTTGGTTTCTAGATTTCCTTACTTCTTTTACTAAATTCAATAAAGGGTCTTTGAAGAAAGGATTAATTATTAATTAGAAGTTTTCTGTCCAACACTGGTATCTGAACAAGAGACAGACCACCTAATCTCCCTCAAACCCACTATAGCTAAATCCTGAAATTCACACAAGATCAAAAAAGAAACTACAGAACCAAACTCTTTCAAACCAGAACTAAAAAGTTCAGACAGAAGCTCAAAATCAACTGGCAAGAGGGCCCTGCCAGCACAGAGTACCCTCCCAGCATGATTAGTAATGCCAGACACAAAGTAGTCTCCAGAGCAGAAGGCTCTAGAGGAAGTCCCATGTGGTCAGAACATGCCCAGGAAAAGACCTGGGGAGTGGCAGTGGCCTACAGGGTCCCTCGGTCCTGTTCTGTGACACCAACCTCTAAAGAGAAGCTCCTGGAACAAAGTCCAGGAATTAGGAACTCAAGCTGGAGAGATGAGGGAATATAAAAATTTCTGGTAAACCTAAAGAA
This sequence comes from Sarcophilus harrisii, assembly GCF_902635505.1. Classification (NCBI taxonomy): domain Eukaryota; kingdom Metazoa; phylum Chordata; class Mammalia; order Dasyuromorphia; family Dasyuridae; genus Sarcophilus; species Sarcophilus harrisii. Next base: position 267,476,144 of record NC_045430.1, on the reverse strand, counting down.
CCAAGGCATAATCCATAAAAAAAAAAAAAAAAAAAAAAATGCCAGCTATATGAAGACCTAGAAGAAATGAACTGGGAGAAAAAAATGAAATAAAAACTCTGGAGGGAAGAACTGAAAGTGCTAAACTTTACACAAGTAATGAATCTTTGATAACAAGAATAAATCAAACAAAAACAAATGATGTCATGAAAACAAAACCAGAACACCTGGAAAGAGAATAAAACAGAAGCTATCTGTGAACAAAAACCAATGAACTGGAAAATAGGTCAAAGAAACATCAGTCAAAAGTCAATACCCTCTGAAAATCATGATTTCAAAAAAAAAAAAAACCTAAATGCAAACTGTCCAGATCTAGAAGAATCAGAGGGCAAAGTCAGCCATTATGGCTTCATGATGGAGATGCAAACAAGGCTAGAAGGCAATAAATAGTATCCAGCTCAAAGTGTAATGGGAGAGACCGTACAGGCTAAATAGAAAATAATCAACAGAGGCAAGAAACTAGAGGGTACTAACTGGCTGGGAAAGGCTTCCAATGGAAGGGGACATTTTAGCTGGGACTCGAAAAACCAGGAGATAAGAAAGAAGAACATGCCAGACATGGGGAATAGCAGGTGTAAATACCTGGAGGTAGGAGACGAACACCTTTGAGTAACAGCAAGGTCCCAGAATATGGAGGATTATGGAGTGGGCTGCTAATAAGATATAGGGATGTGGTTGGGTAAATTATGATGGGTTTTCAACACCAATAAGAGGATTTTATATTTGATCTCAAGAGATGGCTAGGGTACCCCAATTTGGGGAAAGGTATGGACATGGTTTGAACTGTGCTTTTAGGAAAATGAGTTAGGTGGTTGAAAGCGAGAGCTATGTGCCAGGCTGACCAACCTGTAGGCCATCATCAGTATTAGGAGTGAGGTGATAAAGATCTGAACCAGACTGGCAGCAGTATCAAAGAAGAGAGGGGGCCTGCATTACTAAGATAAAACAGACATGTCTTGGTAACAAATTAAGATACGGAGAGTAAGGATTTTAATCTAGGTTTCAAAGCTGAAGGGATGGTGGGGTCCTCAAATATAAAAGTGAGGAAGGAGGGGGGTTTAGAAATAAACGTAATCAACTCTGGAACATGCCGAGTGAGAGACATCCAATTCAAGATGTCTAGAAGGGCGCTAGAGAAGCAGATCCGAGATCCATCAGCACAGAGATGATCAAGGAATTCTTGGGAACTGACCAAGTGAAGAAAGACTGAGTGAGGTGAGAAGAGAAGAGGATCTAGAATAGAGCTCTCTGGAGCACTTACGACATAAAGGGGTCAGTGGGGCACCCAAGAACCGAGAAAGAGGAGCATCAAGGAGACGACTGTGCCAGGCTGAGGAGAGGAGGAGAAAACATTAAGGGGCCATCAGTAACTTTGGAGAGGGCATTTTCCATTGAATGATGAGGTCAGAAACCAAACTGTGATCACAAGAGAGAAATCAAGAAACGAGACATGATGAGCTGTGGTGCTGACATTTGAATGGGACAAGAAGAAAACAGTATATTCTTAGGACCCCGAATGTCTTTAAAGACTGGTTCTGTGCTAAATGTATGAGAATGGGAAAGAAGCAGCTGGATAAAAGGGACATACTGGTGTAGAAAGGAGGAAGAAGGGGGTGGACCTTGCCACTTCTCAAGCTGGGGTGAGAACAGCAAACAAATCTGAAGGGATGGTGAATCAGAAAGATGGGAGAGAAAGGAGGACAATTCTGGGATGGGAGAAAAAACAAACTTGATGGTCCTGAAAAGGGCATTAAAAGGGGAACAAATTTAAACTAAAGAATTTGCATCTAAGGTTCCCTCTTAGACAACTGAAATAATTGCACAAATTGCAATGCATTGAAATTGTGCCATAAGAAATGAGATCATTTCTGAAAAATCCTGGCTAATATGAACCGAGGCAGAGCAAAATAAGCAGAATCAGAAGAACACAATACCAAAACAACAAAAATCAACCAACTTTGAAAGACATAAGAAGTCTGAACAATGCAAAGAGCCAGAGCCAGAAAGAAATAAACATTATATGGATTCATTTTAATGAATTAGGCTTACAAGGGATTTTCCCCTTTCCTTTCAGTTAACTCTGGTGAGAGAGTGAGGAGTACATCAAGAAAAAGGGATACTGAAAATTAAAAAATAAAAAATACAGGAGAGAACAGAAGAAAGCACTGAAAAGCCAAATTAACCAACCATTATAAAATGAAGATTCCTGGTTTTATTGAGAATTCTCTTTTAGTATTCTACTATATATATTGAAATACCGGGTGTGGGCTATTCAAGTTCAGAATTTAAAAAATTTTTCAGTCGGAAACTATATGATTTTATTCCAAAATATCTGAGTAAAAGAACAATGAAACAACATTGCAAAATTCATGGAAAAAAAAAATATCTCTAAATATTTATCAATAGAAAAAAAAAATCAATGAATTGAACATGCAATTTAAAAACTTGGAAAGCAAGATAGAAATTCTAAAGAGATCTACAAAATTGAAAACAAAAAGTTAAATAAACTAGGAGTTGTTTTTATTTTTAATGGAGAAGTCTGATTGAAAGGAAAACCAAAATGCTTCTATTATAAATGAACAAAGGAGAATTCACAATTAGAAATAAAATAAAGCATACAATTAAAAACTATAGCTTTTTCAATTTTATTTCAATTTATTTTTATTTACAGAACTAATAATTTAGATTAAATGGATTAAGGTGGCCAGGACAACTGTTTGAAAATCCATTTTTATCCCATCCCCAAAATTATCAACAGAAGAAATAAAAACTCTCCAGAAGAAATAAAAACATTTTGTCACTCAATATGGAAAAAAAAAAAAAAGAAACTGAACAGGGCAAACTCTCCTCCAAACACCAAGTGCAATTTGCAAATAGATTATATCTAACATTTAAAGAAAAAATAATTCCAGTATTATGTAAACTATTTTCAAAAGTAGGAAGTGAAGGGAAACTTCCAAACTCTTTCACTGATAGAAATATATAATGAAATTATAGACCAAATACCACTAACATAAGCAATAAGTTAGCAAAAAGGCTACATCAAGATGCTAAAATTATAAGCTATACCTGGTTTGGAGTATATCAGTAATGCATGTTGGATCAATAAGAAAAATTAATAACACAATGGCCTATTAACCTTTCTAAATCTGATCTTTCTTGTGCAGCAAGATTACTGTATAAATATACTGTATTTAAAATATACTTTTAACATATTTAACATGTATGGGATTACCTGCCATCTAGGGGAGGGAGGGGAAAGTTGAAACAGAAGTTTTTACATGGGTCAATGTTGAAAAATTATCCATGCACATGTTTTGTATATAAAAAGCTATAATAATTTTTTAAAAATAAAGCTATAACCCACATCTTATGAAATTATGCATTGATAATAAAAATAAAATCTAGTATGTGTTTTTGTTTAAAATGCTAGAAAGCTTAGGAATTAATGGATCTGGTCAATAATATCCATTTAAAAGCAAAAGCAGCATTGTAAGACAATTTTCCAATAAGATCAGGGTTAAAGTAAGGGTATCCATTGTCACCACTACTATTTAATTCCTAAGTACGAATGGTAATTAATAAGAATAGGAAAAAATCATAAGAATACCCCCCCACCCTCCTTACAAAACCAAAACCAAAACCAAAACCTAAGCCTTTCTTTCTCCTGGAGCATCCCAGGTTTGGGGAGGGCTTGGGCCAATCTGCCTTCATTCCTACCCAGTGATGTTCTGACAGGGATGCCCATGCTGAATACCTTTATCCCTATCCTCATTTCAGCTGCCTGTCATGAGCTATCAAACTTCTCAGTGGCAGGAATCTAACTTTCTTTTTTCTTGTATTTATACTCCTAGCACTTAGCACAATGCTTGGCACTTCAGTGCTATCATAAAAGTATACGTATTTGAAAAGTCAATTACAATTTTAATTAAAATAATCACTTCAGCCATGTTGAAGGATATAAAATCAATTACCAGCATGCCTATATGGTACCAACAAAATCTAACAGGTAAAGATAAAAAAAAAAAGAGAGATTTTGTTCAAAACAAAGAACCTATAAAGTATTTGGAAGTTTATGTACCAAGATCCACAAAAGAACTACAAAAACAATTGCAAACACTCTACAGAAATAAAGACAGACCTAGCTAGATAACTGGAAAAATATTTGTTCTTCAGGTTAAGTCTACTATTATAGTAAAAATAATAATATGACCAAAATTAATTTGGTGCCACATCAAACTACCAAAGAATTACTGAGAATTAGAAAAAATTTTTAAAATTATTTGTAATATCAAAAGGCTAAAAATCTAAAAGGAAATAATGGGAGTTTGTAGGCACAAAAGCAAGCATAGATCTCCAGCTATACTATGGTATACAAAAATTAGGAATCATAAAAAGCTATTCGGTACTGGTTAATAAACAGAGATCAATCAGTGGAGCAGATAAGGGACACAACACAAATTATTGATCATCTCTAAGCTTCCAGCTATTGGGATACAGTCAGACTCTACAACAAAAGCTGCTCAAAACTGGACAGCAATATGGCAGAAATTAGATACAGAGCAATACCTCACAATATAAGACAAGACATTCTCTGTCTCTTTGACTCCTCCATCCATTTGGAGATATGAGATAAAAGATCATTACCCAGAGATCATAAGAGATAAAAGGGAAACAAATTAATTAAAGAAAATATTTTTCACATTTTACGGATAGAAGAATCCATAATCACAACACAAAAAGGATGCTCAGAAAATAGATAATTTTGATTATACAAAATTTTAAAGTTTTAAATAAATAAAAGCAATGTAGTTAAATTTACAGGGAAATGGAAGAAAGGGGGAGGAGAAAGAATCTTTTCAAGGTTCTCTGCCAAGTTTCACATTAAGGAACTGATAAAATTCTCAGAGCTATTCCTCAATGGATACATGGTCAAAGGTTACGAACGACAAGTCCTCAAAGGAAGAACTTCCAATTTAACAATTATATGAAAAAAGAAATTCCCTAGTAATTAGAAAAATGCAAATAAAAGCAATTTTGAGGTTTCATCTTATACTCATCAACTTAGTTTAGTTACCAAAAAGGAAAATCACAAATTATTAGAGGGGCCATGGAAAAACAGCCACCCTAATGCAATGTTGGTAAAGCTGTGAATTAACCTACCATTCTAGGAAACAATTGCAAACTATAAGTATTTAATTGTGTATACTTTGACCAGAGATACTACTACAAGATCTATGCCCCAAAAGGTATTCAAAAAAGGGGGGAGGGTGTAAAAGACTCATATTTGCAAAAAAATATTTGTGACAATTTTTTTGTTAGCAAACAATTGAAAATCAAACCTATCAACTGTTGAAAAACTGAACAAATTATGGCATATGAATGCGACTGAGGAATAAGAAACGAAGAAAGGATGTTTCAGATTAACTGGGATAAAGTAGGGAGTAAAATAAGTAGAACTAAGTTTATATAACATTATAAATAAAAAAGTGTGAAATATGAAATATAACACAAAAAGAAAATGAGGGGATATGGGAAAATTAGGATCCTAATGCACTGTTGGTAGAATGATTTAATAATTCTAGAAAGCCATCTAGAACTTTGTCCAAAGAGCTATAAAACTATGCAAATCATTTAATCCATCAATAGCATTACTGTCTGTATCCTAAAAAGATTTTTTTAAAGAGGGAGATGTTTGTGCAAGGGTAGATTTTAAATCAGTTCTTTTTTGTGGTGGTAAAGAATTAGAAATTGAGGGGATGCCCAATACTTGGGGAATGGCTGAACAAGCTGTTTAATTGTAATGGAATTATTATTGTGTTTTAAGAAAGAATGAGCAGGATGAGTTCAGAAAATCCAGTAAAGACTTTGGGAACTGATGCATAATGAAGTAAACAGAACCAGGAAAACATTTGTACATAGTAACAGCAGTATTATAAGATAAATGATTGTGAATGACTTAGCGATTCTCAGTAATACAATGATCCAAGACAATCTCAAAGGAATCATGATGAAAAATGCTATCTTATCTACCTCTACAAAAATAACTGGTAAGAGTCTGAATAAGATCTAGGCATACTATTTTTCACTTTTTCTGGAGTTTTTTGTTGGGTGGGAGGAATGAGTTTTTCCTCCACAAAATGGCTAATATAGAAATGCTTTATATGATTATACATGTATAACCTATATTAAAATGCACAGTCTAAGTGAGGTAAAAGGGAGGGAGAGAAAGAAATAGGAACCCAAAATTTAAACAAATGTTAAAAATGGTTTTTACATATAATTGGAGGAAAATATTATTAAATAAAAAACCTACAAAGGTGAGGGGGGGAAAACAACATATTTACATATTCATTACTATTCCCAGCTGAAGTAATATGTCTGATTTATACAATTTTTCATCCCCTGGTTCCTTCCTGCCCTCCCAGACTTCCCCTAGTCCATTTGCTGTTCCTCTAATGCAACACTCTTTTCCATCTCCCAGCCTCTATGTTCTTTAGCTGGCTCTTATTTCTGAAAGGTACTACTTGTTCCTCCTCTTCCCTCTTATCCTTTAGCTTTCTGGGCTTTCTACAAGGCTCAGCTTAAATCCCATCTCCAGTAGGAAGCCTCTCCTAGTCCCTTCTTCCTTTGCAGGAGCAGGGGCTTTTCCCTCAGAGATTACTCCCCATCCCTGCATATGTCCTGTGCATACCTGGCTATGTACATGTTTGTTCCCCTCATGCCTACCAGGAAAATAAATTCCTTCTGCCCTTGTAAAATAACTGCTTGCTGACTAGACTGCCCCAAACTCACTTTGCTCTCCTGACAAACAGCAACATTCTAATCCTAAATGCAATAGCCCGAAAACCAGGAGGCCTAAAGAGGCCTAAAGTCTAGTCCCAGAGGTCAGTCTGCCATCAGTTTCCAGTATGACCCATTACAGGTCAACCAGGCCCCACTGAGGCTCAAGGGACACCTTAGGCTCTGTGTCTATCAAAGGAAGTGATTTGTCTGAGGTCTCTAGTAGTAGGTACTAGAGACCTTCTAAAAAAAAAAAAAAAAAAAAAAACACAAGCTAATCAGAAAAATAACAATGGGGTGGGGTGGGCATAAAGCTTATCAATAGGCTTTTAATACAACTCAATGCTTCAGAGTACTTCCAGTTTTATAATTCGCGATTAAAAATTAATGGATATTTGTAAAAGCATAATCTGATTTTCTCCATTAAAAAAATAACTCTGACTTTTGCCTAAATTATTGACTGAACTGCTCTAACTTTGTTGGTGACTGGCTCAATGTAACATAGCAAACACCAAGTCACACTTTAAAAACAAAGCTTGAGCTCTTTGGGGAAACCAGATTCCTAAATCACCTAATTTAGAACTCAGTAAGATCTAGCAACTTGGTAGAGAGAACAAGGCACTTCACAACTGAAGCTGGCCATGTTGCTTTTTTTACCCAAACCCTCACATTATTAAACCATTTGAAGGGACTGCCCAAGAGCAAAGGAGATGAAACCAACGTTGCCCCCCCACTGGGCCCTTCTTTCCTCCTAAGTCTGGATTCTGAGCCCTCCTTACGTTGAGCTGCTGGATGCACACTCCTGCAGGAAGCCCTGCCTAAAGCCTGGAGGGGCTAACATGCTCTCCTCTCCCAAATCATCTCCCAGGAGAAAAGAAATTGTTTTTCAGAATCCTGCACACAGCAGGCACTTAATGCTTATTAAGAATATGGAGAAGTATAATTTATACAATTAGTTACATCTTAATATTGAAATATTTCCATCCGTTTCAACTGAAGATTTTAATGTGCTCAAATTCTAGGAGACTGACAACACATGAACACATCCTCTCCTGTACCTCTCCATAAAGGAGTTTCAGGATGATCACACCCCCCCCCCCCCCCCCCCCCCTTGGTAGCCTAGGTGAGGCCACAATAACATTGGTAAATATGCTAAATATACCCAGGACTATAAAGGAAATTGTGTTGAGTCTTGAGATGAGTCCCTAGATTGGACTCTGGCTTGAGAACCTGCCAGGATTTGTTTTAGGATCCCCCTCCACCTTCAGCCCAGGCTCTCCATGAATGCCCTGGGAGCCCTTGGCACTGCTGAAGCTGCCTGAACCCCTCCCTTCCCTAAGAGGCCCTCCAGTCAGAGAAGAGAGCTTATAATCTCAGCTTCTCCCCCTCAATAAAAGGCCTTGCAGAAATGTTTTCAGGGCCAGGGACTTCAGTCCCCAGTCCCTCCTCCAGCAATCATCTATAAACTCCCAGTGATCCTGAATTCCAATTCTTGTTGGGACTCAACTCAGGATGCCCAGAAGCACCCAAAGGCATCCTGATGCTTCATCTATAAAAGGAAGCCCCAAGCAGTTTCAAAATTTCCCTTCTTATATCAAAAAATCAGATTTCATTTTTTCACAGAAATCAATGTCATACATAGTGACTGGGCTGCCAGGAGTCTTGAAAGCTAAACAAACCCTCAAAGAACCTGGAGTGTGCCCCCCCCCCCCAAGCAGTGGGGGTGGGGTGGGGAGGGAAGGGCCCAGAGGAAGTTCTTCCTCCCCCCCCCCCCCAAAAAAAAACCTCAGGTCCGAAGAGCATCTACAGCCACTCTTACACTAGCAACTTCCGGAGAAGTTGTCAAACTGCTCCGAAAGGGGACAATGGGGTGCGTCGGGTCACAGAGGTGGGTCTGGGCACTAGCTATGGGCAAAATAAACTCATTTTGCAAAGTGGAGATGAATTAATAACAGCAAATACTCGAGAGGGTCAAAATGAGACGTTAATAACCCTATGTAAAGGCTTATGCAAAATGTAAGTGCTCGTGAATTTTTATTGACAATCATCTCCAAATAAGTAATAAGCATTTTCCCAGATAAAAATCAATATAAAGGAGTGCGGCTAAACTGGTCGGGCAATTAAATGTAAGCGTTCAGCGCGTACTGAAAATATTGTCTCCACCAGCTACTTTTCTGTCACTATCAATAATTGAAAACCACAACTCTAAGTCAAATACAAAAACGGAAAAACACTATTGCGCGCTGCGTTTGGAATCTACAAACACGCACTCGGCATCAAACACGCTGGCCGTCCCCCCTGTCAGCGCCCGAGAGAAAGGAACGTGCAAAAGGAGCATTTCGACATAGGAACACAACTAGCGAACTGGAACTCGAACGCCCACTGCTCATTGCATTCCTCCGAATTTAAGCCTAAAAGCTACGGAAAAGGTAAAAAGCACACGAAGACAAAGGAGATAAATCAACTCAAAGCAGACTCCCAATGGCAAACTTATCCTGGCGCCGAAGGGAGCCCCGCCGCACGTGCCCCGAGGCTTCTGGGGGGTCCCCGCCCGAAGCGGGGGGAGGAAGCCCAAGTCCGGGGGCCGTTAGGGACCCTCGCCCGCGCCGGTCGGCCGCTGGGGAGGGTCCCCAGCCCTGGCGGGGGCCAGGCGCGCTCTGCGCCCCTCCCCACCTTCGGAGCGGTGGGCCGGGGGGGAGCAGGAGCCCTCCCGGGGCCCAACAGGTGCGCCCCCGCCGCGGCCAGCCGGGCTCGCCGGACCCCGACTCCGGGAGGGTCCGGGCAGGTGCGGACCGGGTTTTGCCCCGGCCGGACGCAGGCACCCAGGTCCGCGTTGGGAGGGCAGCGCGGGCCGGGCTTCCACGAGCGCACCGCACCGCGCCTCGCTGGGGGCCTGGTCACTTTCAGGGTCGTCACTTTCCCCTCCCCTCTCCTCCGCACACCCGGAGACACTCTCCTCCGCCCCCCGGCAAGTCGCCCAGCAGGGGGCCTGCCCCGGGCTCCGGACCCTTCTCCTCCTCCTCCTCCCCCGCCCCGGGGCAGCCGAAGTTAGAGGCGGGGGAAGGGCGGGCGCCCGGGCTCGCGGGGACCTCTCGGAGCCTCGGGGTCGTCCTCCTCTGCGGCAGGCCCCCGCCCCCGCCCGCGCCCCCGCCCGCGCGCTCACCAGGGGTCGAACTCGTGGATGATGCTCTCGAAGCGGATGACGGCGAAGAGGCGCGAGCTGAAGCCGGCCAGCCAGGCCAGGAAGAGGATGGTGAAGGAGAGCAGTGACTGCCAGCCGGCCGGCTGCGACAGCCCGCCCGCCAGCGGCGCGGGGCCCGGCCCCGGCGCGCCCGCCTTGGAGCCGGCCCGCCCGCCGCCGCCGCCCGCCGCCGCCTTGGGCTTGCTCTCCAGCGCCGAGGGCTCCGCCATGTTGTCGCCCGGCGGCGGGTCTCGCTCGCAGCCGCCGCCGCCGCCGCCGGAGCCGCCGCCGCCGCCTGGTGTGTGGGGCGCTCGCTGGGCGGGGCCGCCCGAGAGGAAGGGGAAGGCCGGCAGCGAGGCCGAGGGGGCGGGGCTCCGGCGCGAGGGCGCGCGCGCGGCCCCCGGGAGGCTCCGGGCAGCCGAGCCGAGCCGAGCCGGAGCCACAGCGGGAGCGAGCGTGACCGTGCCGGCAGCTCCGGGACGAGGAAGTGGAGGCGCGCGCTCGGCCGCAAGGACAACCCCCCTTCACACGTACGCGCCAAACCCCTCCCGCCGGGGTGGGGGCGGAGCGCGAGCGGCACAAGCCCCGCCCCGCGCCCCGACAGGAATTCGCCCCTCCGCCTGTCAGAGAACGACAGGTCCGTCACGGGGCGGACACTAGCCCGCCGCCCTGGCCAATGGGGAAGGGATCCCGCCGAGGAGGCGGGGGGCGGGGCTGCAGTTCGCTCCCGCCGCCTCCGTCGTCCCGAACTGCGCGGTTACGCTCTCATTGTCACTGGAAAGACACAGCTTCGCACGTGGGTTCGTCTGGGAAGACGGAAGCTCGATCGGCCGCCGCTCCGCTGTTGCCCGAGCCGGGAACGAGCGCCGTGGGGCGCGGAGGCGCGGAACCTCCGCAGTAGGAAGGCCCGGGGGAAGGGCCGGACGCGCCCGGCGGCGTGACATTTAACCCACTTCGTGCGGCCCGCCTTCGGCACCACGCGATGGAGAGGGGAGGGGAAGTGTGGGGAAGCTGCGCAGGCGTGGAGTGCTCGCCGGTAGGGAGCGCGTGGGTCCTGCTAACGACGGCTTCCCCTGCCCACGTGCCGAGGGGGCGGGGCGTTTCCCGGCGGCGCGCGCAGCCTGCCCTTCCCCCCGCCGCGCGCGCGCGCCGTTCCCGAGAGTTGCCGGGCTCCCTCGCTGGCCCCGGGAAACCCGAGGGAACCCCCCACATTCACATATACACACACACAACCCTTGCGCCCTGAGGTGCCCGGCGATTGTGACCCCGCACAAGACTCTCCCTCGCCCCAAACCCCTAGAGCTCCGAAAAGAATCAGCGAGGGTCGCCCGGGGGGCGGTCGTCCTCTTAGTGGGCATTTATGCGGCTCCTAAGGTGTGCACACTCGGCGCCTTCTCCAGCGGGTCTTCTAGCCCACTCCCCACCCATTTCCCAGAAGGGAGAAACTGAGGCCCGAAGGGGGAACTGCGCCTCAGACTGTTAGGTTTGGGGTCCGGGCCCCGTGTTCCAAAGCTGCCCGCCCCGCTCTCAGCCGCCCCTCCCCGAATTTTACGGATGGAGAAAAACGAGTCTCAGAGCTCGGTGTCAGGAGCTACAATTGCGACCGTCCGCGGGACTCTGCGGGACACGCGGTGGAGCCCCGGAAGCGGCCGGCCGAGGGCCGAGCCCCAGAGCTGGGCCTGCCGCCCGCTGAGGCCCCGGGAGGGCAGCGGCTGATCCACGGTCAGAGGCCCCGCCAGATTTGAAATCTGGCTTCGGGAGGACGGCCGGGACCGGCCGGCCTTCCTGGCCTCCGCGGTAGCCTTTGGCTTGGGGTTATGGAGCCCCGTCCGTTGAGAGTGTGAGGGTCTCAGAGATTCTCTGGTCGGCCGGGAAGGGCCACATCTGAATTTCTTCACATGAGCTGGAGTTTTAAAATTGACTTTGATCTCTGGCTGTTGTTTGGCTTCTGTGAAAATGCGGGTCTTTTTGCAGCCTTTTGGATGCTGCTCTCCCGGTCCTATCCCCGACCTCGGGAAGAAAGCGCTCTGAACCCCCGGTCCGGGTGCGAGTGCAGGGGGAGCCAGAAGGGACCCCAGCACCGCGGGAGGCTGAGGCGGGACTGCCCGCGGGCACCCCCTGTAGCCCCGGCGAAAAGGGGACCAGACCGTGGGAAAGAGGGAGAATGCATTGTATGAAGGCGAGTTGTCGGGGTGTCCTTTGTACCTCCTTGTTAGGTCGCTAAGGGTTGATTCTGTGGGTTCTCATTCCTCCTGCCTAATAAACACGGAACTTGCCAGCAAGATGAGCCCAGGAACCCGGAGTTGTCTTGTATGAATCCTTTGACTCTCATAGTTTCTCCAGGGCTCATTCTCTTGTTCCCCTGCCCGCCGCTCTCCCCTCAACGCTTCCCCCATTGCGCATTATTCCCAAGGATCTGTGCTGGAACTTCTCTTTCACTCCCTCTGCCCCCACCTATCTCCTCCAGGGGATGGTTCCCAAATCCGTTTCTCCAGCCCTAGGCGCTTTGAAAGTCCATTTCCACATTTCCAGCTGCAGAATTCTGTCTGTCTCTGGCCATCCCGCAAGCAGCTCCATGTCAACAGGTTCAAAAATGAACTCGGCATTTTTTGTTCCTGCTTTTCTGACCCCAAATCTGCTTTTCTGTCCAAGGTTTAAAAAATCTGGCAGTGTCACAATCACGCTCCCAACCTGGTTGTCATGTTTAACCTTTCCCTGGCTCTCATTGCTCAAAAATAATGGCCGATTCCTACCCACTCTTCCTTTTCTTCATTTATCCATCGGACGGACCATCCCTTCCACTCTCCCACTGCCCATCCCCAATCCAAAGCCTCGTTGGCACGTCAGGCACATGCCTAGCCTCCTAAAAGAGGTCTTATCTAGTCTCCCTTGAAGGCTTCCCACTTCTGCCAGGTTGATCTTTATACACAGGTCTGCGCCTGTTACCCTCAGTTCAGAACCAATCAATGAGTTACTATTGCCTGTTAACTCAGGTTTCTAGCCCACTGTGTGAGCATCTTCCTACTTGTCCAGTCTTAAACTGCTTGCCCTTTCCAGCCTCCATTCTGAAAGTCATTAAACCCGTATTTGGAATGCCTTCCTCCAGAACCCAATCCTCCCCTCGGTGAAATTTGTTCATTCTCTAAAATTCAGTTCCATAGCTGAACCTCTCAGGAAGTCTTGAGGATCGTCCAGTCAGTGAGAGTTTTCCCTCAGACCTCCCCCTAGAAACTCTGCTGGCACCCAGTATGTTTACCAGGTCCTATGATAGTTTTATTTTCATATGTCTGAACCCTAATTAGACTATAAACTCCGTAAAGGCAGGAATTGTTTTTTAATCTAAATTTTGTATTTTACCCTATCCCACCTGGTAACAAGGTGCTATGTACAGTAGGAGCTTAATGGATGTTTACTCCATTGTCTTCCCTTCCACTCAAACTTTTTTCCCTTAAGTTTCCCAGGATTCAGTTATTTCTAAGAATAATAATAAGTTATAATGGGCTACTTGTGCACTGAACAAGTATTAACTCTCCCTATATTTATAATTTCTGTGAAAATAAGTTGAGGGGGAAAAAACCTTACAAGGGTGTTTTGGGGTTTTTTGAAACAGTATTATAAATGATCTCTTCCTGAGCTGCCAAAATGCAGTCTAGAAACCCTTAAATTTGGTGTTGATTCATAATTATATCATCATTATTATTGTTATTATTACTTTTATTACTATTATTATTATTACTACCCCTGCTGCAAGTGTTTCTTATTTGGCTTATTTGGCAATTGGAGCATCTCCTATGGGATATGGGAAGAGTTTTTGCTTTGTGGTCTCTGTGATTTCTTACCTCTCACTGACTCCCCCATCTATGTTGTCTATAGATGTCCCTCGATGCTATATTCTAGACATCTTGTCTCTATTTTCTCTCTTCATCAGTTCCTTTGAGCTATAACCTTCATACATATGACTCCCACATCTCTCCTTCCTGCTCTAATTTCTTTCAATTCCAGTGTTACTTTGCCAGTCAGCATCTTCATCAGGCTGTCCCATTGATACTTAACATCCATTCATAGAACTTTCCCCTCATCTCTCATCTCTCTTCCAAATTTCGCTGTTTCTTTTGAAGTCACCATCATCCAGTCATTTGGATTTGCAATCTCAAAGTCACTCTTGACTTCTTCTTCTCCTTTACCTCCTAAATTCAAGAATTTACCAAATCTTGTCCATTTAACCACATCCATCTTCTCCTTTCCCTAGTCTTTCCCTAGTCACCTCACCTGCAAAAGCCTCTTTAGTAGTATCCTGACATTTAGTTTCTCCTCTTTCCCAGCATGCTCCTCCACAGAAGTGCCAAATTACAATTCCTCAAACAAGTTTCACCATTTTGCTTTCCCTATCCAAATGTTCAGTGGTTCTCTATTATTGTGGAGATATTTCAGTGCTGTGCAACTCTCTGTGATCTCATTTGGAGTTTTCTCGAAAAAGATACATCTCCAGCTTATTTTACAGATGAGGAACTGAGGCAAACAGGGTTAAGTGATTTGCCCAGCATCACAGGTAGTAAAAGTGTCTCCAGGATAAATATCTGTCTTGACATTTAAAACCCATAAATATCAGCTTGGCATTTAAGGCTTTCACAGCCTGACTCCCACTTACCAATCTAGACATTTCATAGTATTTACCTTCATCCATCTTTATTCCAATTTAGCTGGTGTATTAGCTCTTTCTCAAACTCACTATTCCATTTACTGTTCCCATGCCTTTGCTTGGCCATCTCCCATTCCTAGAACACATTGTCATCATACCTTTCCCTCTTCAAGTCCCTAATTTCACAGTTCAAGTACTGTGTCCAAAGTTAAGTCCTTCCTCTTCCTCTTCCCATCCCCACCCGCTATTGTTAGTGCTTGCAATTAGTTTATATTACCTAGTTGAGCACATGTGTCTCCCAGTAGAAAGTCAACATCTTGATTATAGAGAGTGTTTTGTTTCTGACTTTGCATCCCAGGTACCTCTCACGGCATCTCAGGTTAGGTGCCAAATGAACATTTATTTAGTTGAATCCCGAGTTAGGATTGTCCTGCTTTCTCTAACCCCCAACCACACTGACACTCCAGGTAAAAATTCACAGCAGCAGCAACATGTCTGATATTCATATAGCAAGGTATCATGAACAGTCTTGGATTTGAAATTAAGAGCCCTGGCTTTGAATCGTGGCACCGTTCTTGTTGTCTGTTGACTCCTGAATAAGTCAATCAGCCTTTTTCAGCCTTAGTTTGCTCATTTATGAAAGAGAAATAATAGCCACACCACTTACTTGATGGGTCAATTGTGAAGAAAGCATTTTAAAACCTTGAAATATTATATTGTGTGTTATTATCATCATTATAAGCACTTTAAGGTTACAAGGTAATTTACATACATTATCACATTTGATCAGTCTCTCAGAGCTGTAAGGGATCTTAAAGATCATTCAGTATAACCCTCTCATTTCTCAGAGGCAGAACTCAGGGCCAGAGAGATCAAGTGAGTTATTGGGTAAGTTGTATGGTGAATAAAAGGGTATTTCTTTTGAAAGTTAACAATTTACCATGAAATCAGGACATTAATTCTCACAATATTTAATCCTATTTTAGTCTACATTATTCTAAGATATTTGACATTAAATTTATAGAAACATTCCACAAACATTTAATGTTTGCTTCTGTAACACATAATATTTTCCCCTGATCTTTCTAGTTGTGACAAACACATTTTGGGGAATACAAAGATATGTTCTTTCTGCTGGCATCTTAGGAGAGCATCTTGTTAAGGAATTTAAAACACCTCACTTTTTTAGAGATGCAGGGAGAAGTTTAAAGCTTTTGTGTAAGATTTTGAGGCTTAGTTTTAAATGCAGATATTTCTGTTTATATGTTTTTTGGAATAGATATTTCTGCATGCTATTTTGTAAAATGAATTTCTGTATAATGTCTTCTTGTCCCCTCTGGCATTATTAAAGATTGATTCCCTCAACAAAAATGTCCCCCCCCCCCCAAATTGAATTGAAAGCTTTGGGAGAAAGAGGGCATGAATTTTATCTTTTGTTTTTTCCCCTTACTCTGGGACTTAAATCTGGCTGTCCCAAAACATATACCACTACCACCAGAGTGTCTCATGTCTTGGGATTGTTGTTGAGTTCTACCTTGTAGGATTCTGGGACTTTGCTCTTCCCCATGATAGAACTGGAATCATCTCTTCCAATTGAGTCCACGGCCTCCTGTTTAAAAAATTCACGTATGAGATCTTTTATTCCTTAAAAGCTCTGCCAGATACTTCAAGGGATACTTCCAGGCTCTCAATTTCCATCCACATTGGCAGACCATTAACTCAACCTTTTTATGTTGCTTTTTTTTTTACTTCACAAAATTCAAGCATCTTTGCCATTTTTGAGGGTGGGATTTGTGTTTACCTAAATGCTGAAATAAGGACCGGGTATCTAGATTTCACCTGTGTAAGGACCTCCTAGGTGAGGGAACTCTGATGTCTTCCCTCGGTGATTATGTTCTCCAGTCTACATCTGGGTTTGTACAAAGTTTGCGTGTTGCTTCCCCATTAGAATGTGAGCTCTTTGATTGAGATCACGGATTGGCTTTTGCCTCTCTTTGTGTCCCCAGTACTTAGCACAAAGCCTGGAGCATAGTACATGCTTAGTAAATGTTTATTGATTTGACTTACTAGTGACTTGCTAGAATCACAAGACCAGTGTGCATCTGAGGCCCAAGTCTGCTTCTGTGGGTGTAAGGCCAGATCCTTAAGTACTGAATCAAGATGCTGCCTTCAGAAAGAGATGAAGTATTGTTGGGCAACTTCCTCACCTTCTGCTGTCCATGGTCAGACCTGATTTATCTTTCTTTCTGGCCCACGAGCTAGAGCACAGACACAGACTCTTCTCCTAGGCCATAGTTCTGAAGTATCTTTTTGGAGGAAGATATTTTCCCTCCCATGGCCTTGAAGGGTTCCTGTTGTGGAGAAGTGATTTCTCCACTGATGTGGATGGACATTTGATTTCCCTTTGAGCTCTGAAAACCGATCTGGCTCAGCCAACAAAAGAATTAGGGCCACCTGGCATATACTGTTAATCCTGATTTAGCTCAAGAGTATTTAACTGAATAGTATCTACATTTTGATGTTCTAGTTGTCTTTAAATTAACATTTATTAAAGTGAAGGAGAATAACTCAGGTCTGTTTTTTGTTGTTTTCAATCTTTTGCCGTTAAATGTGGCACTTTGTCTATAGCTCTTTCCAGATCAGATTGTTTGAAAATGCCATGGGAATTAATGAATTGGTATTAGGTTGGGTTGTTCCTTTTGTTTAAAATGTATTAACTAAAGTGGATTGAAGCATTTTTAAAGATAAAATGGCCTTGTTAGAAAAGAATTCCCATTATTAAAACTTTGTTGTTTTTTTTTTAATTTCCCATGTTCCAATAGTGTTGTACCCTCCAGATTTGTAGTCTAAATAATCATCTTTAAAGGAAGAGACATGAAAATCAGTTTCTTCACCAGATTCAATAATATGAAGATTAATACTACTCCAAGCAATTATTGTATCAATAACTATCATATCTACAAGAGAATTTCTTAGATTATTTTATTATGTGAATGACACTGTAAGGCACGCATATACCAGAGCAGAAATCTGAAAGTGGTATGATTTGGGGCATCAATAAATATGAAAGCTTTTGAAATGGGAACTTTTAAAAGAATTTTTGTTTTAAAAGAAAAGTCAAAAGGGATTGAGATTCGTAGTTGGACCTTCTACTTTGGGGTTAATATAATTGTTTATTATCTTAAATTGTTAGCATCTGAAATTCCTAATTTTAAAATTAGACATTCTGGAGAACTGAATCCAATTTAATAACAGTATAGAACAAACTTATTATCATAGGAATTAGAAAGTAGTTTTGTTTATTATTAGTCACAATATGAAGTATGGTGGCCACATTAGCTGTAGTGATGAAACACAAAATCACATTAAATATTAGATAATAAATGTAAAAGAAAATTAAGATGGAGGGATATCTTGCTTTGCCACCTACATTAATTGCTATGTTAATGAAATTAAATGCTCAAAACCCTTCACATAAACACCTAGGTTTTGATCATTTAATTATGTTGTCTTGATTATTTTTTTGTATTAGTATATATAACTATTATAATCGTGTTTTTAAAAGCAAAATCATTGTTAAGAATAGCTCTTATTTGTGGCATCAGCTTTGAGAGAAAAAGAAGAGAAACACTGTCTAATGAATATCAGTTACTGAAAAACAGTTCAGACTTGGGAGCTCTAATTAGGTTTTGTAAAATATTACTTCATGATGTCATTGGTCTTCTCTGAACATGGAGGATGAACAACAACTTTGGTAAAGGATCTGAACTTTGAATTTCATTGATAGAAAACAAATAAGGAAACTCCTTTTACTTATGGCATCTTTTATATAATAGTTTTAGAACATCGAAAGACTAAGATTTGCCTAGTATCAGAGTCAGGGTCTTCCTATCTACCATACTGGTTCTCAGTTTTCACTTAACATCATCCAAATCTACTTGTGAACTTGATTCTTGAAGGAAAGACTGTACCAGGAAAGATCCCTCCCCCCATTGTTGTTTATGATCAGAAATAAATCTTCCTTTATCATAAAAATGAAAATGTGATTTGCTGATAACCTTCCCCAAATGTCAAATTATAGCTTATGAATGAAATGGAATATTAGCATAAGAAATGACAAATATGGAGAACTCATAGAGACATAGGAAGGCATATGAACTGATGGAGAGTGAAATAAGGAAGCGCAGGAAAAAATATATACACAGTGACTATAGTAACGTAAATGAGAAGAGAAATAAAGTGAAGCCAATGTAATTATGTAAACCATGTAATTATGATTTATCTTGACTTCAGAAAAAAGGTAAGAAAATGTTTAACCCCATTTTCACTAGAGAGGTGAGGAATTATGGGTATGGAATGTTGCCACATTACAAGGTAGAATTGGAAAGAGGAAGTAAATTGGGAAATGATTTGTGATGTCACAGTGAAAAAGATCCCATCAAATTAAAAAAAAAAGTCAGGCCCTAGAGTCATCTTCATACATAATGTAAATCTACATAGAAAACTTATTGGATCAGTATCCAAAGGCATGAATGAAAATCATCTTGCCAGTGCCTTTCCCATCAATTCTTTCAATTTGCCTTTCACAGCAAAGTTCTTGATACCTTAACTCAGAACAATTTAAATATCACTGTGATTTAAGGATCAATCAATTTAGACCATTTGTTCCCATTTGTAGTTTTTAACTACAGGCAGTATTCCATTTGGATAACATGAAAACAAAATCTGAATTTCAATTCAGTGGAAACAAGTTGAAATGAATATGGAATAATGTAATCACATCCCCAGGAATATGCCATGCAAAGAATTAAGTACAAGGTGTGGTTTTGAAAGTAACACAATTTACTCCACTTGGCATAGGAGAAAAAGGTCAGCCATGCTACTTTACAATCCCATCTTATATTTCAGGCATACTGAAGGCTACATATGTTGTGTTTGTGAATTATAAAACTTAGATCGTGATAGAGACCTTTTCACTTAACCTTATATTCATTGCAGAAGAAAGAAGGATCTCTGTCCAGGATTACCTAGGCCTGTGTGGCAGTTTTCCAAAGTCGCTTCTCATGAACAGCTTTAGCCATAGTTGTCTGAGGTTGAAAATAAGGGAGTCCAGCATTTTTACCACTTCAGCTCCCACCAGATGCACTTATACCTCTTGTGAATTCAAGTAGTGATTGTCTCACCTGGGACAGCTGAGACCCAACCAAAACAATAGGACTTTAACCGTAATGGTTGGTTTTGTCAACCATTATCCCTTTTCTTTAAAGTCAATTTAAGGTTTTTACATTGCATACAAATCAAGTAGGCCAAGGCGACATGCCTTAATCATTATAGCATTTCTGCTCTTGGGCTGGCTTTGTTCTAAAATCACAATAACATAGAGAAACTCCAAAGGGATAGAAGGTACCCCACACTCCTCTCTAGGATCGATAAAACCTATAAAATCCCCTAGATGACAATCTTTGGTTAGAAAAGTGACTTGGTGAGCAGGGGACGATACTTGTGGGGCACAGATCCATCTACAGGTCTTTTCTCAGTCTTCACCCCTTCTTGACACTATTGAGCAACCCCTCTTCTCTGGATTGCTCCTGGTTCTTCTGTTGGACCACTCAGCCTAGGTTGTCATCATATATATAATGTCTGCTCTCTTCAAATGGACCTCTGTGTTGAGTCTTCTTTCACACTCTTGGTGACCTTTTTAGCTCCTATGGGTCCAGTTATCTCTATGAGATGACTCCCAAACCTATGTATTCGGTCCTACTCTTCCTGAGTTCTAGTTCCACATCACCAACTGCCTATTGAACATTTTAAACTGGACTTCTGGTAAGTGTGGAAAGAGAACTCTTATCCTTTCCCCTTCAGTTCCATCCTTTTATTGAAGTGCTCTGTTTCTGTTAAGATTGTCACTGTCCTAGTCATGACCTAGTCAAAATCTCAGAGGCATCTTTAATTTTTCACTCTCACCCTACAGGGCTCATCAGCTGCCAGTCTTAGCATTTGTGTCTCTTCTACATCTGGCCTTCACACATTCTCTGCTCTAATTCAGACCCTCATCCCTTTTGCCCAGACTACCATAGCAGGTTCCTAATTAATCTCCTTGCATCCTGTCTCTGCTCTCTCCAATGTACCCTTTGCAGAGGTAGCTACCAAAGTAATTTCTCTAAAGTGCAAATCTAACATAGCATTTCATTGCTTAATAAATTCCAATGGCTCTCTATTACCTCTAGGTTCAAACTCCAAACACTTCTTTTTGGCATTTAGAGCCTCTCCTAACCCACTTTTCTAGCCTTATTATCCATTTTTCCCCTTCACATGATTTATGACCCAGGCAAATGGACATAGCCCTCCATCTTCTACCTTTGCGTGTCAGTACAAGTGAGCTCCATATCTGTGATATCTACCCTATTTACCTTTGCCTTAGAATTCCAGGTTTTCTTCAAAGCACAATCTGACATAAATCTGAAGTTTTTCCTATTCCCTTAGTTGCCATTACTTTCTCCTCTAAAATTATCTTTTCCAAAATATATATTTACCTATTTTTCTATATGTTGCTTGCCCTGATATGTGAGCTTCTTCAAAATGTGGGTTACTTTATTTTTGTATTTCCAGTCCCTATAATAGGGAATTAATAAATTTTTGTTGATTAATTGGTATATCAGGTAAATTATTGCTTCTATCACCTTGTGGCTTAGTGGGGACTTCAGAAGTAGAACTGAAAATTAAAACCAGGGAGTTTCAGCACTCATGGGTCTGCAAGAGACAGGGATGCCTTCACAAGTGAGCAGCAGAGAGACTCCGCACCTTTCAAAAGGCATCCAGAACTTTGTTCACACAGTCTGCCCTGGCTGGGAACCAAACCATAATCTAGTACCATAGTTTCTACCACAGATTAACTCTTAAAAATAATCCAAGAAGACAGGAAGTAGAAAGAACTTTGGATTGCAAGATGAGACCCAGATTCCAGCCTTAATGAAACCACTAGAAAGCTTTGAAACCTACACCTGAAACTTTCAATTGTTTCTGTAAATATACCATGTCACTAATAATTTAATGGGATGGGATCCTATTGATTAAGGAGGAAGCTGGCAAAGTTTGTTGGCTAGTGTCCTCCAACAACTACTTCAGAGCATATTTACTAGTCTGTACCATCTTTTCCAGCCACATCATTTGCTTGAATGTACAAAGGTAAAATGAAGAGAGCTGGATAAGGTTCTTTTCCATAATAAACTCCCTAAACTCAACTGAGCTAAAAGCAGATCCATTGTTAGAAACTGCAGAGTTCAGCACCCCAAGTGACCAACCATCCAATGATATATTAATGGGGATCATTATTACTATTGACAGCAACAATGACATTAATAAATGGCGATACTGAGCTGTGATTATTGCAACAGAGGTTAAAGGAGAGGAGAAAGTAGTTGAAGCTATTTTGAGAAGAAATCAGCTATATAAGCTCTTTTGATTAGTGCTGCATAATCAGTGTACAGCTTTGACTTTTTTTTTATTATACCCCATAGGAAAATGGATGCCTTTGTTGGGTTATGCTGAGTCACTTGGCAGTTGTTTATGACTTTCAGAGTATTTTCAATGTTGAAATAAATTTTGGAACACTAGAGCTTCTAACCATTCTTTCTAGGAGAAGATTTCCTAAATGTAATGCATGTTATATGGACTAAGATGATGATGTGACTCTCTTTTGGAGTAAATACTTATTTCCCAGGGAGAGGTTAGATATAAGGAGGGACTAAAGTCAGACTCAAAGAAAGTCTTCAGATTTTAATCCTGAGTGAATAGGAAAATGGTGACACCATCGATGGGGGATAAAAATTGGATCTACAATTTCACTAGTACAGGGAACTCTAAGAGGAGAAAACTATTTTTACTGATACAGAGCACTACTTGCTTTCTAATTTTTTTTATAGTCTGAGAGAGTGGTTCAGAGCATGTAAATGTTACCTGACATATCCAAGGTCACACAACTTGCATGCCCCAGAGGCAGGATTCCAACTGAGGTCTTCCAGACTATAAGGCAGTACATTGATTGACGTTGGGAAAATTAGGAAGGGAGAGGCAATGGGCTGCCTTTAGAAGGAAAAGCCTTCTTTCCTAGCCAGAAACTAATTATAGAGAGCACTTTCCTATTTCTTCAAGCTCCCTCTTGCTTCCAGACTTGAAAGGTGACCAGCATGTCTTTTTCTCGGTCCATTTTACACTTAGCTATATCTTTAAAAATTTGTTTCCTTCTAACCCAAATATGTGGAATTTGCTCGGGGTATATTAAAATCTTCCTTCTTAAATTTGGTGACAAGTGGTTTGTCATTTTTTTTTTTTTGGTTGTTGTTCTTTGCTAAAAATCCTCAGATCTTCTTGGTCAGAGGCTATGATTTCATGTTGAGCAGCTACCTTTTGATATTCTTTTGCTGTTCTACAAAATTTTTTTAATGTTAAAATAGTTGGAATATGCACACTATCCCTCTTCTTCAATTATGTCTTTAATAAACATTAGAAGCATGTTTAGGAATTAACAGCTTAATGGATTGTTTTCCTGTTGATCTGAGAATCCTGCAGTAATAACCTCAATTTAAAAGGTTCCAAACAATTGGTCAGCAGTACTCCTTTGTAAAAAAGCAACTTTGCTAATAGTCTCAAATTACTTATTAACCTATTCCCTTGGCATTTTTCTTTTTTCTTTATCTTTCCGTTTAAGTAGAAGAAGCAAATCAAAAAGCTGTGTAGCGTTTTCTTCGGTTTTGCTTTCCCCATTATAAACTAAAGATAGGATTTTCATCTGAACTCTCCTCCTCATACTCTTCATTTCTTCTTTTTCTCTTCCTCTTTCTTCTTCTTTACTCTTCTTCCTCCTCCTTCTTCTTTCCTCTTCCACCTCTTCTGCATCATCTTCCTCTTCCTCCTCATTATCCCCTCATCCTCCTCCCTCTCCTTTTCCCTCTCCCTCTCCTCCCTCTCCTTCTCCCTCTCTCTCTCCCCTCCTCCTTCTCCTTTTGCTTCTTCTTCCTCTTCTAGATTTTCAAAAGAGAGAATACTATGTATTTCAGAAACAATGGACTGGAGAGTTTAACAACGATCCCTGATAAAATTCTGGAACAAGTTATTAAACAAGTTATTTGTGAGCACTCAGAAAGCGACATGGTGATTGCTAGAAGCCATCATGGACTCATTAAGAATGGTGCCAGATTTCCTTTTTAACAGGTTTATTAGATCAGCAGAATGCTAGACACAGGCTATCTGGATTTCAGCAAGGCACTTGATAACATCTCTAACAATATCACCGTGGCCAAGTAGAGGGATAGGAGCTGTTTGATGGAGCAATTAGGTGGATTTGGAATTTACTGAACCACCCGAAGTGTGATTAGTGGGTTGATGTCAACTCTTAGCAAAGTTTCTAAAGGTTTTCTCCATGGCAATGACCTTTGTTTTAGAGGCAGAGGAAGAAAAACATAATCATTTCATGTGTCAACATGCCTTCTTTAAGCATCTATTATGTGCCAGGTACTAAGCTAAAAGCTAAGGCTACAGAGACAAAGGTGGGGAGAAGCAGCTTAATTATACCAGGAACTAGTAGTGGACTTCAACTTTTGTGAGAGTTGCAATAAGCAACCATTAAGTTACAAAGGAACATCTCAGACAGCTGATCATGAGCCTTTGTTTTTAAAACTAGCCTGTTACATATGTAAATGTGTATTATATATAAATGCTGTTACATACATAAATATAGATACAGATAGGATAGGTATTTCTATGAATGATATATACCCATGTCTACATATGACTATGGACCCAAGTATACCTATATCCATTGTGTCACATATATAACGTGTATTATATATATACACATATATGTTTCTGTATATATCATTGGTGTCTTAGCAGCAGCAGCAGTTTCCTGTCACTTTTGCAAATAGAGTGATTTTGTAAGCAGCAAACTAAAACTTGGGTAGGATTCTGAAACAACAAGACTGATTCAGGTCCAAGCTTGTCCAGACTCAACCACTCTACTCTCTTTCCCACGGGGATTTCGTCAAGAAGAAACTGGAAGAAACTTCAGCCAACATGACAAAAATGAACAAGTTTGGACCAAACCTGATCTCATAGTGGTCATACGGCATTTGCTTGCACCATGCTGGTATAGACTAAGCAGAAAGGTCAGAGCACTCTAGCTCTAAACCTCCACAGTGAAGGGCCAACACCCTACATACTTAGAATAGAGATACAAGAAGAAAGACGTGGCAAACATGCCGTGTTGGGTGGTTCTGTGCTAATTTCTTCCATCTCATACAATCAATTCTGAAGTTCATAAGAGAAACCTTAAGACTGCCCTTGTATCGCTTTTTCTGCGAATTCATACGGGGTAAGTGCTCACAAGGTAATCAGAAAAAGTGACTCCATCAGCCAGCACCACAGTATCCATTTACTGGGCTGGCCACGTTGTTCAAATTCCAAATGTACTATTATTATTTACTACTACTACTACTACTACTATTACTACTACAACTATTACTATACTGTTACTACTACCACTATCACTACTATTACTATCACTATCACTACTACCACTACTACTATTATACTATTACTACTACTACTACATTACTATACTACTACTACTACTATGATACTACTACTACCACTACTACTACTACTACTACGATACTACTACTACTACTACTACCACTACCACTACTACTACTACTACTACTACTACTACTACTACTACTACTACTACTACATTACTACTACTACTACTACTACTACTACTACATTACTATACTACTGCTACTACTACGATACTACTACTACTACTACTACTACTACCACTACTACTACTTAAATTGAGACCAAGATGTGATACAAAAGTCCAGCCAATCTCCCCAGAACATTATAAGTGTTTGCTGTTAGTATAATACATTTCAATTCTGGGGGTGCCAGCAAAACTCCTTAAACTTCCAAGGTCAATTCTTAGAAGTGTCCAGATATACAAAACAATAGGATACTAAAAATGATTATGGGGACTCTTTTATAAAATTTCTGTCACAAATTAAAGGAATTCTAGGCCCTCTTTAAAGTTATAAATGGATTCTTGACATTTTAGTTCCTTTGCTACCATAGTACCTAACTGCCCTCTCACTCTTGAAACCAGCAGTATGTGACATCTCATCGTGGTGATAAAGGAGGCTTATACTTGGCTTGCGTGAAGTAGATGCTAGGGACTGTTCTGAAAGAGAATGTATGGGAAGTGTGTATGGATGTGTGGTGGGAGAGAGGGGGTCAGACTTTCTGATTCATGAATCAGCTCTTTCTCTCAAGGATCTTCTATTATAACTCAATATAGACTTTCCCCTGCTTCTCTCCTCTTTCCTTGTTCTCTAGCATTCTTAATGGTACAGAGCACATGAACCGTGAAAGGGGACCTCAGATTGTCCCAGATTCATCCTAGATCTGCGGTACCCCATCCGGGTTTTTTTTTTAACCTATTCATTTTTTGTATGGTTTGTTTTTTGGCAAGGCAGCTGGGGTTAAGTGACTTGCCCAGGATTACTCAGCTGGTGTGCGAAGGGTCTAGGGTGGGATTTGAACTCAGGTCCTCCTGAGTCCAATGTCAGTGCTCTATCCACTATACCACCTAGCTACTCCCATCTAGTCTTTCAAAGGTTTCCTTCACGTCTTGTTGGCAAGACACCAAAACGACCTGCTACAAAGTGTGAAAAAACCAGTTGGACTGGATATTTGGGACCACAAAGACATGTCCAAATGAGCATTATTATTTTTTATTGACTTCAAGTTCTGAGGTAATAAAAAGGAATTATAATAGTGAAAAGAGCTCTGGATTTAAACTTTGGAGACATTTTAAATATTTGCTTAACCCCTCATTAGATGGGTGGCAGAGCCTCCATTTTCTAGTATGATAGAGGGGCAAGAACCTGGAGTTTGGAGTCAAAGGTTCGGATTCCAATCTTGGCCCTCGAGCTTGTTCCCCAGGTGGGATGGGGCCAGTCCTTTTCCTTCCATAAGCTTCACCTTCCTCATCAGCAAAATAAGGAAGATGGGTAAGATCAACTCTAAGTTGAGTTAGTTCTAAGGCTTAGTTCTAAAGCCATGATTCTGTAATTTGTGAAGTGGAGTTAATGGTATAGACACACAACCCAAATCACAGGACTTGTTAGGGGGATTAAATGAACTAATGGATAGAAAATGCTTTATAAGCATAAAGAGATGAATTAATTTGAACTATTTAAGAAAAGGGGACTGGATCTGTGATTTCCTTGATGTGGACAATTTCTGGTGAAGACATTCCCTTTAGCAGCACAGCTAGACACCTCTCAGAAGTTATATGACTTGGCCAGGATGTGTCAGAGGCCATAACTGAACCCAGCTTGTGCAGAATTATTCTGTCTCTCATTTAAAAAATATTATAATTAAGTTTAAGAGCTATTAATTTTTTAAAAAAAGATAAAATAGGTAAGTGACTTTTTCATTGCCTGTGTTGATCTCCAATTCATCCTTCAGAGCCCAAATCAAATGCCGCCTCCTCCTTGGAGCCTTTCCTCTTCCTCTCTCCAGTTGGAAGTGATTCCTCCCAAATCTGGTCTCATAGAATCTTGTTCTCTTGAACACATACCATATTTTAATTTATATATATATATATTTCCAACACCCTCTAATTCTGTGGTCACAAGCAAATCACTTTCCTCTCGGTTCCTAAACAACTCTCCCAAAGTATACCTTTAATATAATGAATAGAGCATTGGATTTTGCTCTAGAGGATCTGGATTCAAATCTCACCTTTGTTCATTACTCAGGTGGAGCAGGGGTGATGTAGAATGTCCTTCCGAACTCTGTAAGATGATGCAGAAACTGTCTTTCTGACATACGCCCTTTCTCTCTTCTCCTATAGTCTCTCGAGTATTTGAGGCTGAAAAACCTATCTATTTCACATGTATTGTGTAGAATGGGAAGATTCTATAATCTTCACAGTGCTGAATCAGGTATCAGGCAGGCAATGAGGGTTCAACACAGATTTTAAATAATAATTATAAAGATATGCTCTTTGCTACTGCCATTAAGACAAAACCAAATGTTGAAAGCATTTTTAAAACTCCCCCAAAGGTGACATTAGATTTTTTCCCCCACAAGGTAGGCGCAGACAGTTCAACTTAGTCATCTTTGCATATTTAAAAAATGGGATGTCACATTCAGATGAGCACTGTGAGCATGTGATAAGTTCATAAGTTGCGTTCAGTGTGAACTGAATTTCTTCCATAGTATCCTATTTTTCAAATGTATCTCTTGACATGAAGAACCCAGATGGAAATGATGGCAATGGTTGAGTGTCGCTCCATTAGACAACACCCTGATCTTGCCAGAGATCCATCATACCTGTGTACGCACATGTACATTTTCAGCATTATATTCAGGAACTAGTGGATGCTAAGAAATTTATAGACTCTTTTGGACATAGACCGAAACCAAATATAACTGTCATATCGTTCAATGGAAAGAAGTAGATTGAAATTGAGATTCTGTGCTTTACTGAAGTCTGGCATCGGTGTGGTTTTAAAATACCGAAAACTCCTCCCCCCTAAACCCCCACATACTTTATTCCGGTAATTGATTCTGGTAATTAAAATGTATATTGCATATAAATGGTTGTGTATGTGGGTGGGTGGGTTTAATGGATTGAGTCCTAGGCTCAGAAATAGAGAGACAAGCTCACATGTTACCTCTGATTCTCTCTAGCCAGGTAACAGTGGATTAGTCACTCAATCTCTTTTTACTCAGTCAAGGAAGGGTTAAGATCCATATGGATAGAATTCCTATTCATAAAAGAAAATATATATCAGATTAAAAATAACTGATTTTCCCCACTTGTTTATGTTAAACTGCCATTTTTTTGGTGACATTTGAAGGCCTTAACATTGAATTCATTAAATCAGAGATACAGAGCAAGAAGGGACCACATTAGCAGTACAGGTAAGTGTGGGGCACATACTAATAAATGTTTATGGGACATTGATGCATTGTTGGTGGAGTTGTGAACGAATCCAACTATTCTGGAGAGTAGTTTGGAACTTTGCTCAAAATGTTATCAAACTGTGCATACCCTTTGATCCAGCAGTGTTACTACTGGGATTATATCCCAAAGAGATTATAAAGAAGGGAAAGGGACCTGTATGTGCACGAATGTTTGTGGCAGCCCTCTTTGTAGTGGCTAGAAACTGGAAACTGAGTGGATGCCCATCAGTTGGAGAATGGCTGAATAAATTGTGGTACATGAATATTATGGAATATTACTGTTCTGTAAGAAATGACCAACAGGATGATTTCAGAAAGGCCTGGAGAGACTTACACGAACTGATGCTGAGTGAAACGAGCAGGACCAGGAGATCATTTATACTTCAACAACAACACTATATGATGACCAGTTCTGATGGACCTGACCATCCTCAGCAACGAGATCAACCAAATCATTTCCAATGGAGCAGTAACGAACTGAACCAGCTAGGCCCAGAGAAAGAACTCTGGGAGATGACTAAAAACCATAACATTGAATTCCCAATTCCTATATTTATGCCCACCTGCATTTTTGATTTCCTTCACAAGCTAATTGTACAATATTTCAGAGCCTGATTCTTTTTGTACAGCAAAATCACGGTTTGATCATGTATACTTATTGTGTATCTAATTTATATTTAAATATATTTAACATCTACTGGTCATCCTGCCATCTGGGGGAGGGAGTGGGAGGTAAGAGGTGAAAAATTGGAACAAGAGGTTTGGCAATTGTTAATGCTGTAAAGTTACCCATACATATAACCTGTAAATAAAAGGCTATTAAATAAAATAAAATAAAATAAAAAAACTAATAAATGTTTATTGTCTGTGGATTACAGATACGGGAAACTGAGGCCCAGCGAGGTGGGCCTAGTCCACGGTGACAAAGGTAGTGAGTCAGAAGGAAGACTGGGACCCAGGACCCCTCAAAATAATAACACTTACACAGCTTCTGCTGTGTGCCAGGTGTTTGACAACAAGCTCATAGAAAGCCTGGGAGGCAGGTGCAAGTGACATGCCCAGTCACACAGGTAGCCAGTATCTGGGGGTGGATCTGAACTCGGCCCTACGGGCTGCCTCGGTTTCCAAGGCCCCGGGCTGCGGGAGCTAGCTGTGTGCTTCAGAAGCAAAGCCCTTCTGGCATGAACCCCTGCCCCCTACTACAATCCGACTCGCCACTGTCCGGGAGAAGAGGGCCGCCGGACTCTGCAGGACAGCGCCCGGCCCGGGCTCGGGCAAGGGTTCGGCTCCCGGCGCCCCGTCAGCGGCTGGGCCTCCGCGGCTACCTTGTCCGCTTGTAGCCGTGGGCTACGACGTCGCGGCTCTGGGCGCGCCTGGCTGCGTTCCGCCCTCTCCCGAGTCCCGCCGGCCCGGCCCCGGGGGCAGGTGCCCAGCGGCCCGAGGCCAGAGCTCGCCGTCAGCGCGTCCCGGAGATGCGCGGGGCGGCCGCCAACCTCCCCGACGTTGGTCAGCGCAGGCGAGTAGCGAGTCTCCCCAGCAAGAGCGGAAGAGAGGCTCCCGCCAACAGCCCTCGCTGCTTATTCCAAGGCTCGTCTCCAATTAAGAGATAATAGAAAAGACACTCCGGGCTCTCCGCTCCGTGCTTGGCGTTCCTGGTTCCCATGGCAGCAGCGAGCAGCAAGGAACCACCGAGAGGGAGCACACCTGACGCACCTGCTGGGAGCCGTGGGGGGGGGGGAGGGACGCGGGACAGAGGAGCAAGTCAGAGAGACACCCTACCCTCCTCTCCCCGGAAAACATGGTGGGGAGGGGGGCGCGGGACGGAGGAGCCAAGTCCCCCTGGGAGCCGTGAGGAGCTGAGGAAGGGGCGCTCTCTGGGGGAGCGGAGAGAACAGGAACGCCGCAGCCCAACCACGTCTCTGAAACTATAGGAGAGGAGCTATCAGGGAGGCAAATCCCAAGGGCCTGGGGATTTTCTGAGATCTTGGGGACTCTTGAAGTCAAAGACTCCTGCCACATCCCCTCGGCCTCTTCCGATGATCGCTGCCCTCTTGGGCAAGTTGCTTCCCTCACTTTGCTCTTCTGAAAAAAGAAGACTCCCACGAATTGATCTCTCTGGGACTCAGGGGCTCTGATGTCTCTCTCCTTTACCAGCTTCTTAGGACCCGAGGTCGCTGCCCTGGAGGGTCCCTTCCCATCATATCTTCTCCCTGGATCTCGGTGGAAGTCCTGCAGACTCCCTGTGCCCACCAAATGATGTTCCAGCAGCCACAGACAATCGTGGGCTTTAACAGAAGTGTCTCAACTTTGCACGTGGGGCCTCCATCCAGCAAGAACCTTTAGCTGTTGTTTTGATTTTGTCTGTCTGACAACTGCCACTCAGGAAGCGTTTCCCTAGAATATGGCAGCCGGAGTGCACATCTTTGTGTCCTTTTGGGACAGACATTTGTATCTGCCCTGTGTAGGCAAGGTTCTTACAGAGCAGGAGTTCTGAACCAACTCTTGGTAGTCTGCTGCAGCCTGGGGACCCCAAGAGCTCAGAATGATGTTTTTAAATGCATAAACTATGTGCAAAAGAATTAATTCTATTGAAATGTAGCTACCAAAAATGTTAGGTGTTTTTTGTTTTTTTTAAACGTTCATGGAGTCCAGATTGAAAATCTCTGTTTAGGGGATTCATACTCCAAGGGCAGCTGAAAACTATTCCAGAGCTTGTCTAAGGGCCTGGCCTCTGGTCACTGATAATATGTCCATGTTGGCACTGGAGAGACCCTCAGGCTAATTGCTTTGCCCAGACCTGGAAGGAGAGCAAGGGTTGGCGTCAGAGGAAGGGTTCCTGGGAGCCTCTGGGCCAGGAGCCTGACTTCTCTCTATTATCTTATTGTCCTCCTCTTAGCACAGAAAGCCTCTCTATCTCTCTGACCTCATGGGCCCCTTCTTCTGGGAGGGTCAGTGCAATGGAGAACTGGAGGAGAGTTTTGTGATCATTTGCTTCTGCTCATGAGAATCTCTTTGGAAAATTGTGAAGGTCTTGGAGCCTTGGGGAAGAGCCAAGGGCACATCTGCCTTGAGGGCACCAAGTGGCAGCGGGTAGAGTGCCAGTTATGGAGTCAGGAAGAGCTGAGTGTAACTCCTGCCTCAGAAACTGATTAACCAGCTGGGTGACTCCGGACAAGTGTCCTACCCTCACTGTGGCCTTCATTTCCTCCTGTGTAAAACAGATAATGAGAGCACGTACTTCAGAAGGATCCAAGGAGTTAACACATGCAAAGCGTTTTGCAAATGTTTATGGCCTACTAGCTATCATCATCACCATTTTCTCCCACATTTTGCTGAATTCAATTCAACAAATATTATTTAGTGCCCACTGTTTTCCCAGTACCATGTTAGAAGCTGTCAATACAAAGGAATAAATGAGCTTACATTCTGCTGGGGGATACAACATTTACACAGAACAGCAAATACAAGAGATATAAAATAAATTAAAAGCAATTTTCTAGGAAAAGAACACTATCAACTAGGGGGATCAGGAATGGCCATTGGTTGGCAGTAGCACTGGACCTGACCTTTGGAGAAAACTAGGGGTTCTCAGCAGGAGAGCTAAGGAGGGAGGGCCTGCCAACCATGCATGGCCCACAGCCTATGCAAAGGTCTGGAGGCTAGAGATGGAAATAGCAAGTATGCCATTTTGGCTGGAACACTGGGTAAGGGGCAAGAATAATGCATTATCAGCCCAGGAAAAAAAAAAAAAGCCTAAGCCAGATTATAAAGGATTTTAACTGATGAACTGAGCTCTAGTTTTATTTAAAATAATCTGCTGTGTCTTTTTTGCCTTCATCACAGTCTATTCCCTGAAATAAGAGTATTTGTGTTGTCTGTATTCATGCACTGGTTCTCTGACAAGAAAGAAAGAAACCATTGGTGTAGTCTGCACTTAGGAGACCATGCACGTTAGGTTTTCCCCCTCATTTCTCTTGGTCTAGATCCTTGGGACATTCCATAAAGTTGACATTAAACCATTAATAAAACTCTGGGTTGAGCCATTCAGTAGCTCTGGATCTAACTGCTCTTTAGCACACATCTCTGCAGATATTTGGGGGGAGAAATCTCGGTATCCCCAAGCAGTTTTGCAAGGTCTCAGCTCTTGTTTGTTTCAGAAGAATATTAAAATATTAAGCCCAGAGAGTTATTAGACTCCCTGTACTCTTTGATCCAGCAATACCATTACAAGATCTATTTGCAAAGAAGATTGGGTAAAAAAAAAGAAAAAAACTCATGTTCTAGAAAATTTATAGCATCTCTCTTTGTGGTGGTAAATAGAAATTGTGGGAGTGCTCGTGAATTTGGGAATGGCTAACAATTTGTAGTATATATCTGTGACAGAATTATTGTTTGTCCTTCACTCTCGAAGAGGACCATGACATTAGGGAGGTGACACCATGATGTGCAAGTGAATTGGATTTAAGTGAGGGAGAGCTGGGCAAGATCACCTGCCTCACTTTCTCCTCCAGAGCCCTCTGGGACCAGTGGCCAAACATAGAATAGGGTGATTGGAAATGGCCTCTGATGCAGTGGGACACCTGGACCTTTTTAAGCTAAGGTCTTCGACAGATCTCAGTTTGACTGAGGCTGCTTCCATTCAGTGATTAAAGCTGGGTGAATAAAGTGATAAAGTGACAAAACACTTACTGTGCTGTAAGAAATGAGCTTGATGATCTTAAAAACCATGGAAAGATTTATTATTGAAGAGTGAAATGAGCAGAACCAAGAGAACATTGTATACAGTAACATTATTTTAAGAACAAATTTGAGTGACTAAGTCATTTTGACTATTATAAATACCCAAATTAACTACAAAGGACATAAGAAGGAAGATGCTATCTGCATCTAGAAAAAAAAGTGACAAATAGGAGTATATATAGAATGATTTCACATATTTGTGTCTAATGGGAGCCATATTTAAAAGAGCAGGGGGAGAGGAAGAAAAAAAAGAAAAAAATTTACATGGTAACTTGTTATATTTAAAAGGGATGGCAAGTTATACATAATAGATTTACAGTTTCATATGCAATCATCTTTTCTATTATATATGTTATGGAAATACTTATTTTATTCCATAAATTAAAATTTTAAAAAAGAAAAAAAAAAGTGAAAACAGAAACCTGTGAATGAGTAACAGTTTGAGCCAAAGATTCATGTTCCCTAGAGTTATTCATGATCTAAGAATAAGGGTCCCTTTTCCACTATAGTTTCCAGAAAATGGCTCTGGGAGTTACTCACATATGGTTTCTGCTTCTCACTCCCACCCCTAATGGTTCTTATCACTAGATGTGGTTTTTATCATTAAAGAGAAAAAACCTCAAGACCTGTGTTCTAACAGGAAATACATGGTATTTCCTCTATTACTAGTACTAGTATTTAGCCCACATCTCTCCAGATTTTTCTATAACAATAACAACATGGCTTAAAAATCATTTTCCAAGATCTGAGTAAACCATGTCAGCAGCTTTGTCCTGGTTTACTGCCTTAGTGACTGTCGCCAAAAGTTTAGCATGACCTATTCTAAGGAAGATCACTGCCTCTTTTGTGAGCTGTTCATTAACCATCTCTTTAGAAACACATTTTGTACCGCTCACTTCAGCAAAACATATGCCAAAAGGGGAACAATACGAAGAAGATCCATATGGCCCCAGCCCAAGTTGATGTGTGAATTCATAAAACTTTCCAGATTTTGACATTATGGAACATGAATGTAATGCAATATTATTGCCTCCAGATGAAATGATGAAAAGGAACAATTCAGAGAAAGCTGGGAAAACGGATAAGAACTGATATTGAAAACAGAACCAAGAGAACAATGTATACAAAGAAAAAACAATGAAAGCCCCAAGGTCACGATCACTGTCCTAACCAGTGAAAACTGTACCCCTCCAGCACTGAAGTCAGGAACTGGAGAGTAACAAATGTATGGTTCATGTAACTATACTTATTTGTTACAAGGGAGGGCTTTTATTTTTCTTTTTGGAGGAAGAAGAGTCGGAACTAATAATGGTGAAACTAAAAATAAGGAAGAAAAGATTAATGAATCATAACAAAAATAAACAGGAGAAGAGGGAAAAGATGTCACAATTAGGGACAGTATCATAGTTATGATGACAGCCAGGTAGTTGAGTGAATAGAGTATTGAACCTAAATCAAGAAGACCTGATTTTAAATCTGGCCTCAGACATAACTATGTGACCTTGGGCAAATCACTTCACCTTTGCCTCAGTTCCCTAATCTGTAAAATGGAGTTAATAACACCTACCTCACAGGGGTGTTGTGAGGGTCAAATATTTTGAAAACTACATGAGAAAATAATTGTAAAGCACTTAGCATAATGAGGTCTATTACCCTGATAGTTCTCAAACAACATAGTCTCAGGGAGAAACTATTCTCCCAAGCTGTTCTTCGAGAGGGAAGAAAGAAGGAATGATCTGAGCACCCTTGACATTCTAAATCATAGTCATTGTTTCTTACTCCACTCATATTGTTGGAGTCTTGCTTGGCCAGTTGTAAAGAACCAATTTCTCACTAAAATGAACCCAAATAATTTACAGACTAGAACTCAACACAAAAGACCAAAAAATGGCTCCTTGTTATTGTAGTGGTATAGAAATCCCACAACTGCTTTTATAGCTATGCCTTTGAAAGGAACATGAAATTATTTGGAAATAGCTACATTTCCTATAATAATGTGAGTCAAAGGCTTGAGGCAAGGAAATAAAAGAACCAAGAGGAAGAAGGGATGAAAAGCTTTTTTCTTCCTTGGAAAATGATGGACACGGGCATTTTCTGTCTGTGAGGAATCTGCAGAAGTGCCTAACCTGGGACGAGGTAGGAATATGATTTGCCAGCAGTGAAGGCATTTCTGAACCATGACAAGTTCTTGGACCTAGCAGAGACAGCAGGCAAGATTCCAAGGGTGGCCAGGGCATGAGGATTGGGACTGAGAAAACATTTCAACATGGTCTTTACTGAAGAGCTCTGCCTCGTTATCAATCCTGCTGTACCCCAAATCTGTTGGGAGCCAATCATCTTGGAATCTTTTAGGCACTGGCTACTAGAGCACCTAGAAGTAGAACTTCATAAAATAAAGACAGTATTTCATGATCAAGAAATGGAAATAGAGACTATACCAGAGACAGAGAGAGACAGACCATGTCAGAAATATGTAGTGAGACTTAACAGGAGCTATCAAGTCTATTAGTAATAGAGAGAAACTCAGCTCATTCACCACCACATAAATCCAATAAGTATAATTTGAGATAAATCACAGGGAATATTAGGGAAAATTCCAAGATCTGTGGAAATATATTAAATAACATAATAAAATATATTTAAAAATAAGGTGTCCCAGAGGATAGAGCACCAGCCCTGAAGTCAGAAGGACCTGAGTTCAAATCTGATTTCAGATACTTAACACTTCCTAGCTGTGTGACTCTGGGCAAGTCACTTAACCCCAACTGCCTCAGCAAATAATTCCTATATAATAAAAATCAAACTCCTAATGATTATTTTAAAGTATGAGAAAAAAGAATGACTATTGATTAATAATCAAAACAGTCTTTGATCCAACAAAACTTAACATCCATATCTGAGAACACTGTAAGTGTTAAGGAACCTCTCCAGTTCCTCAACCCATCATGGACAAGTAGATGGCATAGTGGATGGACTGCTGGTCTTGAAATCAGACTCGAGTTCAAATGTGGCCTTAGACACTTACCAGCTGTGTGAGTCTGGGGAAGTCATTTAATTTCTGACCACCTCAGATTCTTCAAATGGAGGTAATGTCTCTTCTTCACAGGGTGATTGTAAAGATCATATGAGATAATATTTGTATAATGCTTAGCATATAGTAGAAACTTAATAAATGCTTATTTCCTTCTTTCCTTCCTTTCAATCAAGAAAGGAGGGGGAAAAAACAGGGCAGAGAGAGTTCTGTCCACTTGGTTTGTTAAAAGGAAAGAAGCTCAAAAATATGAGCCCCATAACTTTGAAACCTTTGGTTACCAGAAAGAAGAGTGTAGGAAAGGAGAAACTAAGAGCAGAGCCAAGAGGCTACAGTTTTCCTGGCAATCCATGAGTAAGAGAGAGAAACAGAGAACATGAAAGCAATCCCATCTCTGCTCTCCGGTTAAACTTTAAGGAGAAGAGAATGGGGTTAAAAGAGACTCCCAGAGATAAAACAGTCAACAAATATAGCAACCTAGTCTTTGACAAACCCAAAGATCCCAGCTTTTGGGATAAGAACTTACTGTTTGATAAAAATTGCTGGGAAAATTGGAAACTAATATGGCAGAAACTAGGCATTGATCCATACTTAACGCCTTACACCAAGATAAGGTCAAAATGGGTTCATGACCTAGGCATAAAGAATGAAATTATTAATAAATTAGAGGAACATAGGATAGTTTACCTCTCAGACCTGTGGAAGGGGAAGGTTTTTATGACCAAAGCAGAACTAGAGATCATTACTGATCACAAAATAGAAAATTTCGATTATACCAAACTGAAAAGTTTTTGTACAAACAAAACTAATGCAGACAAGATTAGAAGGGAAGCAATAAACTGGGAAAATATTTTTACAGTCAAAGGTTCTGATAAAGGCCTCATTTCAAAAATATAGAGAATTAACTCTAATTTATAAAAATCAAGCCATTCTCCAATTGAAAATGGTCAAAGGATATGAACAGACAATTCTCAGATGAAGAAATTGAAACTATTTCTAGTCATATAAAAGATGCTCCAAGTCATTATTAATCAGAGAAATGCAAATTAAGACAACTCTAAGATACCACTACACACCTGTCAGATTGGCTAAGATGACAGGAAAAAATAATGATGATTGTTGGAGGGATGTGGGAAAACTGGGACATTGATTCATTGTTGGTGGAGTTGTGAACGAATCCAACCATTTTGAGAGTAGTTTGGAACTATGCTCAAAAAGTTATCAAACTGTGCATACACTTGATCCAGCAGTGTTACTACTGGGATTATATCCCAAAGAGATTATAAAGAAGGGAAAGGGACCTGTATGTGCACGAATGTTTGTGGCAGCCCTTTTGTAGTGGCTAGAAACTGGAAACTGAATGGATGTCCATCAGTTGGAGAATGGCTGAATAAATTGTGTATATGAAAATTATGGAATATTACTGTTCTGTAAGAAATGACCAACAGGATGATTTCAGAAAGGCCTGGAGAGACTTACACGAACTGATGCTAAGTGAAATGAGCAGGACCAGGAGATCATTCTATACTTCAACAACAATACTAGATGATGACCAGTCCTGATGGATCAGGCCATCCTCAGCAACGAGATCAACCAAATCATTTCTAATGGAGCAGTAATGAACTGAACTAGCTATACCCAGAAAAAGAACTCTGGGAGATGACTAAAAACCATTACATTGAATTCCCAGTCCCTATATTTATGCACACCTGCATCTTTGATTTCCTTCACAAGCTAATTGTACAATAATTCAGAGTCTGATTCTTTTTGTACAG
Organism: Sarcophilus harrisii; assembly: GCF_902635505.1. Taxonomy (NCBI): domain Eukaryota; kingdom Metazoa; phylum Chordata; class Mammalia; order Dasyuromorphia; family Dasyuridae; genus Sarcophilus; species Sarcophilus harrisii. The sequence goes on along the minus strand of NC_045430.1, from coordinate 267,437,925 downwards.
CAAAATAATGTTTTGGTCATGTATACTTATTGTGTATCTAAGTTATATTTTAATATATTTAACATCTACTGGTCATCCTGCCATTTAGGGAGGGGTGGGGGAGTAAGAGGTGAAAAATTGGAACAAGAGGTTTGGCAATTGTTAATGCTGTAAAGTTACCCATGTATATATCCTGTAAATTAAAGGCTATTAAATTAAAAAAAAAAAAAAAAAAAAAAGTATTCTCTAAAAAAAAAAAAAAAAAAAAAAAGAGACTCCCAGAAAGCCCACCACTTATTCCTCCCTTCAAATCAGATCATCTTCTCCCTGTCTTCCAAAGGTGAGGCAGTTTATCTTTTCTATACTATGTTCTACCATGCTGATGGGTTTGTGCATAATAAGACCCTTCAGCTCAGAAACCTGCTAGCAACCCCCATTTCCCTTTGGTGCTTTTCATCTCCCTTCCTGAGATGTCAGGGAGGGCGTGATCATCTCCTTTTTAGTGCTTTCACCGCCCTTTCTGAGAAGTCAGGGAGGCTGTGATCACCTCCTTTTTGGTGCTTTCACCTCCTTCTCTGAGAAGTTAGGAAGGCTGTGATCACCTCCCCTTGGGGGCTCTGACCTCCCTGAGGAGTCAGGGATGGCATGACCACCTGTGTTCTAAAATAAAAGAAAGCGGGAGATGTAATGGGCTGAGGTTTGAGTTGATGCACTGAGGTCCCAAGTATGTGAGGCTAAATAGTAATTGGGCTATACTCTATTAATATACATGATTGGATAAAGAATGGTCCCTGCCCACTCTCTGTGCAAGTCCTGATGTGTTGTATAGGAAATGACGATTTTGGTGGGTGGAGGCAGAGAGTGAGACAGGAAGAGAAGCTGGGAGAGTTTGGGCCTGGGTTCCATACTCCTAGCTGCTGGTCTTGTGGCTGCTGGTCTAGCTAGCTTCTTGACTCAGCTGCACACATTGCTATTGCCGATTCTCTTCCACCTCCGATCCTTCTTCACTGAGAATAAAGACTGACGATTTTCCCCTAACCTGAATTCCTGACTCCTGTTGATTTAAAAATACACGATCTTCACATTTAATTCTGAAGGACAATGGAGGTAGTGTACTTTTCCCAAAGGATCGTTTGGTTTGGAATCGCTTGGATCCTCTCCCAGTGATACAGAGAAAGTCTTTCAATCCAGTCCACATGACTCATTGTGATCATAGTTTTGATTCAAGGCAGTATTTCTGAATTCATACTGAAAAGTAACCCCCCCCTTAGTACATAACTCATTAGAGAACCCCTCTATTCTAAGATCTACTCTGCTGTCTGGAGTCAAATAAGAGAGGGATAATTTATTCTAGACGACAGCTTTAGCACAATTCCAAACAGCTAGAAAGAAAGTTGTTATGATTTATTAACTGCAATAATGGATGACTGATCAGAAAGATTCATAACAGTTCCCCTTCTTAGTTTATCGATGATACCTATCAACATGTGTACCATATTGTAAATAAGCAGGCAAGTTCCTAACACAGCAGTAGGAAGACTGGTAATCATCCATGATATAAGGACTTCCCTATCGATGCTGTGAATTTGATCCCTAATTCTGGATTCAAGTTCTAGTCCCATTGATATCTTTATCTGTTTGTAATTGATGTATGTTTTTAACATCCTTATTGGTTACCATAATCACTAACCCACGAGGAACCTAAATTTAAATATTACCAAATGTTTCTGGTTGGGGGCCTGAGTTATAATACTATTGAATAAATCTCCAAAATTGAGCCTAATCCTTCTGTATTTAGTCACTACATGGGTTATCTCTGTTATGGGTCTCTTTAAGGATATATTTACTCCCTGAATTATGCTTCAAGGCTCATAGGACTGGGGCCTTTTGCTCCCTCTTTTTGTTTACTGAACTGGACGTGCAATATTAGATGCTGCCTCTACAGATCCAAGATTTCACCAACTCCACTAGAAATCTTTGTTACAAGATCCCACTTCAAACAGAGTGTGGAACACAACCTAGCATTTTCACTCTCTGTTGTTAGTTGTCATTTTGTTTTCTTTTTCAGTTTTTCTTTTCCTTCCTTCTTGATGTGATTTTTCTTGTGCAGCAAGATAACTGTATAAATATGTATACATATATTAGATTCAACATGTATTGGACTACCTGCCAGTTAGGAGAAGGGGTGGGGGGAAGGAGGGGAAAATTTGGAATGAAAGGTTTTGCAAGGCTCAATGTTGGAAAAATTACTCATGCATATGCTTTGTAAATTAAAAAAAAAAAAAAAAGATCCCACTTCCCCCTGACCCAGTTCTTCAGAAAGCTGAACAGATCTCCCAAGTGGGGAAGAATCATGCTGCAGTGAGAGGCCAGACCACTTCTCTGAGTTGAGGTTTCTTTAATTTTAAAATGAGAATAATGATATTTGTATTCATGAAGTTGTAGTGAGAAAAATATTTTTGTAAACTTTAAAATGCTACATAAATGTGAGCCATTAACAATGAATTCAGATTTGTTTATTGAAATGAGTAATAGTGTATTGAAATAGAGGGATTTTGAGCCATTCGCAAGTCATCAGTTGGAGTTATCTATCCATCAAAGAGGCTTTCAATAGTAGAATTGCACTGTTACTCAATGGCATCAAATGTTTATTTGGACTATGAACAAAAGCATCATGGTAGGCACTGGGAAACAAAAACAAAGATTTCCTCTTGGGGCCTCTGTTACCTTGACCACACTGTGAGCAAAATGCTCTGAAAATAGGAAAACGCTTAGGTAGCGGTATTGATTACTGTAGGTAGAAGTTAGCTCCAGGGTCCTGGAGTTGCTGATTTTGAAAAGTCATATGCTGGGCTCTTTTGTATCACCCTCCAATGAACTGAGAAGTCACGACTCTGGGCCAGTTCTTATCTCAGTCACTGGGTCTATGATAAGGTTGAACAAACTGCGTTTGAACTAGCCCATCATTTCTCATTGCCCTCAAGTGGATGGTCAGGCTGAAAAGACAATGCAGATTTCAAAGGCTGCCTACCGAGAACACTGGAGAAAAGTGTCCCACAGGGTAAATATTGTGGTTACAGACTGAGTCTGTACTGTGGCCGGAGAAGAAGCAAAACTAACCGTTGTGAGCCAAATGAGTGCCGGGATAAGATACCGCAGTGAACCCAGTAGAGAAGGTGATGCTATTTAATGATGGAGATTGTGTTTACTGAGAAGCAGACTGACATAGAAGAGAGACAGCTGACCTCAGTGTGAGGAAGAACCTGAGTTTAAGACTCCTCTCTGATATATAATGGTTGTGACCCTGGGCCAAACCACTCGATAATGATGAAAGCTAACATTTATATAGCACTCACTATGTGGCAGGCACTGTGCTAAGTGCTTTACTCTTTTGATCCAGAGTCAGATGCTATTATCACTCCTATTTTACAGTCTGACAGAAATTAAATGACTTGCCTAGGGTCACAGAGCCGGTAAATGTCTGGGGCTGGGTTTGAACTCAGGTCTTCATGATGGTCTATCCACTGTGCCCAATTTAACCTTTAAGTACCCCATGTTGAAGACCAGTTTCTTATCTTCACTAGAAAGAGAAGTTCCTTATACCAGCACAGGTTCAGTCTAAAAAGGATTTTTTTAAGATAGAAAAGTGTGTAGATTTAATTGAGCTGACTGATCTTTGGGCTATTAGGAACCTGGATTGCTGAGAGAATGAGAATAAGATCCAGCGGCATAGCACAGGCACTGGCACGTTATCTGGGTCTCACAAGAAATTTCCTGAGATGGATGTTTGTCTCTTTCTCCATGCCTTCTCATCAACTTTTACTACTATCAGGAAAGCATCTGAGGGCGGGGGGATGTTTTTGTGTCTATCCGTAGCCAGCCGGGGCATTTGGCAGCTTTTGGCAGGGCTTAGTACTGTCTCCACATGACAAGGGAGCATGGTACAATAAAAGTTGATGATGAGAAAACCTTCATCAGCACTTCTACATTTGTTCTAATGCTCCAACTCATCACTAGAAGAGCATCTTTTGGGAACCAAGATTTCAGCAATGAGAGGCAGTTTTTTCATCAGTCAATAGTTTGCTTCACGTTCAATGACAGGAGTCAGCCCTGCTAAATTATTAATGGAGCTATGTTTCATGACTTGCCTGTGATCTCGCCAACGTTATTTGGAGATTTACAAGACAAATGAGGACATATCTTGGATACTATCCACCTGGACCTATTCTTTATTCGTTTGTTTATTTTTAAGTTTTATGGTTATCCTTGACATGACATGATAGTCATTTTCCCTTACCCATTCCCCCTTGAACCTTTCTTTGTAACAATAAGGAAATCCAAAATATTTAAGCAAAACCAACCAACACAGCAACTGTGTCTGACGGCGCATACTAAATTTCCTATCCATAGTACCTCATCTCCCACCTGTCTCATTAGTAATTCTCTGGAACCAAAACTGTTCCTTGCAATTAATATGAGTTCAGCTTCCTTTTTGTATTGTTTTCAACATGATTATAGTCTTGTATATTGTTCTCCTGGTTCGGCAACAATTCATGCAAATCTCCTGCATGTTCCTCTGAATTCCTCATATTTATAATTTCTCACAGTGCAAAAATATTCAATTACATCCACATACCACAGTTTGTTCAGCCATTCTTCAGTCCCTGGGGACCCATTTTACCTCGAGTTTCTTGCGACTGCAGAAAGTGGCACCATGAAAATTTTATCATTCGTAGGACCTTTCTTTCCATCACTGACCTCCCTGGGTCATGTGTGTAGCAAGTGGGAAAACTGGTCAAATGATATGACCAGTTTAATGACTTCTCCTACAGAATTCCAAGGTGATTTCCAGTGTTTGGGCCAATTCTCCACTTCACCAGCTATGGATTAGTGTGCCTGTCTTCCCATGGCTCCTCCAACATTGACAGTTTGTATTTTTCATCACCTTTGCCAATTTGATAGCTATGAGATGAAAGATTTTTTGCATTTGAATTTGCATTTCTCTTATTATTAGTGATCTGAAGCAACCTGGCATAGGACTGTAGATCATTTTTATTTCTTCTTCTGAAAACTGTTCATATTTTCTTGCCATTTTTCTTCACTCTGTTTTCCAAGAATGAATCTTTGCTTATAATATGGAACTGGATACAGGTAGATTCTGGCCAGTAAAGTTGAATTCACAGGCCTGTCAGACAAAGGCATAATTTGAAGCAGTTAGGTGATTCAATGAATAGAATGCTTCTATTGAAATCAGGATAACCTGACTGTGATTTTTGTCTCAAACACCTAAGTAGTCCTGTCCAGGTCAAGTAGACTGTCTCTAACTCATTGTTCTCAACTATAAAATGGGGATAATGGAGATAATAATAGCATCTACCACATAAGGTTCTTGTGGGAACATGTATATATAAATGCAACCTGTTATTATGGTATTGCCATGCTAAGGAAGATGATGTCAGAGCAATCAGACCATTCAAAGTCTCTCCTGTAGAACCATTTACTTTTGGTTTGGTGGGATGGGGGAATGGCAAACATACCTCCTGAGGATTCCACAAGAGCCTAGAGTTATTTTTCTCTGACCATCCCAAGTGTTAACATGGAGTCTTTTTTTTTTTTTAAATTAATGAATTTCATTTTAAAGAAACAGAAAAAAGTAAACAAATCAACTCAAAATAAAATAGATTCCCCGAGAAGAATCAGACAACACAATTTAACTTGATAATACATACTTGCCATTCAATTTTGTGCTTTACAATTTCTTAAAGCTTTTTGTTTTCAAAACATATACATGGATCATTTTTCAACACTGACCCTTGCAAAACCTTGTGTTCCAAATTTCTCCCCCATCCCTTTTCCCACTCCGTCCCCAGATAGTAAGTAATCCAATATATGTTAAACATAACATGGAGTCTTTTGACATCTCTGTGGCTACTAGTATAACATAGATACGGCATTTAAAAAAAACACCCCTAAAACACACCTGGATGATACTGGATGATGGCACCCATTTGGCCTAATGATCTCCCCAACACTAAGCAACATGGAAAATCCTCTTGATATAGTACAAGGAAGGTTCATTAGTAATCACAATTGTGCATGGACTAATTTATTAGACCTTGGAACTTGGAAGGACAGTCAGGAGCCTTTACAATCCTGCAAGTGAGAATCCAACTGTATTTTGGGAGACATTTGGGAGCTCCCATCCTTCCTGAACCTTCTATCAGCGTTCTTTTTTTCTGGGTGGAGAGAGAATCTCTTTGACCTCCTTCTAGGGGATCCTGGATGGGTTGTATTTGACTGGACTCCAGGAGGAATAGGGAAAGGGAAGACAGAGTTGGTATCTTGCCTGAGGTTAATCCACAGTTCCTTCTCTCAGTCTCTATCTGCTCTGGGCAGTGAGAGAGTTGTGGATCTATTTACTGTTTAATCCCTGTTGTAGTCTAAGGAACTTAGACTTCTTCTAGGGTAACTGGGCCTGCCTCTGCCATATTCTACTGGCATGAAATTGGTCAAGTCATTTAACCACTCCAAGGCATGTTTTCTCATCTATAAAGTGGAAAAGAGAATGGTGCAGCATAAAGATGCAGAATAAAAACTACATTTTCAAACAAGTCAATGTGGGGATTTGTTTTATTAGACTAAGTACATTTGTTAATTTTTTTCCCTTTTTGTTTTCTAGTTTCCACTGTTGAGAGAGGGCAAAAGGTATAGGAATAGAGTGGAAAAAGAAAAAAATGAAATGAACGAAAAGGGGGGTCACTGAGGCGATTTTTTTTTAATGGAGAGAAAAGTTCAGAAGGCAGGCTGGGCAACTGGGACAGCTTTGAAAGTTTTAGATCAATCTTATTATAATCTTAAAAAGCATAGTAGGTTCTGTAATTCTATATAAAACCCTCTTTTTCTGTTCTATTCTGTAATTGTAAATGCAAATACCCATTCCATTTGGTGTTTGATAGGTTCAAGATAAAAATAAAAATTAATTTAAAAATAAACTAAACTAAGGAGGTTGAAGGAAATACTTCATTAGGTCCCTGCCAGCTTTAAATTAATAATATGACTCCACTTCTGCCCTTGAACATAATCTGTGCTTTAGGTTGCCCTTGTTCTAGGGTGGGGAGGCTAACAGCTATTGAATGGATCTTTTTCTGTTTCCTTTCCCATGTCCCCTGCTATATTTCCTTTACAATTACTTTAACTGAGGAAAGGGGAAAGGGGAGGAGATTCATCTTGCTGCTAAGGAGTACCATGGTGCAGTCCAAGGATTTTATTCCCATTCTAGCACTTTATTATTTTATACCTTTGGGTTTCTACAATAATCTACTCAGGAGATTTCTAGAGGGCCTTTTGCAACAAGAGAACTCAGGTATATTAAAGGCCGAGCTCATTACCCGCCTCTTTACCTGTGTTTGATATCTATCGTTGCCCCCATCACCGCAGCTGAAGTGAAGAATGTTTTTCATAAATAACTCAGGAGTCTTTCCTATAGTAAAACAGTCAAATCTAAGATGATACTGAAATCTCTCTCAGTCGATGGGATGTTTATGGACCTAATGAAATTGTATAGGTTTGCTCCAAGCAATATCATAAGTCATTATTCTCTGTCCCAGACCATACTGCATTGCATTCAGTTACCCCCATAGATTTGCTATGGTTTCTCCAGGAGCAAAGTTATGGAATAAAATTTTTCTGTCTCTCAGGATGTATTCAGCTGAATAAAATCTATCACTGTCAATGACTGAAGGAAGAGGAAATCAGATTTGTTAAATATGAGGAAACAGGATATTTTTTAGCCATAAATGAGGTAGAGTGACATTTCAAACTGCAGAAATTTCATGCTTTTAATATATGTTCTTTATTAATTTAAAAAATAGAATAAGTATATTTTGGCAAAGCTGGAAAATAAGCTAATGGTAGAGTGGTGAAAATTCTTGAGACAACTACAATTATCTCTTAATTACACACAGCAGGCTTCAGATATGTGTCCCTTCTTACGAAGAGACTTAAAGGGAAACAAAGAATCTCAAACAAGCTAATTATGGAACCCATGCAGGTTTCTTGATGAAAATTTAACTTTTGAAATGATATGGGAGTAAAATTCAATAAGCCCTTTTTACTAGGCCTTAGTAGGGGCTTTGACCAGATCAAGCCAACTGCAGTTTTTTCAGTTCTCCTTTGAGTGCATTGGCTCACATCAGAGATTTGGAGCTGGCAACTTTCTCCGAGCTCACTCACCTAGTCCAATCTCCTTATTTTTCAAAAGAGAAAACTGCATCCAAAAAAAGAGAATGAAATAAGGTCATCTTGGTACCAAAAAGCAGATCTGGCACACAGAGGAACCACAGGGCTCAAGACTTTGAATGCTAAATCCTTTGTTCTTTCCACAATACCATTGGCTAATTATGAAGCAAAGCCACTGAGACCAGCCCTTTGACAAGTGGATGTGGGAAAGTAAAGACTTTTTGGGGCTGTCACCTCCTGTTCTTTGAAATAAAGAGATTGGACTAGATAACCTTGCCGGTCTTTTCTGACTTTCAATCTATAGTCCTATCAATCTAAGAACTAATGGTTATTTCTTTTTCCTTTAAGAAATAATCATCAACAGGCTAAACTGTTACAGGATCCTATAGTTAGTTAAGGATATGTTTTAATACTAGGATTTCATGTGGCCAAAAATCTAAAACTGGAAGGAAACTCTGGTTCCAGCCAGCCTAACCCTCTTATTCTAGGGATGGGGAAACTGAGACCCAGGCAAGTTGAATTACTTGACCGCATCCACACAGGTAATAAGGTGAGACTGGAAACTATATCCTTCGACTCCAGAACAAATGCATTGTTCAATGTACCATGCAGGAAATGTGTCCAAAGACTCAATTTTCTATTCAACTAAGTATAATATTATTGAAGGATCTCATCAGCAAATTAATCAAATATTTGATAAAAGCTTATTGTGAATCTATAATTCTGCTAGGTACTAAGGATAATACCTTGAAGTAGCATGAGTTCTCCTCCTCATTAAAGTGTATTCACTGAGTTCCATAAGGTGAGCTACCATTGTCAATGGGAACATGGGAGTAAGAGGCTGAAGAATATGCCATGTTTTCATTTCTACTTCTCCCTGACAAATTGTCATGGCAACTTAAGTTAGGTCCTTGAAGTACATCAGGGTGAAGGCAGAAGGAGGGAGGGGGAGCTGTAAATAAATCTGGAGTTGTGTTTTCCCATTAGGACTTTGAAATATCATTTAGTTGGAATCATCAGCACACCCTCAATTCAGATGTACTTAGTTGACTTCTATATGCCTACAACATGGGAGGGAGGAATGAAGGGGGAAGAGGAATGAACATAAACTGATTTACTTTCTAGCCTTTTAAGCAGAAGAATTAGAAACAAACACTAACATCAGATTCAGTTTTATCTCAAGGCAATATGATATTGGGAAGATCTTCTTACCATCTTCATTTTGTAACCATCTTTTAATGAGGAAGAGAAGACTCTACCTTCTCCAATCTTGTAAACTCCCTCTTTTTGACCATTATTCCATTTCAGAATTCATTGTAGGAGAAACAACCTGGTTTGGTTCTCATTGCCTAATCTAGTGCCTTCTTAATTGTCTCACATCAAAGACGGGAAGCTGTAATGTCTGTGATCTAATGTGGTAGCTACTCTGTGAGTATTCACATTGAATTCTGAAATTTCTATGTACCAATATTTGATTGTGTTATGAAAACACTTATATAAAGAAGACATGTTGTGAAGATTTGAGCCAGGAAGAAGTGGAAAGCTGCAGTGGGTCTTCATTCTATCCTCGATGGAATGACATGATAGATGTGCTTAACATCATCGAAGACATAGAAAAACTCACTTTAGAAAATAAAGAAAAAGAACTAAGGGGTTGTGTAAATACCCTATGGCTGGCAAGGGCAGGATGAGGTTTACTCATTTCAGTTTTAAGGAAGGATCCACCAGAATATTCTGTTAAGACCAACTTCAGAGAAATATATTATCTCACCAAACAAACCTGTGATCTTAAATCACTGTTTCCCCCACCCCACCTCCAGGGTATCATATTCTAATACCAAAATTAATATGTTTCCCCTAATTTCCTTATTAGCCATTCTCTGAAATAAGAAATGAGGCTTTTCTAAGAATTCAAACCATTTTTCAATTGATAAATGGTCAAAGGATATGAACAGACAATTTTCAGATGAAGAAATTGAAACCATTTCCTCTAAAGCACTATTGATCAGAGAAATGCAAATTAAGACAACTCTCAGGTACCATTACATACCTTGCAGATTGGCTGAGATGACAGGAAAAGATAATGATGAATGTTGGAGAGGATGTGGAAAAACTGAGAAACTAATACATTGTTGGTGGAGTTGTGATGTGATCCAATTTTTTTGGAGAGCAATTCAGAACTATGCCCAAAGGGTTATCAAACTGTGCATACCCAGGATAACTAGGGGGCACAGTGGATAGGGGACCAACCCTGAAATCAGGAGGACTTGAGTTCAAATCTGGCCTTACACACTTAACAATTCCTAGCTGTATGACCTTGGACAAGTCACTTAACTCCAATTGCCTCAGGGGGGAAAAAGTGCATACCCTTTGATCCAGCAGTATCTCTACTGGGTTTATATTCCAGAGATATTAAAGGAGGGAAAGGGACCCAGTTGTGCAAAAATGTTTGTGGCAAGAAACTGGAAACTGAGTGGATGCCCATCAGCTGGGGAATGGCTGAATAAATTGTGGTATATGAATGTTATGGAATATTATTATTCTGTAAGAAATGACCAGCAGGATGATTTCAGAAAGGCCTGGAGAGACTTACATGAACTGATGCTGAGTGAAATAAGTAGAACCAGGAGATTATTGTACACGGCAACAAAATTATACAATGATCAATTCTGATGGACATGGCTCTCTTCAACAAGGATATCATTCAGGCCAATTCCAATGATCTTGTGAAGGAGAGAGCCATCTATACCCAGAGAGAGGATTGTGGGAACTGAGGATGGATCAGAACAGTATTTTCACCTTTTTTGTTGTTGTTTGCTTGCATTATGTTTTATTGCTCATTTTTTTTCCCTTTTTGATCTGATTTTTCTTGTGCAGCATGATAATTGTGGAAATATGTATAGAAGAAATGCACATTTAACATATATTGGATTACTTGCCATCTAGGGGAGGATGTGGGGGGAAGAGAGGGAAAAAAATAGAACAGAAGGTTTTGCAAGGGTGAATGTTGAAAATTATCTGTGCATATGTTTTGAAAATAAAAAAAAAAGTAAAAAGTGAAAGAAAGGAAGTGTGAGAGATAGAAAATCCTATCCAAAAATGATTACTCAGAGACCTCTCGAAGTAAAAAACCAGAAAAGTTATTTATTTAATTAATTCTCATGAGAATGAGCAATTCCATCATGAGGAGGGAAAGAGAGAGAGCTTACAGTAGAAGGGCTAAAGAAGGAGATAAGGTATACAGTTTTTATAGGTTTTAGTTACAAAGGATTATATCATGAGTTGGAGAACATTAAGAGAGAGGTGCCCTCCCACCCCTTAATTGGATGTTATTCGTGCCAAAAACAGCAGATTCCCTAGTTCCAGGAGGAACCATACATCAGGCAACTAGTTGTCTAAACAATGATAACTTGAACAGTGATAAATGTCATCATTCTAGGTTAAATACATATATCTAAAATCTAAGTACATATTGGCTACTTATGCATACTTATGCAGGTCACAGAGACCTAGAGAAACTAAAATATAGAAGAGGAATTTAAACATTCTTGGAAGTTCTTCACTCCACTCCACACAGCTGGAAGTTCTTCACTTTACCTCCACTACACACACACACACACAGAAGGAAGGAACTAGAAGGAAGGAAGGAAGGAAGGAAGGAAGGAAGAAAGAAAGAAAGAAAGAAAGAAAGAAAGAAAGAAAGAAAGAAAGAAAGAAAGAAAGAAAGGAAGGAAGGAAGGAAGGAAGGAAGGAAGGAAGGAAGGAAGGAAGGAAGGAAGGAAGGAAGGAAGAAAGAAAGAAAGAAAAGATAGAAAGAAGGAAAGAAAGAAAAGATAGAAAGAAGGAAAGAAAGAAAAGACAGAAAGAAGGAAAAAAGAAGGACACAAGGAAGGAAAAAAAGAAAAGACAGAAAGAAGGAAAAAAGAAAGACACAAGGAAGGAAAAAAAGAAAGACACAAAGAAAGGAATGAGGTTAAGAAATTTTATCTGATGGCTTCTTTTGTTGCTGGTAATGTCACCCTGAGGCAACATATATGTGCCTATTGTGAATTTATCCCTCTGCTAGGTACTAACAATAATACCTTGAGGTTGCATGAATTCTTCACCTTTTTAAAGTGTATTCAATTAATTCATAAGATGAACTACATATATGTATATCTCCATTTTGGGGGAGTGTACATTGTTGTCCACCTGTCAATTACCCATCAGCTGATGCTAATTAATTTTTTCTTTCCTAGTTTTGCCTCCTGATTTATTGATTTCTAGTCAAACAAAGCAAGATGTAAGGCATTAGTCTCCTTTAACAACAATTTTCTTAAATAATAAATAATAAATTTTATTTAATAATAAATAACAACAGGATCTTAGGACTTTTGGTTTGAAGAATTCCCCAACATCACCTCTTCGATTGACAGAAAACACATTGCTGAAATAAACTTTCAGGGTATTCAAGGAGCACTAGCATGTCTGGTGCCCTTTTCAGGGCTGTTTAGCTACTTTTGGTTTCCATCTGAACTCAGCTCTCATTTATGACTTTAAGAAGCTATGGCTTGTACAGTAGCCCCACCCCGGTAAACCAGGGTAAACAGGCTGAACCAGTTTGAGGGTAACCGATAGGCCACAAACCCATTGGTGAGTTAGGAAGGCCTCTATCCCAAGCATGTGAAGACTTCCCCCAGTGAAATCAGTCGTTGAGAATAATTAATTCCAACGGCCAAGAAGGGGGTGGAAGCAGGTACTATGGAGCATTTAGAACTTGGTCAGACATTAAGATGCCAAGGTCATCCACTACATTTGAGACCATTGCCAGTCATTCTGACTTGTGTTCTGCCCCTAGATTTCAATGATTCAGGAAGAGAGACTGAGGCTGATGACTTTGTGCAACTCTGCTTTACTTAAATCCATTTTATGTACAAGTCAAGACATGTCATTGGTCCTCTCTGAAAATGAAGTACAAATGACAATGTTTGCTGATTTAGACCTCCTGTAATATTGGAATATAATTATGCATTTCTTTCTTTTTTTATTAAAGCTTTTTATTTTGAAAACATATACATAGATAGTTTTCAACATTCACCCTTGCAAAACCTTGTGTTCCAAAATCTCACCCTCCTCCCCTAGATGGCAAGCAATTCAATATATCTGATAATTTTTTGATAATTTGATAACAATATATTTCCTCTATATATATTTCCACAGTTATCATGCTGCACAAGAAAAATCAGATCAAAAAGGAATAAATGAGAAAAACAAAAAAGCAAGGAAACAACAAAAAAGGTGAAAATGCTATGTTGTGTTCCACATTTTAGTCCCCACAGTCCTCCCTCTGGTGCAGAAGGCTCTTTTCATCACAAGTCTATTAGAACTGGCCTGAAATACTGTTGAAAAGAGCCATATCTTGAGGGTAGTTAGGTGGTACAGTGGATAGAGCACCAGCCCTGAAGTCAGGAGGATCTAAGTTCAAATCTGAACTCAGACACTTAACACCTGGGCAAATCATTTAATCCCAATTATTTCAGCAAAAAAGAAAAGAGCCATGTCCAATAAAGTTGATCTTCATATAATCTTCTTGTTCCTCTGTACAATGATCTTCTGGTTCTATTCACTTCACTTAGCATCATCAGTTCACATAAGGCCTTTCTGAAATGATTTTTTAGTGATCATTTCTTACAGAACAATAATATTCCATAACATTCATATCCTATAACTTATTCAGCCATTCCCCAAATGATGGGCATCCACTCAGTTTCCAGTTCCTTGCCACTACAAAAAGGGCAGCCACAAACATTTCTGCACATGTAGGTCCTTTCCCCTTTTTGGGATTTCTTTGGGATACAGACCTAATAGAGACACCGACGGATCAAAGGGTATACACAGTTATAATTATGCATTTTGATATAAAAACCTTATTGCTTATTGGGTTCATAAAATAAAAATACTCCTTATGTCAATTTATCTCAAGGATATGTATGCTTATGCTATAGCTACCTTCCCTACCAATGCAGGTGCCAACTGTTTTCCTTTAGGAGACAGTCTTTGGGAGGGCTTTGGATCAATTAAAAAATGCTACAGAGGAAAAAAGTCAACATGGGCACAAGTGGTTGGTGAGCTCCTGCAGGTTCAGTTCAGCTGCTCCTCCAGTCCACCCTGAGCTCCTGCTTGGGGCCATTGCAGCTTGAGGACTGGCACCTGTTCCGTTAGGTTGGTCTTCAAGAAGCAGGGGTCAATCCCACATGAAGTAAGATACTGAATTATGAATCCTTTATGTCAACAAATTATTTAATTAAGTAGCTGACATCAACAATAGCTTAGATAATCATGACTTGACTGCAGCTAATTACTTTAAATATAAACTCAATCTATAATCTGTACACATCAAAACACCAGTGCAAAGTACAAGTTGTTTCTATGAGAACAGAATGAGAAACAGTGATGTCCCCCTCGGTAATTAGCAGCAAGAACAAAGAGCATACTTCTCCTGGAGCTTATGTCAAGTTGCTTCAAGATCAGAGTGGCAAAGGGGAAGGAGAGAACATTTTGAGTTTCAAACACGGGAAGTTATTGCAGTATTGATTATTTTTAAGCTGCTGGACTGCTTACTGTTATTCATGGCTGCATTGCCCTTCCCCCCCCCCCCCTTTTTCTTTTAAAGAATAAACATTATCACACATCTGTAACCATCTGTTCTGGTGACTAAGCACCAACTCAGGATGCAGAATGACAACAAAGATTGTACAATACACCTTAGCATCTCAAGAAAACATTTTTTTATTCTGGAATATCGTGGGCACGAAGACAAGTAATATGAAAGACAGCAATCAAGAGAAGTTGAGGTCATATCACAGAGAGCCTTGAATATCAAATGAGGGGTTTGAATTTCATCTTGAAGGCAATAGGGATCCATCAAAGGATTTTGAGCAGAGGAGTGGCACTATGCCTTAGGAAAGTTGTTTTGACAGCTGTATGGATGATGGATTAGAGAGGATGGAATAACAGAGGACTCATTAGAAAGCTATTTCAAACGTCTAAATGAAAGGTGACCAGATTCTGAATTAGAGGTGGCCACATGAATGGAATATTTGTTGAACTGAATCTTCTGTGCCATGAGATGTTATCTGATTTATACTTCATTAGGTATTTTTTTTTAGGAAGTTGGTTATTTGCATATTAAGAGCTGGATGATGGAGTGGTTAATGTTGAACTTGTAGTCAGGAATCTGACTTAAATCATTCAACCGCTCTGTGACTCAGTTTCCTCATCTGTCAAACGTCAATAAAAATATGACATCTACTTCCTAGGGTTATTGGGAGGACCAAAGACATTATGAGCATGCTTATGATAAGTATAAACTGATACAATTGCAAACTTTAAAGCTACAATTAATTATCATCATATTATTATCTGAGTCGATTTGAAAACCCATTGTGTGCCTGAGACAGAATATGCTGCTTTAGTGAGTAGAATGGAAGTTGAACTGGTGAGGAAAAAATTTCACTGAAAATCATGATTACATTTTCTATTGAGGTTCACAAGCAGTGTGCCAGGCAATTCACTTGGTATTTGGTTTATAGATCTCTCTTAGTCATATTTTGGGCTGTGGAAAGCTGTGTCAGGGAGCTACCTTTTCTCATGATACATTTTAGAGTTTGGACCCATTTTTTACTTGATTTCAGGATTACTTTTTTCCTAAGGCACAAAGTCTGCTGGCTGCTCAGTAGCTCCTGAGATGAGTGGGGTGAGTGATATGGGTTCAGTTAGCTCCAGATGGAATTGTGAAGCAGGTGAAATGTGCCTTCCATCCCAAGGTCTGACTCTGCCTTCCTTGCTTCCTCTCTGGACCCGCTCTATCCTTGGATATTCAGTGTTGGAGAACCCTAATTAGGCCCATCTCCCTCATTGATGAATCCTGAAATCTAACATATTCCTAGGCAATAATCTACCATCAGCTGACCATGAACTAGACAAATAAAAAGCTGATAGATGAAACCTACTGTGTGGTTAAGGACTGGAAATGGCTTCACGTATTGCTCATTAACGTGGGGCTATGCTTTAGTCCAAAGGGATATCTCTTGGATGGTCACTCAGTGGCACCAAGTTGTGGATATCTTTCTAGGCAGAGAGGCCTGTCTAGTCTGCTGTTGGAGTGGAATTAGAAGACCCGAATTAAAATGCTTCTTCTGACATTCACTACCTACTTTCCCTTCAGTCTTGGTACTTTACTTCAGAGCTTCTTAAACTTTTTCCATTCACAAGCCCTTTTTACTAGAGAAAATTTTACATGATCCCAGGTATAGAAGTATATAAAATAGGTATACAAATCAAACATTAACTCATTAGAAATCAGAAATCCATTTATTTATTTTTTGGTATACATATCATTTTATCATTTATTAAAGACAAAAATAAATTTGCATGCTAATGGCATGGATTGCTTGTTTATTTTTACATAAAGAATCAAATCTTGATGGAACATTTGATACCTTTTACAACTGCCAAACTTTTGTGACCCTATATTCAGTTATGGGACTTCATGTAGGGTTATGACCCACAGTTTAAGAAGCTTTGCTCTACTTCATTATTATCCTCTCAGTCTCTCTGACTGGAGGGAGAAACCACTTACTTCAAAACCTCTATTTACAGTAGGAACATCTCATTCCTAATCTGGTTGCATTATTTGAGGACTCTGACTTTACAATTTTCCCCTGAATTTGGGGACTTTCTCCTCCTCCTCCTCCCTCGCCTCCTTTTCCTTTTCCACTTCCTTTTGTGCATTGTTTTCCTCCATTTAATTAGAAACTTCTTGAGGAGAGAGACTATCTTTCAATTTTTGGATTTGTATCACCTACATTTAACCTGGATTCTGGCACATGGAAGGTATGATAAACATTAATAAAAGTTTATTGACTAAGGTTCTGATAAAGGCCTCATTTCCAAAATATATAGAGAATTAACTCTAATTTATAAAAAATCAAGCCATTCTCCAATTGAAAAATGGTCAAAGGATATGAACAGACAATTCTCAGATGAAGAAATTGAAACTATTTCTAGTCATATGAAAAGATGCTCCAAGTCATTATTAATCAGAGAAATGCAAATTAAGACAACTCTAAGATACCACTACACACCTGTCAGATTGGCTAAGGTGACAGGAAAAAATAATGATGATTGTTGAGGGATGCGGAAAACTGGGACATTGATGCATTGTTGGTGGAGTTGTGAACGAATCCAACCATTTTGGAGAGTAGTTTGGAACTATGCTCAAAAAGTTATCAAACTGTGCATACCCTTTGATCCAGCAGTGTTACTACTGGGATTATATCCCAAAGAGATTATAAAGAAGGGAAAGGGACCTGTATGTGCACGAATGTTTGTGGCAGCCCTTTTTGTAGTGGCTAAAAACTGGAAACTGAATGGATGTCCATCAGTTGGAGAATGGTTGAATAAATTGTGGTATATGAAAATTATGGAATATTACTGTTCTGTAAGAAATGACCAACAGGATGATTTCAGAAAGGCCTGGAGAGACTTACATGAACTGATGCTGAGTGAAACGAGCAGGACCAGGAGATCATTATATACTTCAACAACAATACTAGATGATGACCAGTTCTGATGGATCAGGCCATCCTCAGCAACGAGATCAACCAAATAATTTCTAATGGAGCAGTAATGAACTGAACTAGCTATGCCCAGAAAAAGAACTCTGGGAGATGACTAAAAACCATTACATTGAATTCCCAATCCCTATATTTATGCCCACCTGCATTTTTGATTTCCTTCACAAGCTAATTGTATAATATTTCAGAGTCTGATTCTTTTTCTACAGCAAAATAACATTTTGGTCAGGTATACTTATTGTGTATCTAATTTATATTTTAATATATTTAACATCTACTGGTCATCCTGCCATCTAGGGGAGGGGGTGAGGGGGGGTAAGAGGTGAAAAATTGGAACAAGAGGTTTGGCAATTGTTAATGCTGTAAAGTTACCCATGTATATATCCTGTAAATAAAAGGCTATTAAATAAAAAAAAATTAAAAAAAAAAAGTTTATTGACTGACTCTCTGGGTGACCCAGAACAAAGCTCTTAATCTTTAGCATTAGTATCAGCAGCACCATCAAGATTTCAGAGCAGACTTACTCTAGGTGGAAGAATAGAGATCTGAAGTGTCCATTATGGCAATCATATCATTTACCTGGGCTATGCATTTTTAGAGATTGTGCAGGAATGTCAGGTTTATTTTGGCTGGTGTGAAAGACCAGGCATGTGGTTAGGCTGTTAGCAATGGCAAAGACTTTGCTCTCTGGTCTTAGCTGGTCTCTACATCCACTCTTTGACACCAATTTAGGGTTTGTTGAACCTGATAGTTGCTAAGCAAACAATCATTCCTTGGTTTATAGCCTAATCTTCAGTGATTGAAAATTGGGAAACATATAGAGTAATTGCTATAAATTATCATGTAGTCTCCAACTGAGGAACCAGAATCCCTTACCAGAAAGAGGGATCTTTAGAAAAGATTAATGCGATTAGTGACCTGGATTGGTCCTGAAAGAACTTCCACGCTGCACTTGGTGCCCATGATGAAGGAGACTGAAAAGGATGAAGATATAAGCAAGGATTTCAACTAAACTATGAACTGTTCTCAAAGCATTCAGTGGATATCAATGAGCAGTGCTGAACAAAGATCATTGTTCCAAGATGGGCATCCTGGAAAATCTGGTTGACAGTATCCAGTGGAGATGAAACAATTAGAAGGAGCAGACATGAACAAGGGAGACTATAAGACCAATGGTAGTGTTACCAGCAACCTTGAAGCTCCTGAAGTGTGAGTTACCCTCTAGTTGTGTGTCCAGGCCACCTATATTTTTTACATGTACATCCCTAATATGTGAGCCCCTTACATCTCTCCAGTCGTTCTGCTGATGTCGTGTGTGTATCTGAAACAAAGTGTGTGCCTATTTTATGAGGAAATGTTTTGTAATAGTTTAAATATATATTAAATTAAAAAAATTATTTATTTAAATATATAAATGGTATATATATATATATTATATATATATATATATATATATATAATATATATATGTACCATTTTATTAAAGACTTTTGCTTTGAACCAATAGTGTCTTCTGGCTGATAGCAAAAGATAAGTCTATCACTGGGGGCTTGTGAGCTCTGATTTTTTTTTTTTCAGGTGCAGACCCAGAGAGTTTTTGGCCTCCCATCTGCTAGCCAACAAGACTAGGAGGTGCCTTCAAGTGCAAAAGAGGGCTCATACAAAGAGCTGGGGTAGAGCCCTGAATTCAAGTTTAACTTTTGTCCCTTAGAAGATATGTGATGATCAAGAAATTGATTAACTTCCCTGAATCTCTGCTTCAAGTTAACCCTAATCTGTATTACTGTTGAGGGCACCACATACTCTCGGAGAGTCACTCAAGATCATAGCCTAGGTAACATCCTCATTTCCTCACTCCTAACGTCCAATCCGCTTTCCCTCCCCTCTCCTGCCTATCCTCCGCTCAGCTACCAATTCAGGTGCATCCATGTCCATGTCATTCTCCTTATCTGACAAATTCCAGCACTGCCGTATTACCTTGAGGATCAAAAATGAAACCATTTTTCTGATTTTTCAATGTTTTTATAATCCGATCCTAGTCTTCTTATACTTTGCTCGGCAACTCAGTGACAACTGAGGTATCACACTCATCTCCCTACTCTGCATTTTCCCCAATGACCAGAAGTCTCTCCTTCCTCTTCTTTCCCTCCTAGCTTTCCTGGTTTCCTTCAAAACCCATGTTCCACAAGAGGACTTTCTTGGGCCCCCTTTACTGCCAGTGCCTTCCCTCTGTGGTATGTCTCTCACTTATTCTGAATATATCTCATTTATATGTAGTTGTTGGCTTTCTGTTTCCACCATCAGATTATAAACTTCTTGAGGGCAGAGATTATTTTTAGCACTCTGCATTCCCAGTATTTTGGCCCAGTGCTTGGTGATCTAATGAATAGTTCTGTCACTTAAAAATACTTGTTGACTTATTTACTATCTATCCCTCAGGATAGTTGTGATCCTCTGGGAAATTATTCTATAGGAACTTTATCTGTGTGTTATGATTCTCCTGATCAGAATGTAAGCTTTCTAAGGAATGGGGACTTTTTGTTGTTGTTATTGTTTTTATTTCCTCAGTGCCTAGTAAAGTGTTTATGCTTAGTTTATGCTCATCAAATCGAATAAAACATTGTATAAATGTGAGTTATTTCTGTTTGCAGAGCATTAACCTATAGTAAAGCAGACTTCCATTTTTAGATCAAAGTTAGAAGAAATGGAATTGTGGATAATCCTCAGTGCTTTATTTATTGATCTTTGGTTTAGCCATTCATCTTTTCCAATATTGGTTTAGGTAAAGAAGCATAGCTATAAGATAATTTCTACCAAAAAGCTCATTCTAAAGATAGAAAGTTAATGACATTTTCCTCCTAGGCAGACTGAGCATAATCCAACCAAGTCTGCTCAGAAATTTCACCACTCATTTATTATAGAACTTGATTGGTATAATTATTACAAAAAAAATCTCAAGGAGGTTTTAAAGGCTCAAGCTCAGAGAATTTTCTTTTCCATCTACATGCAAAGAGATCATAAAAACAAACACAGTAGCATCTAGCTAGAGATCAGTTTCTTCTCCAAAATTTCATCCCCTGACTTTTTTGGAGCTGTGTATCCACCATACTATCTTGAATGGGAGAACATCTGATTGAAAGGTCATATCAAAAGCTTAGTAACCAATGATTTGGCAGTTTTGGGGGTGGCAGGGGACTTAGTTCAATCTAACAAACACTTATTAAGCACCTCCTCTGTGTCAGACGTAGTATGCTGAGGAGACAAAGGAAAAAACCAACAACTCCTATCCTCAAGAAGCTTATACCCGACTGGGAGAGGGGGGTGATATGAACATATGCTAACAGCAAATTTCAGGAGAGTTGAATACATAGGTAGGGAGATGAGGAAAAACCTTTTGTAACATAGCAGGTGACTCTTGAAAGAAGCAAGCCTCTGGGAAGAAGAGGCAAGGCGAGAGGGCATTCTAGGCACGGTGGACAGAACCACGGGGAATGAAAATGGAGTGAGATGCTTCACTGGATGTGCCATACTAATTGGAAAGGGCTGGAAGAAAGAATAGGAACTTTCCTCCTTGTACTAGCTTCCCAGTAAAAGATAAGAGGCAGTAGTTGAAGGAGATTCTCTGGAAAAATGAGAAATGTCAGAGGTTAAGCCTGAGACTGGCATCCATGATTTAGTTGGTAGGTCCAAATGGCTGGTTTAGATCTATCATGTAAATCAGTTTCCTGTATTAAAAAATGAAAATGACATTTGAGATGTGATAAAAAGCCTCTTTGGAGTTCAAATGAATTACATCTATTCTGTACCCTTTTTAGGTAACCCAAATGCTACCCTAGCTTTTTTTCCCTCTTTTGTTGAGGACAAGCCTGTGATACAAAATGCCTTATATGTGGATAAAGATGTGACTCCTGATTGGCTGAGAAAATGCTAAGATATGACCCTGAATCCCTGCAAAAATGAAGGAGGGATTCTTCAGGTGATTCAAGGACTGAAGGGAGCAATTGTGATTGAAAAAAAAAATGAGGACCTTTTTTTTTCTTTTTTTTTTTTATATTAAAGCTTTTTATTTTCAAAATATATACATGGATAATTTTCAACATTCACCTATACAAAACCTTATTTTCTTATTTTTCCCTTCCCTTCTCCCTACTCGCTCCCCTAAATGGCAAGTGATCCAATATATGTTAAACATATGCAGTTCTTCTATACACTTTTCCACAAATAATATGCTGCACAAGAAAAATCAGATCAAAAGGGGGAAAAAATGAGAAAAAACAAAATGCAAGCCAACAACAAAAAGAATGAAAATACTATGCTGTGGTCCGCATTCAGTTTCCACAGTCCAAAATGAGGACCTTTGAAGAGGTAACAGGAAGCAGTATAGCCACAGACTTGTGAGAAGCTAGAGACCAGTTATGTCTCTTGACTTCCACAGCTGGCAATCTTAGAGAGTGCTAAGAGTCAGCTTTCCCTAGATGAGATCTCTTTTCTGGTTTGAACAAGGATTTTATCTTGCTCCTGTGTGGTTCAGAAATGGTGAGGGGTCACCATTTAATGAAAAAAAGCTGGGGAGATCTCTAGAAGCAAAGCAAAGTTTATTATACATTCTCACGAGAGGGGTGTCCCATCCATCAAGCAGACAATCGAAGGGAGGAAGCACTGTAGGGGGCAGAGCCAACACTTTTAATCCCTAATGCAAATACCCCCTCCCAACACTGACCCTCATCCTTATTGGCTGGGGATCTTACATTCTAAATGCAGGAACTACCCAAGAAATTGAACTTGACCAATAAGTACATAGTTGCCCATATTTGACTGAAATAGGGAGATGCTGATGTCATGGGAGGATAACAGGAAGGGGATTTAGGTATGCCCTTGACTCAATCTTCAAAGTCCTTCAGGCCTATTACAACTTTGAAGTAGATGAAGCCTTACTCGATTTTCACAACTGCCTTGAAAGATCTCACTTCATCTTGTTCACTCCCAACCCGAAAGCCTATTTACTCTTGTGTATTTTTTGGTCGATTCTAAGCTGTATAACACCTCTGAGTTCTTTTTACTGCTTATTGAAAAAAGAAATGTTCTAGCTATATTCACAGTGGTCTTTTGTGTAATCATCATTGGGAGGGAGGAATTTAAATTGACACTTTTAAGCTACCTTCCCTTGAGAGTGATCAAGACAAGTGGCCCTGATCCAGAAACCTTAAATTATTGTCCTTCTAGACAAGTAATATTTGAGTATAGTGGATACCTCTCTTGGAGCTGGGACAGAGAAGGCACATGTGTACAGCCAAGTCACAGCCCATTCCCCTAGTCCCCCTTCCAAATGCAGAAATTACAATCTTCCTTGGAGGAAGGGAAGGGCAGATCTCAGATTAGATAGCTATCCCTCCCTCAAGTAAGCCAAACCATCTTTATTTTTTGACCACATATACATATATGTTAAAACAATATAGATATAGCTGTATACCTACATATATAGTATGTGGTTATATATTCGGATCTGTTTAGCTCCATGTACAGATTTATAGCCACATAGTCTATATCTATATCTTTCATTTATATCACCTCTTTAAAATTCCATCTTTGGTCTATCCCACTCCCATTCCTCCCCACCAGTATAGCTTCAGGCAAATTATTTGCCTGGGTAGACTTGAGTTTCTTTATCTATAAAATCTGAATAATAATAGCATTTGCCTCTCTGGGCAGATCAGGAGATCATACCCTAAAGCACTTTGCACAGTATAAAGTGGCACACAAATCTGAATTATTATTTGGCCTCAGTTTCTCCATCTGTAAAATGAGAAAGCTAGTGTTATCTTCTATAGATCTATTCTAGCTCTAAAGTCTTATGATTCATGAAACCTATCCTCTCTAATGCTCATGAAAAGGAAGGTAATTCAGATTATCTAAAAAATTTGTTATTGTTCAGTTGTTTTTCATTCAAGTCTGACTGTTGCTAAGATCATTTGGGATTTTTTTTGGCAAAGATCCCTGCCTTCCAAGAGATGACAATTTAAAGGTAGAGCCAACGAGCAAACATAGACAGAACAAACAATATAATAAGCAGAGGAAAGGCACGGATATTAAGAGGAGCTGAGAAAGACGTCCTTAAGAAGGTGGGATTTTTGTTGTTGTTCAGTCAGCTCAATCATGTCTGACTCTCTGTGACCCCTTTTAGGGTTTTCTTGTCAGATACTGGAGTAGTTTGCCATTTCCTTCTGCAGCTCATTTTACAAATGAGAAAACTGAGGTAGACAGGGTTAAGTGCCCAGTGAATAAGTTTCTGATGCAAATGATAACATCCCCCAAATCATTCACATTTGGAAAACTCTACCTTTGACTACAGATAGGCCCCTGTACAGGGCTTTAAACCCAACAGTAAAGTTTCACTGGGAAAAACTAATTGAGGAGGATCAGGAAATTCTGTAGGGCTGAGTGAGCTCTTCCATACTCTTCCTTCTATGCATGGAATAGATAATATCACATCTTAGATGAATAGATCACAATAGTAACAAAAATAACTTTGCATTTCTTTAAGGCAGAAAGACCCCATACTTAGAGAATGGAGGGCAAAGGAAATGTGAAATGGAAGGAATGCTGATAAGGAAATCCAATGAGGAAGCTGGGGAGCAAGACCTTAAGTCATGTCAATAGCCCAGATTCGATTCAATTAATAAACATTTATTATGTGCAGGAGGCTGGTGAGGCAGATTTAAAAAATAACACAGTTCCTACCCTTCAGAAGCTCACAGTCTAATAGTAATTAATTTATTCTATATTTTATTTTGTATTTTCTATATTCTATAATTTATTCTACTAGAATAAATGCATGCATTTATTCAAAGATGGATGTAATCAACCTTGAATAATGTGACAATAAAAGTCGTTTTTGACTCCCCTTTCTCACTACCCATATTCATTTTGTTGTCCTAGCTTGTCAATTTTCTCTTTAGGAATTTTCTCCCCCAGCATCTGCCTGCCACTTGACTTCCCTGGCTTCTTTGAAGCCCCGGCTAAAATCCCACCTTCTAGAGGATCCTCCCCCTTCATTCTAGTGCCTTTCTTCTATTGATTATCTCCAATTTATCCCACTTATAGCTTGTCTTTTATACTTAGTTATTTGTATATTGTTTTCCTGTGAACTCCATGAGGGCAGGAACTGGTTGTATTTATAGTATCTCATATATGGTAGGCAGTTCATAGATATTTATTGATTGGTAGTTATGAATTTCCTAAAAGGAAGATTTAAGGACGGTTCTCAAAATTTGATAAGATACTGATAAGATATTTGATAAGTACTTAAACAGGTGCTTAAACTTAAAAAGGCTTTAACTTACAGAATAGGTTCAGTAACTTCACTTGTAATGAATATTACATCCTCTTGGGAGACTACTATTTAAAGGACAAAAAAGTAGATATTTAAGACTTATTTTACACTTTACCTTTACCTGACATGGCATGAGGTAGGCCAATTCTTTTGTTGATGGATAACCTGTATAACAGAGAAACTTGCTTCTCCATCCACCAGCTCCAATTTGACACAATTCACAATTTTCGGATCTCTGGAACTCACAAGATGGCTTCCGATCCTGGACACATCTACCACAGGATACTTATTTGCCTGAGACCAGGAAAGATTAAGCAAACAAGGGCAAACCAGGATCTGAAGTGAAAGTTTGCCCAGTTGGGACAGGTGCTCATGGCAGCATAATAGCCAGAAGGAAGAAAGGACAAAGCTCAAAATAACCCTAAATATCTTAGAGGAAAAAATAGAGAATGCAGAGAGGTGGCAACTCATTTTTTTTTGACTGTCTACTTCTCTGGGTCAACAACTAACCAAAAGACATCATTTCTGAGTAAGTCCTCAACCGTAAGTTATACATGGCAGAAGCTGCCCTTTTCCCTCTTAGTTTCCATATGTTTCCATGAATGATGACTGAGCACATTCTGTGTCTGAGGAAGGGCTCCTGCTGTACTTTGACAGAAGTCTATAAAAGCTTTGCAAAAGTACAGTTCTTTATCTGAAAAATAATAAGGAAGTAATTTGGGACTCTAGTGTTGTTGGTACAAAGGACTATTCTCTTCCAGAATTCAAAGCTCAGTTTAAAGTTTTCTTTTCCTTCTGTTCTGTCTTTGTGTGTGTGAAATTGTGTTCAGGTTTTAGAAGTTCATGTTCAAAAAGGGAGTAGTCTTTTTTGTTTGTTTGTTTGTTCTGATAGTCTTATGGGTTTCTCTATTTTTCTCATAGTCTTAATGATCAAATTTACTTACATAATGCTCTGTTCCAGTAGAATGCACAATGGACTTGAATGTTTTTGCGTTCATTCATTAGATCTCTTTTACATCTAAATCTATCTTCATATAATCACTTCTGGGTGGATAGAGCATCAGACTTAGAGAGAGAAACCTGAGTTTAAATGTGACCTCAGCTACTTATTAGTTGTGTGAGTCTGGCCAAGTCATTTCACCCTATTTGCCTTAGTTTCCTCATCTGTAAGATGAGCTGAAGAAGGCAATGGCAAACCTGTCCAATATCTTTGCCAAGAAAACCCTAAAAAGGCTTGGACACAAGTGAAGAACAACAAACATCACTTCAAGGAGACATTTAGAGCTTTTAACTTCAGCTGGCAGTGTGGAAGTGACCAGATGCGGGAGTGGGGTTGGGCAGAGGTCCCCTGAGGAACCAAGAGTGAAGTCTTAGCCAGTATAAGGGCTGATTGGTCACCATGCCTCCAGCATTATGGAGGACAAAACTTGACTATTATATATGGCTATTTCCCCATTATGTCTTTTCTATCAAAAAAAGAAAAGAGTTAATTTCCCCCTAATTTCTTTATACAATGAAAAAGGAGAGCACTTCACTATCCTGGCTCTTGACTGCCATTCATTCTTAGTGAGAAGGCATATGTGAGAATTTCCATTACTAATCACTTAACAGAACTTTTTAAACTAAAAAATGATCTTGGTTTTCCATGCAAATTAAAGAAGAGAAGACTAGGGATGAGAGAGACCTAAAAGCCATCTTCAAAATTTTGGAAGAAGGATTTGATTTGATCCATTTTGCCTCAAAGAGTAAAACTAGAAGAAATCAGTAGAAGTTTTCAGAGAAATAGATTTAGGGTTGATATAGAGGAAAATGTCCCAGTTATTAGAGCTGTTCAAAAATAAAATAGGCCTGCCTTGGGAAGGAAAGCATTCTCCCTCAGTCGATTAGAACAGGGAGCCATCACCCTATTGGTATGTTGTGATTGAATATAACTGTAAAAATGAAAAAGTAGTTGTTAAGCATTTACTAGTCTGGTGATACAAAGCTAGGCCATCCTTATTCTCCAGCACTCATACTCTAAATCAATGGCTCTCAAAATGTCAAAAATCCAGAGAATATTAGGGGTCTTGAAACCCTTTCAGAGAGTCTACAAATTCAAAATAAGTTTTTATTTCTGGTATGGTAAATATCTATAAATATTAATCACATAAACAATTTTTTGGGACAGCTTCTTAAGAATTTTTAGTAGTCTAAAGATACTGAGAACAAAAATTTGAAAACCATTGCTCTAAATGGGGGGAGAAGACATCTAAAAGAAAGTGCAGCTGCAGGGAGGTTGGAAAGGACCTGTTCCAAGTTAAACCTAAGGGTTTCTGGATCTTGCCAACCTCTCTGCAGTATCTGACGGCAGCAAAATGTGGTTTCAACCAAAGGTGGAGGACTGCCTTTGGCTATCCCAGTAATGATAGCAGGGGCTTTGTAAGTGGAAAAAGCACTCGACTAATTGAGATACATGGCTGACTTTGCCCCTCTTGAGTTTTTCTTTTCATTAGCATCAAGTTTATGAGCATCAAAGGTCCTGGAAATTCTGGAGATCTGAGGAGAAGCAACAGTAGCTTCTAGACTGGTTACTGGTCCAGTAATCATTGGAACATTCTGGGAGCCAGAAATTGAAAGCTCCTGGAAAGAAAAGTCGCTTACAATTTGAATGGATTATGCTCAGATTATACAGAAGTGAATATAAAGTGGCTAATTAAGTCTTGCAACATGAGACTCGTTTATTAATTTCCTGGCTGATTGATTGCCCTGATTGATTATTACTATAAGCTACTGGAGTCTCCTCTAACCCATCTTTATTGCTTAGCATTCCTTTTTCTGTGTAGGAACAAACCACATATTTCATTCCTGACTCCTCTTGGTATGGGAACCTCTTTGTTTTCCTTTTCTTTTTGCTGGGAAGTTCCTAGATTTTGAGCCCATAACTATGCCTATGATTAGCGACTATTAGTAGCAACTTTTCTTTGGAATCTGAGGTAGGGAGGAGTGGTGCTTTGTAATCATTGTATTAGACACTGGCCATATTAAATTTTTTATTTGTATAGATGACATAAAAGAAACATTTCACTGTGAATGGTTTTCTATCCTTGTTATCAAGGGAGCAACTGAGGAAGAGTATGCATTATACATAGAAATAAAAAGGATCCATTGTAGAAGGAGATAAAAGGTAAAAAAGATGGAGCTGGACAGAAAACTAAAAGAGACAGGAGGAGGATGAAGGATGGAAAGAACAGGTGCAGCTTTGAAGGGTACAAAAATCTCCAGGATGCTAAATGCAAATAGCTGTGTGGGAATAGGGGATAGGTTAACACACTGGGGATAGAAAGTCTACCAGAGAGACCTAGATCCCTTTTCTCCTATGGGAGTTTGAAGAGAAGGTTGCTCTTGGGTTGGGTATTATGAGATCGTGATTTTGTATATTGTTTCCGCTTCTTTAGGATTGATGGAGGTGAGGAACAGTGCAGGGAGGAAATGCCCTCAAAAGTCAGCAACTGTAGAACAGAGCCCCATTCAGTCTGGGTTAATTACAGCTGGGACAAACAATGATTTTCCCAACCGAGATGAGGAGGAAATTGACAAATTTTCATAAAAAAAAACTAACTTAATTTCCCTCCTTTAAAAAAAAACAAAAAAATAAATTGTTTATTATATATTTTAAAATTAAGAACAAGGAACATAAAACGTTATTGGATAAATACAAAAGGTGCTTAAAATACACTTTAGTTTGATATTATAGTAAGTTTGATAGAGGGGAAGGATGTAAGATGAAAAAGGAGAAAGATGGGGATACAAGGGGTGGGAAAGGTGGATGGCTGGGCAGAAGGTGAAAGGAAAAGCTATAGACTAGGCGAACAGAAAATCACCCAGAAGGAAGGTAGAGGAGAAAAAACTGGAGAGATTAGATCAGTAGATTCTGAAGCATTAACCGAATACCTCTTTTTGTTTCTTACTCTTCACCTAGGCTGTGGGCGTCAGAATATTAGCACCTCTTATTATAGTCCTTTGAAATGCATATTACTTGACTACCAAATGCTCAGAGTTATTCAACTGCTCTTTCTTCTTTAAAGCCCTAAAGGGGCCACTGAGTGGGGTTTTCTCTACTCTCTAAGGTCCTTGGCTAGAGGGGGAGAAGGAAAGAAGAGGGAAATGTGGTGGATTCCGGCCACTTTATGTTTGGGAAATGAACTCAAGTTGAGGGTCAGCTCTTGGCTGGAGGCTGCCTCCCAAGCCTGCCCTAGGAAATCTGGGGAAAGTAGGCAACTCACAATAAAGCTTCTATGCAAGATATCCAACCTGGTCAGATGGGAGAAGGGAAATTGGTGATGAAAAGTAGCCAGGGGATTATTTTTGCCTATTGAAAAGAGGCTTTTTTTCATACTGAGTGGGGTTTCTTAACCTAATTTCAGAGGCTTTGTGAACCTAGAATAGGGGGGAAATCACATTTTTTTTTTCAATATAATTGGTTTCTTTTATAATCTTATATATTTGATTTAATGCTTTTAGAGAGGTCCACAGGTTCACCAGTCTGCATTAGCAGTCCATAACATTGAAAAAGTTAAGAACTCCTGGGCTAGAGGGCGATTTTTTCTTACTTGCAAAGAGATTGTTCCCTCAGAAAAAATTAATGCTTTCCATTACACACACACTCCAGACTTTTTGGGGAGAAAAATTGTGATTGGTCAGACAGCTAACTAGGAAAAGATATACCTTTCAACATTTCAGCAATAATAAGAGGGAATTCTTAGGAGATAAAGTATTAATAGTTAACCAGTTTTTCCTTATGAAAAGCTGTCTTCCATTTCCTTCATTATATCACACTCTAGAAAGCAGTAATTTAAAAAAAAAAAAAAGTCCCATGTTATCGGGTAAAATAGAAGCCTTTATTTTTAATTGGGAGGTCTTCGCTATCCCTTCTCTTTCTTAAACCTGTTCTCCTCTGCCATCCTTCTGCCTAAATCAGAAGTTTTTAACCTAGTCTGGGAACTTTAAAAAAATGGATAACTGTATTTCAATAAAAATGGTTTTCTTTGTAATCCTACATATTTATTCATTTAAAAGATTTAATTTATTAAGATATTATAATTATAAAATATTATAATTAAATACAATATTTAAAATATTATTCTTAGAAGAGGTCCTGCTAAAGGGAGTTTATGACACAAAAAGAGTTAAGAAAAGGTGATTCTCAGAACCAGGTAGATAAGTTGAGCTTGTAGAAGGGATGCACATTGAATGATTGCCAATTCAATCCAATAAACGTCTATTCCCAAAATAGTTGTATTGATTCACAGCTCCACTAATAACGCACTGCTGTGCCTCTGACATTAACTGTTCCCCCCCCCCCTTTTTTTTTTGTCATCTTCGTCAATTTTTCTGGCTTGTAAAGTAACTCTTCAAGGTGGTTTTGATGAGTGTTTTTCTTACATTATTAGTGATTTGATGCATTTTTTCTTGTAGCTGTTAATAGTTTGTGATTTTTCTTTTGAGAATTTTGTTCACATTCTGTTTGCTTATCTAACAGCATTTCCTAAGAGTCTAAGAAGTGTCGATTCCTATTTGCCCTCCAGGAGTTCATGTGGGGTGGAGGGGAAATGGGATGAGGATGCAGAAGGGAAGTCACCTAAAATTATTTGTTGGAGGTAGAGCATGAATCCCTGGGGATGAGATATGACTTCTAGAAGGTAACTGCAAGCTGAGGCTTGAAGGGGATTCTCTGAAGGGGACTTGGGAAAAGGTTCATTGCAGGCAGGAGCCTCTTTCCTTTCAGTCACCCAGTTTCACTTCTGAGACATCTCCATCTTCTGCTCTTTATTCTCCCTCATCATCCTTGTCCAAACGTTGCCAAGGCTGATTGGTTGTTGCTCTATAGCATCTCTTGCATCATTGCCTCTTTCTCTAGCACATGGCTACAGTCCTAGTTTAAGCATCTATCTTCTTGCCCACACAATTGCAAGAGGTTCCTAATCATTTCCTGTGCTTCCAGTCTCTCCTTTTCCATTCCATTGGGATCATTCCAGCTGCAAATCGTATATATTCTAGGTCATTCTACTGCTCCAGAAGTTCCAGTGGTTCCCTATTTATGCCTCGAGGATAAAACAATTTGTCACTAAAATTCCTCTCCATTGGTTCCAACCTTCTTTTCCCAGCTTTTTTTCTTTTATTCCCCTTTACTCCTACTATCTTCAGGCCAAATTAGCCTTCTTCCAGTGTTTGAGGATAGATAGGAAAGTGGGAGATGGATTTCTGTGTATTGGAAAGGAAGGTCAAGGAAATGGCAACCCCCTCCAGTATTTTTGCCAAGAAAACCCCAAATGGGGTTCACAAAGAATCTGAGGGGACCGAATAACAGCGATAGAGAAATCTGAGTCTCAGAGTCTTTAAAAAATACCCCACTACAATTGACTGGAGCCCCTTTTTTCTTCTTGCTACCCTGGCTCCTTAAGACACTTCCTGGGGGGGCCCTGCTGGCTGAAAGAATAAAGTATAGGCAAGAATTAGTCTGCAGTGGAGTAGGAGACCAATTAAATTAAAGCTGTTGAACAGACCCAGCGGGTGTTTTGTTATCTATATCAGTCATTCGCTTTGGGGTTTGTCTGTTTTTGTCACTTGCACCCTTGGAAACCTCAAAAAACCAAGTAACGTGTTTACTTCCTCTGTTTTCCCTGCAACTAGCTCTATTCTCTGTCACCCATTGGGCTTCCTCCCCACCCCACCTGTTTCCTGCCCCCTGGAGCCAATTAGTTGTCAAAACTTGCCAATTCTATATCCTCAATGTCTCTCCCACCTGTTCCTTTCAACTCAATTCAATTCAACCAATATTGTTAAGCTTAGTTATGTGCTAAGCCATCGGGAAGGTGTTAAGGTTATAAAGGGCTTACATTCTAATGGAGAGAAGGAGCAAGGGGTGACGTTCAACACATATCTGGAAAAGCAATTTGTGGGGACAGAGGGAAGAAGCATTACCACCTGGAGGAATTAGGCAAAGGCTTACCTAAGAGGATGAAATTGATCTGAATTTGGAAGGGGTAAAATGAATTCTCAGTGGCCAATGGCTCTTTTGGAGGGAAGGAAGGAAACATAATAGAAAGAATGGAAATCAGAGAATCTAGGTTCAAATCTTGACCTTGTCATTTATTACCTATGTGAGTGGTCAAATCACTTCCTGGACCTGAGATTCTTCATATATAAAATAAAAGAAGTAGATCTACAAGTCTCTAAGATCCCTCTCAGGTCTAAATTTTTATTGCTATGGTCCCCAAAGTCCTTTTGAATGTGAAGGCAAGCAAGATGATTGTTCTTTAAATATTTAATTAAAGTTTATTACAACTAGTATATGAGTTTTAAATAGGTCAAATTGATAATAGAGTCTCATTTTTATATGTTGTGATTGTGGTTTATAGGGTGCATTGGAACTCCTTGTATAATTTATACGTATGGTGCCTTTGTGCTTATTTCATGGAACTTTCATACAGGAGCAAGTATGGTGTGGTATGGGATGGGGTAATGGAAATGAGGGGATTAAACTCAGTTATTTCTAACATCCTTTTCAGCTCTAAAATTCTATGATTTGGAACATAATTTTACTACTGTAAACCATCCCAAAAGTTTATAGTAATGTATTTGCTTTTATTACACAATACACATAAAACAAAATATAACAATACATTGTTAAACTGGAGGTTATAACTGTTATTCTTGCTAGAACCCAGTATGTCTAGTTTTCTTGGTCAAGGGTTTGACATCACATGAATTATTGATATCTCCAATAACATCTGTGATTCCTTTGGGTCAAGTCTTTGGTTAGGAAATGCAAATCACTTAGTACACATTTCACAATATCATTTACAGGAATGCATTGTTGCATCAAGTGGGGACCACCTGTGTAACATGTTTACAACAAATCAATGAATAAAAATTTTTTTTCCCTTTAAATTCCAAATAAAGCTTTTCTCTCTCTGGAGCTTGAGGTAACCAACTCAGTAGTAAAAATCACTCCTTCCTGCTTTGGGAAACTATCTCTGTTCTCACTCACAGGCTATGGTAGCTTATAGGCAAATGATTCTGCATTTCTCTGATTGGATTATAAGATTTAGGGATAATCAATCAAGCATTTTGGGGGCACCTACTATAAGCCAGATATTACTGGAGGTGGTAGGGATACAAAGACAAAAACAAAATGGACCCTGCCCTCAAGAAGCTTATATTCTAACAGAGAACATACATGTGCCTGCACAGTTATGTGCAAAGCCCAATTCATAGTGTTGGTTATTGACAGTTTATATCAATTTTATCTTTACAAAGTAACCTTATAGGAGAAAAAGCCACTAGCAGCTGCAGAGATTGGGAAAGGCTTCATGGAGAAGATGGACATTTGAACTGAACTAAAAAGGAAGGAAGGAGTATGTTCCAGGTATGGGGCGGAGAGAGAATATTGGATTGGGGATGGAAGTAGGGACAGCCATTGGAAAAGCAGGGAAACTGAAGCTGGAGTGCTATCGGTTAGGAAATGCAAGTGGGCCAGTGTGGCTGAACCAGAGAGTGGAGAGGGAAGAAAAGCATAAGAAGGACTGAAAAGACAGAGACTAGGTTCCTGAGGGTAATACTACTACTGGATTCTGAGCAGTCACACCTGCACGTTAAGCAGGTATGTGGAGGGGGGGAGGTTGAAAAATTCAGTAGGAAGCTAGTGCTGTGAGAAAGAAAGTCTGGGATATGGATCTGAGTGACTTATCTAGGATCAAATGATTAATAAGTATCTGAGGCTGTATTTGAACTGAGGTCTTCCCGATTCCAGGTCCAGTACTCCATCCATTACAAAATTGCAATATTTACTTTTGATATTTTTATTGTGGTTGTTATTTCCATTTCCATTTTTTTTTCTGGGCTAAAAAAAGATAAGTTATTTACACAGCATTTATATAGTATGGATGACATCTATTCAAGGAGCCATGTGTATCAAGGACCCTTGTGGTTATGGGAGAGGGGGAACCACTGTGGCCCTTAAGATGGCAGTCAATGAAGGCAACAGTGGACCGGCAAGGACGTCCCAGACATACTCCCAAGAATGGGAATTGGCAGGAATGTGGAGGCAGTGTTGGAGCCTCGGGCTCAGTGACAGTCTCAGCTGAGGGGTAGGAAAGGACAGAGCCATCACAAGTGGGAACAAATGTGGACATCGCCCTTTCCTGGCCCTTTGAGCTACGCTGACTATGTAGGTCTAGGGGAAGGAGCTGTTCTAGGTAACTTTCCTAGCAAATTCAAGTCTTTTCTCCAGAAGGTGGTGGAGCTCAACCCTAGGGAATCCTCTTAATACTGAGCGCTGAATTGACTTCTGAGGTAGATGGGGCTCATCATATAGATCTCTCACTCTCTAACAACCCAAAAGGTTTTTTTTTTGTCTTGTGAGAGGGATAACACAGAGTGTTATAGATCAGGATTACCATCTAGGTTCCCAAGGGAAATGAAACTCAGTTCTAGTTACTCCAAGTATACTTTACTTGTGGCATATATTCACCCCATAATGGTACTTTAAGTTTGGAAGACTGAATCAGTTCTTGGTGGAGATGGAGACCTATTGAAGAGCTAAGAACTATTCACAGGGTCAAGTGAAAGTCTCTTGTGTGTGTATTTTTAATTGGATTAAATAAAGCCTTCCCTGTATTTGAGGTTTTGTCATCCTGAGCTCTTGCAGGGGCCCGGAGGGCCCTTTGTCTTTATTTTAGGGACCTAGAATTCTAATGCAAACCCTAGGGCGAGAGATAGATACACACCTAATTTAAAAGTGAATCTAGTTTGGGTAAACTTTAGGATTTGGATCATACACTCATATCTGTTATGGTTTCGGTTCTGAGTCATAGGTTATACAACACAACCTCCCTCAGTTCCTAGAAATATGGCAAAGAATAATTTTGTATACCGCTGTTATTTTCAGGCAAATTACTTTATGTTATCAGGTTGGACACCTTGCCTTCCTCTCCTTGGAGGAATGGTATAATATAATGGAGGAAATAGGATTCAAAATCCAGAGTGCTAGTCTCTCCTGGAAAGAGAAGGAGCGCTAGACCTGAAGTGTCCTAAAACAACAAAGTGATATTTTTGAAAGAGCAATTTCTTCACAAAATAAATTGCCTAAGAGAGTGAAAGAAAATAAAAAAAAAAACTCAACCCAATAGCAAAAATTCTCCCTTCATTTACATTTTGTGTTTTGTTCTTTTTGAATAGAGAGCTGATTTGAATAGCTTGAAGTCCAGGATCTGTTTCAAGTATCTGGAGACTTAAAAGAAACTTAACAAAAATCATCATTTAATGCTGAGAGCAACAGGCCTTGATTCTTGGTTGGGTGTTGGGGTGTGGGTGGGGTCACTTTATTAACTCACATAAAAGAAAAGTTGAGGGAAGCTAGTTTCCCGACACTTCCACTTGCAGGAAAGGAATACAGCAAGGAGGCTCTGTGATGTGGAGGGGAAGGCACAGGAGGGGAAGTGGCTAACCAGGCCAGTCACTGATGTCACATTGAGGTTTGAGCCGTAAGCCCCCAACTTTATGGGAACAGGGCATGTAAGATTCTACAAATTCTCCCAAAAGGCAGACTTTTGAGTTGCCAGAGATCAAGAAGGGATGTTTTAGAAAACAAAGTCTCCAGTAAGATCCTCACATTAACCCTAGTAGGTGCAATTATTATCATTTAACAGATGAGGAAACTGAGGTAAACAGGGTTAAATGATTTGCTCAGGGTCACACAGCTAGTAAACATTTGAGGCTAGATTTGAATTCAGATCTTCCTGATTCCAGCCCAGAAGCTCCGGGAACCCTGGTCCCACCTAGCTGTTCACATTTAAACTGTATTCCCTATACACTAGGGAGCCATTGTAGATTTTGAAAAAAGGGATGTCAACCAGATCTGTGCATAAGAAAGAAGCATTGTGTAGAGTGAGCATTCTCTTAGACCTGGTTTCCAAACCCCTGCTCCATCCCTTGCTACCCATGTGATTTTGGGTAAGTCCCTTTCCAGATGTGTAAAATGGAAAGGCAGCACTTGAATCCATTAAAAAAAAAACTTACTAGAAATAATGAAGATAAAAAATGGAACAGGTTGGAGAAGAGAGCAGATGAGTTCTTCAGTCGGAATCATACCTACTTTAGGCTCTGGTGTTGGAAGAGAGCTATTGGGAACCAACATCCATTGGGGTTCCATATATGAAAAGGAGTCTGGATTACATAGGCTGCCCTCAAAAAGTGGGGTGCAGTCCCTCTGTTGGTGGTGGGGAATGGTGGTGGAGTGAAGGTGCTGGAAAAGTCACCTTGCTCAAAGTTATAGCCACTTTCTCTCCCTTTCTCCCCATCCTTCCCCAACTTTAGGTAGACTTTTACTTAATTGATGGTGGATAAAGAACACCTGGGACCATCCCAGACTAGAGTCAGGTGCTTTGCCTCCAGGGTAGGTTGGACCAAGCCTGCAGGACCAAGGAGGTAAGTTCTTCCTCTTGCCTAGAAAGTTATTAGGAAGGGGGGGGGCTCTCTAAAGGAATAGGGGTTTCTGCAGGCTTCCCTGTTTTGGTTTCTCTGAGAATCATAAGCAGTTGGTTTGGCTCTTTTCTCCAAGACTATTTATTCCTCCCCACCTGCAGCCTGATCCAGGTAAGTAGCTCTTGGGCTCCTGCACCATAGGGATTCTGAGGGGGGCAAAGTACTCCTCTTTCTCTGAAGTGGGTCTGCTTATTAGGGGGGATGAGCTGCGATTCAAGTGATTATTGAATTTGTGTTTTATCTCTTTCCTTTCACTAATTGTGGATTAAGAGTTACCACTGTGACTTTTTAAGAATTCTTCATGGTTTTCTTGAAATTAAAAATTGGAAAACAAGCTGATCATTCCTCTCCATCACTGTAAGAAGGTCAAAAGAGCAGAGAAATTGTCATAGCCCATAAATACTTGACCTTCACAAGCAGAAAAAAGTGGCAACCAGGCCAAAAGCAAAACTATTTATAAAACATTTTAAGAAGAAAAATAAGAGCTGTTATCCTTTTAAAGCAAAGGAGTGGGAGCAAGAACTGGACTACAGAAAGCTTTCAGTGGGACCCAAATGAGTCCCATCATCCTAGTAATATTAATAATAATGTTTATATATCTACAATATATCTATAATAATAGATAGAAATTCTTTTTTATGGACACAATTTATTCTACATCATGCAGAAGCTATAACCCCCTACTCCCAGAGAGCTTTGAGAAAGGGATACATGAAACCACATGTGTAACCTGGGGCCTGGCCCTCCCTCCATCATAACACAGAATTTGGCTAGAGGAGGGGACCCCAAGGGTAAAGAGATAGAAGTTCTATAGCACTTTATATCTTTTTACTAATAGTTGTTCAAATTATTTTTGCTCAATGTTAATTTTTTTAATATATGTATAGGAATAAATTACTTTTTCCATAACCAATTCATATTGTATATTAAGAACCTCATTTTGAGATTTAAAAATTTTCTAGAAGTGTGTCATAAAGGTCAATAAAATGGAACAATCCTTTCTGTGCTTTTCTGTCTCACCCATGACCATATAAGAGCTTTGAAACCACTTCCTGTTTAACCCACCCAAGAGACCCATAAAATCCAGTGGTATATTCTCTAGGGGGTAGGTTTAGGTTCTAGGTTTGAATGGGTGGGGAAATAGGAGTTGTCACTCTGACTCTCATGCTCCTTATACCAGGAAAAAAGGGGGAAATTCTTTAGAGCCCATCTTCTTAATCTATGGTTCATCTATGAACCATATGAATCTATGGTCAATTTATGAACAAAGGGGCTGTGAAATTATGATTTATTATCAGTAAATGATTTGTATATTTATTTTATATCTATTTGCCTGAGGTCACATAAAATTTTTTCCAGCAAAAAGGAGTTGAGAAAGGAAAAGTTTAAGAAGCCTTGATCCAGAGAGGCAGGGAGTCATGCTAATCCCTTTGGACAGACTAACTAACATCAGGGGATCCAAATCAGGTGGAGTTTCTGGATGAGTGAGTAGAATGACTATTAGTTTATCCTATCAGGAAGCAATTTGGTTTAGGGTTCAATTTTTTAATTTTTTAGAATGCTACCATGTGGAATCCATGTTATTTAAACCAAATCTCATTTTTCCCTCAAATAATTTAAAACTATTCTGATATCTCACAGTGTCAAGGAGCTTACCATGGGTTCCTTGAAAGCTTTACCAGTGAAATGAAAGCTCTGGTACAACCTACTAAGGTGAAAAAGTCTTCAAATGTGGGCTAAGGCACAGGTTGTAGGTCAGTTGCCCAAAGATCAATTTAGTTAAAACTCAAGATATACTCATTTTTATGTAACAATTTTTTTTCTAGACAGAAATTATTAAAGAACAATAATCATAACAACAGTAATTATTATTTAGCATTCATATAGGGCTTTAAAGTTTGTCAAGTATTTGCATATATTATCTCATTGATCCTGTGGGTGATCTGGGAGGAAACTGAAACAGAAAGAGTTTAAATGACTTGTCCAGGCTCATACAACTAATAAATGTCAGAGGGACGATTTGAACTTGGATCTTCCTGCTTCAAAATCCATACATAGAGAACTTTTTATCTGTGTCAGTGGAAAAAGTCCCCAAATGGACAAAATCATAGATTCTTAAAGTATTGGAGTAATTATAATAAAATATTCACTAATCTAACAACCAATTATTAGACACATGTTATGTGTTTCAGGATGTGCTTGGTCCTGGAGATGACAAGACAAAAATGGGATAGTGTCTTCCCTCCCAGAGCTTATATAGAGAAGAAAATATAAAATAGACAGAAAGTACATGGGAACGGAGAAGGTAGGAGCAGCTGGGGACATCGGGATCATTGTTGTGTAGAAGATGGCCCTGAAGCATTGACTCCTGAAGGAAATTTGGGAGTTTTAAGAGCTGAGGTGAGGAAAGCATGTAATTCAGACAGGAACAGCCCATCCAAAAGTATGAAAGCTGGAGGAGGGATATTGTCTAAAGGAAACACCAAATCTACCTTTTTATTTTATTTTATTTTCTGGAAAGTAGATCATATGATGGGAAATAACATGAAAAAAGTCTGGAAAGGTGGACAGGAACGTTAAGCGGTTTTAAAACTGAGACAGAGAATCAGTCACCACTGGCTAATTGGAATATCATCAATTACAGAATAGCTTAGACTAGGTCTAAGTCGATTGTTAACTGAGTTGTTGACATTAAATTGTTGTGGGTCATACTGACCATGAAACCTATTTTAGGAAGATCAAAGACTTCATCTGTGGATATTATTTTGTTTTAAAAAATATTTTACTTTCAGTGAGCAAAATTTTATTTTCCTCCTTCTTTAACTTTTCTTCCCTTAAAAAATCCAAACCTACATAATAAATTCTGAATATGATTTTAAAAATAACAACTTTCCCAAATCAAAAAGGAGACAGATTGTTCTTACTTTTCCTATGGGTTTGGGAATCAAGACAATAATAATAATAATAAGTCTGGGCTCACTCTGCCCAGACACTTCTCATTCTCCCCCTCTTCCCTTTATTCTTGTTGGGCTTCCTCTTCCTCCTCCTCTTATTTTTTTTCTTCTTCCTCCTCTTCTTATTTTTTCTCCTCTTCCTCCTCTTCTTTTTTTTTCTCTTCCTCCTCTTCTTCTTTTTCTTCCTCCTCCTCTTTTTCTTCTTTCTCCTTTTTTCCTCCTCCTTTTTTTCTTCTTCCTCCTCCATCTCCTCCTTATCCACCCCTTCTTCCTCCTCCTCTGAGGTCTCTCTTTCATGATGGATGAGCAGCTGACTCTTTGGTGGGCTCTGCATTCAGCCAGTTATGCACCTCTGGGTGTCACTCAAAGTAGAAGGTTGGTTTTTTCCTTCCATGATTTGCATATGGAGCCCGAACACTGGCTGGGGCCAGGATAGAGACTCCATGGGATGCATAAGGAGGCCATTCCCATGCCCCATCTGGCCGCCCTTGGGAGCAGTGTTTTGCAGCTTTGGTTATGAGTGCTGTTCAAGCTCATGGAACAGGTGCCTTTGGCCCCTTTCCTCGCAGGAGGTGCTTTCTGTGCCAGATGTTGTTGTTTGGGGTTTTGACCAGCCCTGAAATAATTCGATGTAGGTGGGGAAGTCAGGATCATTTACATTTTTTACAGACATACGTCCCCTCTATGTACTCCTTACTCCTTACTTTCATTACTGTGGCGGATTGTGTACAACTCCTGACTACCATATGAGGTCATTGCAGAATTTCAGAGTAATCTGTCCCATGTCTTCTTCCTTCCTTCTTTCCTCACTACTTCTCCCTCCCTCTCTGTTCTCTTTCCCTCTCTCCTCCTCTTTACAGTCTCCTTTTCCCAAGATTTCTTCCATCCTTTCTTTC
Source organism: Sarcophilus harrisii (assembly GCF_902635505.1). NCBI lineage: Eukaryota > Metazoa > Chordata > Mammalia > Dasyuromorphia > Dasyuridae > Sarcophilus > Sarcophilus harrisii. Next base: position 267,397,388 of record NC_045430.1, on the reverse strand, counting down.
TTTCTCTTCCTCCTTTCTATCCTCTCCCCACCCTCTCTTTTCTTTTCCTTTTTACTTTCCTCTACATTTTCCTCTCCTTTCCCCATCTTTCTCTCTCTTTTCCTCTTTTTTCCCTCTTCTGTGTTTTTGTCTCTGTTCCTCTCTTTTTCCTTCTCTTCTATTCTTCCTTCATCTCCCTCTTCCCTCTATCCTCTTCTTCCCTTGCTCTTTCTTCCTCCTTTTCTCCTCTCTTTCCCCCTACTTTTCGTTTCTCTCCCTTTTCTCTCTACTTTATTCCTCTTCCTCCTTTTTCCTTCTCTTCTTCTTTTCCTCTTGTCTCTCCCACTTTTCTTCCTCCTTTCTTTTTTCCTCTTTATTTCCTCTCCCTCTTTCTTTTCCTTCATCTTCATTCCTCTGTCTCTTCTCCTTCTTTACTTCCACAGCTTCAGTAACTACCTCTGTGTAAAATACACAAAACAACTCATATTTCCTGCCCTAATCCAATTCTCAGGCTCTGATTTTTAAATCCTCAACTGTTTGCCAGACATTTCTACTTGAATGAGTCTTCAGCACCCCAAGCTTCTTGTTGGATTTGGAATCAGGGGAAATCCTTGCTGTGCTACTAAATACCTATGTGACCTCAGGCAAGGCATTTTCTCTCTTTCTCGGTCTGGGTTATTAGACTAGATAGTCACTAAGGTCCCTTCCAGTTAAATCTTTTGATCTACCATGTTGAAAGTGTTCTTTTACTTCACAAGTTCTCCTCCAGCACCTATCTCCCTTGTTGTGGTGAAAGCCAATTGAGAGCAATATGCATAAAATGTTTGGCAAGCAATATTAGCTATAACTATTGTGGTTGTTGCCTCTGCTTGGGTTCCATCATTCCCTATCTTTTCTTATTTTTTCCTTCATTTACTTTCATTCTAGATCCCATAAAGTACATCTTCAAAAGCAGACTATGTAATGATTTAAAAAATCTTTTTTCCCTTAACACCCAATATAGGATGTTGCTCATGGCAGTAATTTACTAAATAAATATTTATTGAACTAAGTTGAACTCTGTGCCCCAAGCCCAAGTCAGTGTTCTCTCTATGTTGCTCCCCTCTGGACCTCCTTCTTTCTCTCAATATTGCTGCCTTTTCCTCTATCAACCAGTCTCGAGAATGAGTCATCCTTACTTTGTTTTCTGTCTCTCACCTCTTGAAATCTGTTTTCACATCTGCCAAATCTGCCTCTTTAATATCTCTCACATCTGTCTTTTTTGTTCTACCCCCTACTGTCATCAGCCTAGTTTGAGCTCTCATTATGAAGGTTTAACCTAGACTGCTATAATAATCAGTTATTTGACCTCCCTGCCTCTAGTCTTTCCCTTTCCAGTCTCCTATTTATCAGCACAAGAGGGATCTTCTCAATTCACAGCTCTGATCATGATTTTTTCCTACTCAGAAGCCCTTTAGAAGTTGCCTATTACTTCAAGGCCACCCCCAATCTGGCTCCAACCTACCACTCTAGCCTTATCTCTCATGAATTTCTTTTATGTAATCTAGTTTGCTAACCCTACGTTCCACTGGATTTTCCAGGCCTTTCCACTTACTTATGCCTTCCCCTGTGCCTGCCGTACTGTTGAAATCCAATCTATTGTGGAAGTCCCAGTTCCCATACAAGGGGGGTTTAATGAAGGAGGTTGTCCCTTCTACCACTGCAAATAAAAAACCCTGAGCACTTAAAAAGTAATCTTTCTCTTTCTTCAGCCTTATATATCTAAAATGTTTTTATCACATTTGATTTTCTACTATGGTTTAGTGCTTCCTCTTCCCTCTTAAGCCACTACCTAAATTGACCATTAATAATCATAATTTGCAGTTGTTGGGACTGCTTTTAGATCTTTTACTCTTGAGCCTCCACTGGCAAGCACTTGGTGCTCAAGCTCCACTTGAGTCTGTCAGTAATTAGCCAGCGGGCCATTAGCCATTTAGAAAAAGAATTTAAGAAAAAGAACAGGGGCCAAAGCATTGGCCCCCGACCCAGAACTGGGAATACATTCTCCTCTTATGATCCCTAAATCCCTGAAGAAAGTTGATGTGCAAAGGTAGAGAGAACATTTGGCAGAAAGGACCACTTTATAATCTTGAAGATTCTTTGTCTTTGTGGGGTCCTGAGCAGGTTCCTTTTAGTTATAACTTTGCCAGATGAGCAGCCAGCTGGGCTCTGAGGGTCCATTCCTCTGTTGAATCAACAGCTGACACTCCTCAAGAGATATTACTCTCTAAAGGTGTCTTCTCTCTCATTGCAAATGTCTACCATCTGCAACATCTGTTGGTACAGGTAGCCACTGCTATCCATATAGCTGAGCTCTGATGGAATTTTCTTTTCTTTTTGTTAAGAGTATTTTATTTTTTCCCCAATTACATGTAAAGATAGTTTTTAACATTCATTTTTTTTGGGTAAAATTTTGTGTTTGGATTTTTTTTCCCTTCCCTCCCCCCTTCCCAAGACAGCAAGCAATTCAATACAGGTTATGCATGTACAATCACAAACAGTCTTTATAAACATTTGGGGTGGATTCTCTAACTTTGCACATGTTATGTTTCTTCTGAGCTAATTCAATTCTTCTTTGCTCATAGAGCACAGCAGTTCTCTGACGAGGGCACGCCATGCCGGGCAGTCCTGTGCCAGTGTCTCCCATGTCATACAATCAATTCTAAAGTTCTTAAGAGAGACCTTGAGAGTGTCTTTGTATCACTTTTTCTGACTACCTTGTGAACAGTTACCCTGTGTGAGTTCTCTATAAAAGAGTCTTTTTACCAAGTGTACATTTGGCATTTGAACAATATGGCCAGCAGAGTTGTGCTCTCTGTAGTGGAGCTTGGAAGCTTGGCAGTTGAGTTTGAAAGAATCTCAGTGTCTGGTATCTTATCCTGCCAGGTGATCTTCAGCATCTTCCTTAGACAATTCGAATGGAAGTGATTCAGTTTCCCATCATGGCACTGGTAGACCAGCCAGGTTTCACAGGTGTACAACAATGAGGTCAGCACAAACCTTCAGTTTGGTAGTTGGTCTAAGATCTCTTCTCTTCCACATATTCCTTGAGAGTTTCCCAAACAATGAATCAGCTCTGGCTATATTTGTTCTAACCTTATTATTATTGATTTGTACATCTCTGAAAAGTGTACTGCCAAGATAAGTGAACTTATTCACAGCATTCAAAACTTCTCCGTTTGCTGTAATTGGTGGTTCCACGTATGGATGATGTGGTGCTGGCTGATGAAATAAGAGTGTTTTCTTGGTGTTAATTGTTAAAACAAAATTAACATGAGCAGCAGAGAATCAACCCACAATTTGTTGTATTTCAGCTTGTGCTGCATTGAGTGGAAAATCATCTACAAACACAAAAAATCACGCGATAACACTTTCTCCCCTTTAATTTTTGGCTTGTAGCCTTTTCAAGTTGAAGAATTTACCACCAGTGCCGTGGCTGACTTTAATGCCATGTTTGTCTTCATTGAAGACATTTGACAACATGGCTGAAGACATCATGCTAAAAAGAATAGGATCAAATGCACAGCCTTGTTTCATTCCATTGGTGACTTGGAAGGCTTGAGAGTATTGTCCATGGTTCAGGACTCGGGCAAGCGTGCCATCAAAAAATTGACGTGCTAAACCAATGAATGTCTCTGGGCAACCAATTTTAACCTAATTTTCCATAATCCCTCAGTATCAAAGGCCTTGGTCAGCTCTACAAATGTTTTATACAGACCTCTCTTCTTCTCTGGCATTTCTTCTGAAATTGTCGGGTAATAAAAGCATATTGATTGTTCCTCGGCCCCTTTGGAAGCCACACTGGCTCTCATGTAGACGCTTTCTTCCAGGTGTAAGATGAACTTACTAAGGAGGACTCTGGCAAGAATCTTGCCAGCCATGACTAAGCGAGGGACAATCTGTTCCCTTTATCTTTAAAAAGATGGAAAATGGAGGCATCTTTGAACCCTTGGGACATCACCTCCCCTTGCCATATAATCTGGAAAATTTCAGCCAGCTTTTGTATGAGCAATAGACCTTCCACCCTGTAAATCTCAGCCGGAATAGAATCAGTATCTGGTGCTTTGCCACATGAAAGTATCATAAAGGTTTTCAAAACCTTTTCTTCAGTTTGAACTTCAGCTAGGGAGTGATCGATTTCAACTTCAGGGACACAGTCAATGGTTTCAATATTGATTGGTGATGGTCTGTTGAGAACATTATGGAAGTGTTCAGCCCATCTCTCTAGGATCATGTCCTTATCACTAATCAATGTGGCTCCATCAGCCCTGCATAGCTGAGATGCAACACAGGTCTTTGGCCCATAAAGAGCCTTTAACGAACCATAAAAATATTTTGGATTGTTACTATCAGCATAAAACTGAATTTTTTCTGCCTTCCTACTGAGCCAAGAATCTTTCATCTCTCTAAATTTAGATTGTACTTTACTTTCGATGGAATGAACTATCCTTCCAACATACCTTGTGGAGTTCTCATTTTTCATTTAGCAACTTCTGAATTTCCCCATCATTTTTGCCAAATCAGCCTTGATGTCTGTGAGTATTCTGATCCGGATGAGCAAATGCAGTGCTGCACACCAAATCTCTGAAAGCTGCCCACTCTTTTTCTGCTCCATTGGTTCAACTTACTCTCCAAGTAAGTTCTCTTTCAGAGAAGTACTCTAATTTGTTGATATTAATTCTTCTGGCAGTCTTTTTGCCTTGGGGCCTCTGCTTTTGTTGAATATGAATATTCAGCTTGGAGAGAATATCTATGATCAGTCCAACACTCTTCCCCACACATTGTCTTCATCACTCTCATATTCTATCCGTCTTTTGTCTTTACAGCTATTAAATTGGATCATTTATTATTTATTATTAAATTATTATTTTATTACTATTAAATATTGATGTTTGCAGCAAGGGTGCATCCATGAAGTGTTATTACATTTACGTAAACAGAAGATAGTGTTGGTGATGAGAAGATCATGAGATGCACAAGTCTTTGATAATAAATGAGTATTGATGTTGCTGTTTTTAATTCCATCCCTCCCAAGGAACCCCTGCCATGTCTGGTAGTCAGAGCCGATTCTAGCATTAAAGTCATCCAGAACTATAAGCTTGTTCTCTTTTGGCATATTTCCATATTAGTCATGTTGTGAAAAAAATTAGAACAAAAGGGGAAAACCACAAGAAAAAAAAAAGGAAACAACAACAAAAAAATGGTGAATATAATATATTGCAATCTGCATTCAGTTTCCACAGTTCTCTCTTTGTATGCAAATGGCATTTGCCATCCCAAGACTATTGGAATTGTCTTGGATTATTGTATTGCTGAGAAGAGCCATCTATCATAGTTGATCATCTGATGGGACTTTCTCTTTCTTTTTTGGGACTGACTCTGTCTCTCTCCTTTCTCTCTTTTTGCTGAGGCAATTGGTTAACTGACTTGCCCAAGGTCACACAGCTAGGAAGGGTTAAGTGTCTGAGATCAAATTTGAACTCGGTGCTGCTGCTTTATCCACTGCACCACCTAGCTGCCCCCTTATTTTAATGATATTCTAATAAAAATAGTGACCTGGTAATCCTGCCAAGTCAGGTGATATGGGATCCTGTTTGGTTAAAATGGGATTCTGGTCTTTGAGGCCTTTGGAGGAGCCACTGCAAAGCAAGCATCCTCTTAACACCGAGTCCTCTCTCTAGCTTGGATACCCCGATGAATATGGATTGGGAGCCAAGGAAAAAGCAGCCAAGAGATAACTTAACAGGGGGTTGAAAGAAATGTTAATGCTTATGAATGAGACTTTTTAGGCCATGATAAAAAAAAAAATAGTTTTTCTTCCTCCCTCCATGTGTAGGCTTAAGCAGCCTTGTGGTGCGACATCAGTGTGTGTTCCACATGCAGAGAACAGAAGCTTTCGCTACAAGAATGATTTTATGGTCCCTAATTCCTGTCTGTCTGAATCATCCTGGGCCTTTCTCTTGCTTCACTCTCTACCTGTGTTGTTCCTTGGAGGAGGAAAATAAAAATCTTTGCCTGTAGCACTCCCAAAGGGAAGAGTGGAGTGAAATTTCCTGGCTAGCAGAACACAGAGAATAACCTGCTTTTAAATCAGATAACCCCATTAGAAGAAAGGTGGGAGAATAAGCCGCTAGCATGGAGCTTTTAAAGCAGGAAGAATACAGTTTGTTGGAAATAAAAGGCTTGTATCTGTATTCTGTGCAAGTCTTATTGAGCTGAGCCTGGGAGGCATATATAGGAACTGTGTATGAATGGGTTTCTAGGCGTAATCATGGGGTGAAGAAGGTGGAAAGCAATGGAGGCCGGAGAAGACCACAAATGCAATTAATTGACAAGCATTTCTAAAAGATTTTGCATGTTTTAGGTGATCTGCTTAGTGCTAGGGGCACAAAGAAAGGCCCGAATTTTCCATGCACTCACATTGCTTATGTAGGAAGGGTAGGGTAGAGGAAACAACATGTAAATAAATGAATACATCCAGAAATACATAAAGAGAAGAAGAAAGATGACTGGAGAAAGAAAGTGGTGAGTGATCTGGTGAAGAGTCTTCTGTCTGCAGAAGAAGATGGCAGAATTTGAGTTGAGACTGGACTGAAGTCGGAGATGTCGAAAGGAAGAGATGAAGAAGGAGGGCATTTAAGGTATGGGACTGGTTGGTACAAAGATATGGCAGTGGGAGATGAAGTATTATGTGAGAGGAATGGTAAGAAGGTGATGGTCATTGGATTGTAGACTATATGGGAGGAGAAGAAAAGATAAGGGACTGGGTTGTGAAAAGCCTGAAATGATAAATAGAGGAACTTCAATGTGATCTTGGTGGTAATAGGAGAAGTTTATTGATTAGGGAAGTGACATGTGCAAAAACCTTAGCAAAATCCTTTTGGCAACCGTATGGAGGAGGGAGTGGAGTGGGTAAGGATTTGAGAATGAGAAGGATATTGCGATAGTTCAGGCCAGAGCTGGGGTCATGGCTGCCTGAGGGAAGAGAAAGAGATGGGGAATGAAGATGCTCTGAAGGGAGAAATGACAAGATTAGGCAATCAGTGATGTCTGTTCCATCTGATGTTGCTGGCTCTGGCCGAGCTGTCAAGCAGCCTTAGCCAAATGAGTGATGCTTTTAATTAGCTGCTAGTAGCCCGCTGCTTACTGACAGTTTAGCCACCTCCCTCCTCCCTTCTATCTCTTCCTCTTTCACTCTTGATGTGATCGAGTCCCTGAGTCCAAAAAAACTATAGCCTCTTTGAGTCCCCAAAGATCTCCACCAAAACTGCTCTCTCTAAAGTTACACAATTCTTTCATAATTCCCAATCTTTTGAATTTTAATTTTTAAATTTTATTTTGTCCCCAATACATATAAAAGCAATTTCAAATATTCATTAAAAAAAAAACATTTCAATTCCAAATTCTCTCCCTCCTATTTTCATTCTCCCTTCCTTGAGAAGACAAGCAATTTAATGCAGATTATACAAATGCAGTCATGAGTAACACATATTTCTATATCTTGTAAAAGAAAACACAAACTGTCTCTCCCAAGAAATTCCCCTTCCCCCAAAGCCCCCCAAAATAAAATAGAAAAAATATGTTTTGAACTGCCTTCAGCCTCTATCAGTCTCTCTCTGGAGGTGGAGAGCATTTTCCCTCAAAAGTCCTTCAAAATTGTCCTACAATCCCCAAATCTAATGGTCTTTTCTTCATCATCATCTTCTTGACCAGTGGTTCTCAAACTTTTGTTTTCAGTATCTTTATCCTATTAAAAATTATTGAGGATCTCTCCAAAGCGTTTTTGTTTATCTGGGTTATATTTATAGACATTTACCATATTGGAAATAAAAACTATTTTTGAATTTGTAGACCCTCTAAAAGGGTTTCAGTGATCCCCAGGATTCTCTAGACCACACTTTGAGAACCACTATCCTTGACTTTTCTGCAGCCCTTGATTTGATGATCCCCATCTTCTCCTTAATATTCTCCTTTCTATAGGTTTTCACAACTTTTCCCTTATTCTTCTTATACTTGTTTGATTGTTCCTTCTTTGTCAAAACTCTATCCTAAGATTTCTTCTCAGTTCTTTTTAATACCATTTTTTCTTGGAGATCTCATCAATTACAATGGAGTCAATTATCATCTTTATGTTAATGACTGGACAGTTAGGTAACTCCATAGTGCATAGTGTTGGACCTGGAGTCAATTACTTAATGTCTGTGGGATCCTGGGTAAATCATTTCCCTCAGTTTGAATCAGTTTCCTCATCTATATAATGACCTGAAGGAGGAAATGGCCAACTACTCCAGTATCTCTGCTGAGAAAACACTAAATGGGATCAAGAAGAATCGGACACACCTGGAAAACGACTGAACAAAAAAAAAATGTTGGTGATTCCCACCATCCCATTTATCTAATCCTAACCTCTCAAAATTCCTCTGGGGACTCGAACTGCCAAATGAGAGCAAGACCGGAAGAGTTGTTCTGTTTGATTAAAAGAATAGTCAGTGGACTTTTAGAAAAGGCAGCAGTTGTTCCAAGGAGCATCTCAGACAATTTGTGTCAGATTAATGTCATTTTCTTATAGAATTACTAAATCGAATAACAGATTATTTGTCAGGGATATTTCTTATCTGGTTATAGGTTGTTCCCGAGAGCTTCTGGGCCTCTTTCCAACTCTGTGATAGTAAATTTCCTTTAAGTTCAGTCCCAAATTACCTTGAGTTTACTTATCTGGGTATCCTTATGTCCCCCCTAGTAGGGAATGTTTCACAATTTGCCTTGTGGGGTATAGACTCTTATTAAATGTTTGTCATTGAATTGAATTAAGATTAATTGGGTCAGATCTGAAATTCTCATACTTGGATATTCTAGTTTTTTACAAACCTGAAGCATTCCAGCCTTTATTGATGATGTTGTTCCAATGAGCAGAAATGAACCAAAGGCTCAAAAAAGGAATTGCAAACGTTTGCATCTGGCAGGGGAAAAGATAAATCACAAGATGTTGGAAGGGTGGAAAGGTAAAATGACTTATTATGACAACTCTGACGGTAGTTCTTCAAACTCTAAGCCCCTCCAAGAATGGGTAGGATCCTAACTTCACATCAATTCAGGAGGCACTTTGGGAAATTTGTGACATAACGGAGAGATCTTTATTTCAACAATAGAAGATGAATATGGCTGATGGATGCTTGTATTTTTCAATTTTACTAAGCCAGAGGATAAGAGAACCGGGAGAAGGGGAGTACCTTAAAGACCATTTAGTTCAACCTTCCCGCTCAATTATCCTTCCCACCTGTCCTGGCGGTGTTTTATTTTTTTTCTGATAGAGAAACTGAGGCCTAGAAAAGCTGTTGTGATTCTTGTCAATGCCCCACAGATAGTCCAAGGCAAAATCTTTGAGGATGATTTTGCTTCCTAATGTCACCATAAGGAGACCAGATAAAGTGAAAATAATAAAACCAGCTAGCATTTGCATAGAGCATTAAATTTTAGAAAACACTTTATGTTTATCTTGTTTGATTCTCAGAACTCTGTGAGGTATATTGAATGGAGTCCATTTTGCAGATGAGGAAACTGAGGCTGATAGAGGTTAAGTGGAAGTATTCTGAAGTAGGACTTAAACTCGGGTCTTCCTGACCTGAAACTGAGTGCTCTGACAATGTTAATACAGAGATGCCAGTGGCTCAATATATTTAAAGGTATTCTTTTTCTTTCTTTTCTTTTCTTTTCTTTTTTTTGTGGAGAGTATTTTCTTATTTCAAGTCCTTTCCTATACAAGTAGGAAAATCTTTCCATGGGATAGTCTCATAGGCAATCACCAGCTTCTACTTGAACATATTCTGCTTATGTCAAAATCAAGTTTCACTTAAGGGAAAGAATAATAATTAATATCTACATAAAAACTGAATTTTTCAGAGTGCTTGACAGATATTTTCTTCTCTGCTCCTCATAACCCTTTGAAATGGTACTATTATTACCTCCCCATTTTATAGATGAGGAAAGAGTCTGGGAGATAAAGTGACGTTTTGGGGGTCACACATCTTGTAAGTGCCTGAAGTAGAATTTGAACTCACTTCTTGATTCCAGATCCAACACTCTAATCACTACCTAACCTAGGTGCTTGAAGTGATTTGAGTCCGTTGACATTGTGTAACAGGGGATGGAGATCACAACCGCTTGATGGATGCTACCAGAACATCTGTGGTTTGCTCACACACCTAAGAAATGTTACTTGTTAGAGAGTGCTGCCTGGTCCATTGGTCCCAGCAGCTCAGCCCCTGGGTGTGATGGTTTAGTTAATAGTTATTCTCTGAAGGAAGTCCCCAAGGGAGGAACAGACCCAAACAGAAAAGAAGTAAATAGGGCAATATGACCAAAGGTTGGGAGAAAAAGGACATATCCGGAGGATTCTGAATCCTCTGGATGTAAAATCTCTCTGAAGAGAAGATTTTGCACTGGCAGCTGGGATGAGAAAAGACCCTCCAAGACTTCAATGAATCCCAGCCATGGCATCCAGTGCCCTTTCCCCAAAACAGCCTGAGAGGGAGGGGTGCTCGGCTCAGATTGACTCTACATGGCAGCATCCATGGATATTTGCAGGCAAGCTTGAGCTGCTCATCTCTCTCTTCTGTCGTGTTGAAGAATAGGAGGAACTAACGGGAGGGTGGTCTTGTAGCCTTCCTTGTCTGAGTGGGAGGCGGCACTTTGGGGGAGTGGGTGGTGAGAATATTCACCACAAGATTCAAGTCTGTTACTACTTGCAATTATGTTTCATTAAATACTTTCTGTTTTGAAAAGATGTATCTCTTGGCATAGGCTGGGAGATTTGTGGAATGGCGCCTTGGATACAATGAATTTTTAACAGATGAAGAACGCCCAAAAGAGAGCTTGGGATTGATTGTAGTTTTTAGGGAGCTACCAGATGTTCCTTATTATGTATTCTACAACAACAATGTCTTGTCTCTCCTGGAAAAAAGGTGTGTTAGTTCCTAGCAAAGGCAAGGGTTTGGAAAGCCTTGTTCCCAAGGAAATAGAAGTAGAGCCCAAAACAGGATTCTAGTTAGTGTCAACCAAAATCAAGACTGGGTTGGAAACTTCGGTTACCTCGGAGCTCTGAAATCCCAGGGAGAGACAGATCAGGGAGCTGGTAAAAGGAAGTTTCAGCTAGGGAAGGGCATATAGGATCTGGAGTCATTTGATTTAATCTATTTCCCCCAAGCATTAATCCTTTAGGACAGCTTGCTGAATCCATCCATTCTCTCTACCCTTTGCCGATTTCCTGAAGCTCAGGTGTGCCAAACTATCTCTTGATTTCTCTACCACTCTCCTTGGATACATTGGGCCTTTTGCACCATTGGACCACAGGCTTGGATCCAAATGGATTATAGAACTGGGAAAGTGTTTTTGAGGTGGGAACACTCCAAAGTCAGTATGTGAGACAAAAACCTCCACAGTCACAATTTATCCTTAAAAATCCCTTACGTGTTAACAAAGTTGGATGTCTTTAAACAGAGTTGGAATGGTGGTGATGATGGGGGTAGTGGTAATCTTTAAAAGAAGGCAATTTATATCAGCAGAAGCATTTGAGATGGTTGCTATGGAAATATTTGAATGTAAATTTTGTTTTTAATTAGATCTAGTTAAACTATTGATCAGGATATGAGAAGGAATTGAGACTTCTTTTTACATTTTTATTTTTATCTTTTGTTTTTACATTGTCTAGCTATCCCTCTATATCCCTTTCTCCTCCCAAGGAGTCATACCTTAAAAAAAGAAAAAAAATTTAAGAAAAGGCAAAGAGGAAAAAGAAAAAAAAGTTTAGCATTTTAAAAAGCAATTTCAGCAAAAAAAAAAAATTCAGCTTTTTTTATAGCACAGTAATATTCTATTACATGAATGCACCACAATTTTAAAAAATCATTCCACAATCTATAGGCATCTCATCTACTTTGTGGTAGTTCTTTGTCACCACAAAAGTGCTGCTATAAATGTTTCTGGTACATATAGAACCTTGACAAAATTTTTTTTTGGGGGGGTATATATGTAATGATGGAACCTCTAGGTCAAAGAGTAAAGATATTTTAGCCACTTTATCTGCCTTCTAAATTGTTGTACTAATTCAGAGCTCCAACAGTGCATCACCATGCCTTTCTTTCCACAATCCCCCTAACGTTATCTCTTTCCATCTCTTCTTCCCTTTGCCAATTTGCTGTGTAAAAGATGAGATCTGTGTTTTCTTGATTTTAATTTATTTATTATTAATATTTGGAACACTTTCTTATAGAAACCAAGGCTTCTTTAAAACTTTTATGAAAGAAGTATTTGATATCTTTTGTTTTTATATCACTTGTGTTTCCAAATGCATCCCTCCCTCTTCTTCCTACTTAGTGAGCCAACTGGTATAACAAAGCATAAAAAAGAATAAAAAGTAGTTCAGCAAAACTTAGCAAAGTATCACCAGTCTGGCAGTGGGAATGTAAGGGAATTGGGAGGTCTGTTCAAATAGAGGAAGAATAAAAGAGATCAGGATTTAGTTGTAGGAAAACTATTTGTGCAATAATCTTCACATCTGAGTGCAATTATATTAGGGAAGGTTCACTGAGTGCAATTATATTAGGCAGTAGTCAACACCCCCCCACCCCCACCCCAGAACAATTTCTTCCTGTTTTTATTATGAGACAAGGGAAAGCCTAAAGGAAACACGATAGGGACCTTCTAACTGACCAGTAATGAAAGGAAAGGCCAAGAAGGGAGCCCTTCTCATCAAATCTACTAACCTAAAAAGAATAAACAGGATACTTGTCAATAGGTTGAGGAGGGGATTCTATAATCATCTTTAACATAAAGAGTTGAAGGTCACAGGGAAACAGATTACAGATAAGTGGATAGTCCAGTTGGAGTCTTTATTCACTAATCTTTAATAATGGTAGTCCCATTCCAGGATGAATTTTTAAGTTGAATCAATCAGTGCCCCTACTAAAATGGGAGTGGGAACTTTGGATATCCAGTTCTAGTTCCAGATGGCAATGGAAGGGATAAAGGCAAGGTGCCTAGGCTGGGATGTTGATGAGATGTTGCTGCTTGGATATAATGGGGGAAGAAAATGTAATGATCTTCTTTTCTAAAATATGATGGTTCTCTGGGAGTAGGTTTCTTGGGGGGCTTCTGGAGGTAGCCTTAGTTTCAGTTCCAAGTAATAATCACCTCAAATGTAGCCAGATGTTAAAAGTTCAAATCCTTTATTGTCTCTTCCAAATTAGTCCGGTTAGTTTTCTTAGAGGCCTATCTCCCTCCTTGGTTCCAAGAGCTCTTGCAGCGTCCTTTGCTTCTGCCAGCTTCAGCCTCCAGCTCTCTCTAGTTTCTCCTCTGAATTCTTAGCAACAGTTCCTGGCTGATTTCTGATAGCAAATACGTTGCTCATCTTATTTGACCATTAAGGAGCCTAACTATTCTCTTTAGAGCTTCTGAGGAGCCCAGAAATATGGTAAATGGCAAGGAACCCCTGAGTTCTTCTAGTCTCGTTGGGCAATTGTAAATACAAATTTATCCATATTAATAATTAGGGACCCCTACCAAACCTTAGTAGGAAGCATTTGGGTTTCTTTGGGGTACCTCTCCATTCTGGACACTCTTGAGGATAATTAGATTAAGGACTAGAAAGCTGAACCACCAAAGAACCATTTTTAGTTGCTTCCTATCTTTTCCAGCTGATAGCCTTACTTTCACTTTCCATTAATGAATAAATATTTATTAAATGCCTATTTATGCCAGGTACTGTGCTAAGCTTCGGGGTTATAAAGAAAAAATATCCAAGAAAATGGTGCCTGTTATTAAGGAGCTTATCTTCTGGGGGTGGAGCAATTATTAATCTCGTTTATGTTTAGCTATTCTTTTTTCAATGAGGAGCTTAGTATGGGTGCCTGTCTCGCACTGTTGCAGCTGAATTTTAAAATTTCTATAATGCTTGGAAAATCAGTGTACTTTGAGAAAACCAGTCAAACTATAGCCCATTGTGCATTCTGGGCTTAGATTCCGGAATAGGTTTTATTGAGTCACTCACAGGGTTAACGATCTGTTTGTATCCACTGTACATCAGGTGGATGAATGAAAAAGGCCTAGAAATGAAGACTCTTCTTCAGAAGATAAAAGTCAATATAAACAAAACCCCAAAGTGGTGATGGAGATGGATGACACTCATCACAATAGAAAGGGATAATCAAAGGTGAGCGACATGATACAGCCGGGAAAGAAATGGAGCTGAAATTTGAGGACTTGGGTTCACATTCTGCTTCAGTCACTTTGTGACCTTAGGTGAGTCTTCTCTGAATTTCCATGTCCTCATCTTGAAACTGAGAGGGTTGGGTGATTTTGAAGGGCTTTCCTAGATCTTTAACGTACAATACCATGATGAAATCTAGAAATTTATTGGGCCTGTGGAATTATCAGGTAAGAATAAAACTGGATCATAGGACTATCCCTAGTACCCCCCACCTTAGGATGACATTTACATTTTATTCTTTCTCTAAGAGGATCCAAATAACTAATAAGTCTTCCGCAGCATCCCAAAATCTTGCCCTTTGGGGGCGGGGCAGAACAATATAGAATGGTATTTTCTGAGCTCTAGTTATACTTTTGTCAAATCTAATCTGTCTTTGGTTCCCAGTCTGGGGCTGTCATTTCTCACATTTCTTTTTGTTCCTGAGGGGAAGCAATCCTAAGTTGAAGCCAAATGGTTTAATTCAGAAATTGCTCTCTTTGTCTTTTTAGATACACAACAAATCAGTCCTATTCTGCATAGTTTAATGTATCTATTGCTTTATATTCTTGCACATGTTTTGCATGAGGTCACTTGTTGTTCAACCATTTTCACTTGTATCTGATTTTTTGTGACTCCACTTGGGGTTTTCTTGGCAAAGACCTGGAGCGGTTTGCCATTTCCTTCTCCAGCTCACTTTACAGTTGAGAAAATTGAAATAAACAGGGTTAAGGGACAGCTAGTAAGTACTATTTGAATTCAGGTCTTCCTGACTCCTGGGCAGGCGCTCTAGCCACTGAGCCACCAAGCTGCATGAGGTATCTGTCTGAAGTCCCTGCATTTGGTGCTGGCTTAGTGAATTGATGATCCCCACACCCCAAGTACAGCTCCTCTGGAAGACTTTGCAGGGGTGTAAATTGAGGCACCAGCCATCTGTAATCACTTCTGTGCCGACTGTGCTCCCAGGCATCTGCAGTATAATAGCAGGGCTCCAGAAAGAGCCTGTATTATTAACAAACCACTGGGCCTAAAGGGACTACTGGGACAAAGCTATTGCCTGTAGTTATTGCGAGTTGCCTGTACCCAGGCAGTTCTGATAGCCACTAGGAAGACCTGTGAAAAGGGAGAGAATAGGACTTCTATGAATGGTCTTAGCCAGGAAATCCCTTCCTTAGGAATGGAGCTTGGAAATAGGCATATGGGAATGAATGAATGATAAAGAATTGATTAACTTTACCATGTGTCAGGTACTGTGAGAAGCACTACAAATATATGGAGGTGAATATAAATGCATACATAGGTGTATATATATCTATATATCTATATATCTATACACACACATTATGTAAATATGTGTATGTATGCATTTATATTATTTTATATTATATATTTATTAATAATTAATAATGCAAATATTATATATTTATATTCTATATATAATACATGATCATATATATATATATATGTATATATCATATAAGTAATTCTGGTCCTCAAGGAGTTTATGTTCTAATGGGAAAGGTTGGAGAGGAGAGTGCAGTAGCCCTATTGGACAGAGCCAGGAAATGATAAGGAATATTTCTGGGCCAGACATGGCAAAAACTTGCCTCTCAGAGCCCAGAGTCAGTATTGGGGGGTGGAGGACGAAGAAGCTGAAGATGGTGACTGGGTCCAGGGGGCATGGTTTGGTAATGGAAAGGGTTGAGATTAGGGGAAGACCAGATAAAGAAGGTACAGTTCCTTCCCTGGCAGCTGCCTCATGCCCTGAGCTCACTGTTCATTCCTAGGGAATCCAGACTCTAGCAGTCAAGATTCATAATTCTGTGGTCCTGAGATCTATAATATGCATCCTTTTGAGGCATGTGGTACATGGACTATTATGAACATTTTACAGGTTGGGAAACCGGGGTTCACAGAGCTAAATGGCCATTCCGGTTTCAGACTGTTGGGATGTATCCAAATGCAGCACATTTCCCGACATACAAAGAGGAAGAAACCAAATGAAGCTTGAAAGAAAGAAGAATCATACCTTTTCTCTGTAACCTTTTTTTTTTTTTTTTTTTTTTTTTAGGCAATTGGGATTAAGTGACTTGCCCAGAGTCACATAGCTAGAAGTATTAAGTGTCTGAGGCCAGATTTGAGCTCAGGTCCTCCTGACTTCAGGGCTGGTGCTCTATTCACTGTATCACCCAGCTGCCCCTGTAATTTGTTATTTTTTTTTTCTCTCTTCCATGACTACCTAGAGAGGAAGAACTGGGCAAAAAGACACTAGGGAAAACTACTAAAGACCTTCCCCATTCATAGGTCATAAGACAAAATAGTTTTCTATATTAATTCCCTCTGCTACCATCAATTTAATTTAATTCAATTCAAACATTTATTAAATGCTTGCACAGTATAGCTTACTTAACACATACACAGGATACATGTCAGTAGGCAAAAACAAAATGTACAAATGTAAATGCAAAGTAATTTGTGCATGTGTAGGAAGAGTTCTACGACTGTCTAACAATTAGGGCAATCAGGAAGGTCCTATGTGTAGGAGGTGACATAGAGATGTCAAAATAATTCTTTTTTTTTTTTTTTTTTCCTTGTATAGGAGATGATCAAGGAAATGTTGAATTAGCTTGAAGAACTTTTCTATTAACCAGATGAGATTATAAGATGTCAGCCTTGATTAGAAAGCTGTTTGTTTGGTAGAAAGTATGGTAGAAAGAGGCCTGGATTTAGAGTTGAAGGAATTGGAGAGTTGAATCCAGATTGTACCACTTCTTACCCATGTAAGGTTGGAGAAATCACATCTTTGGACCTTATTTTCCTCCTCTCAAAAGTGAGAAGATCAGACCAGGTACTCTCTAAAATCCTTTTCAGCTCTAGCTCCAGCAGACTGACCAGCTGGGTAACCTTCAGTCAAAGGGGAAGCTGAACTGGATGCCCTCTCTAAACTTATAAGATAGTCCTATGATTCAGTTTTATTCTTACCTGATAATTCCATGGATCAGATCAGAGCTCTTTAAACAAATTAACTGAATGGCAAAATGGTGTCATGTCACTATAGCTAAAGGTAGCTCTCAGGCCCAAGACAAAAAAATGGCGAACCATGAGAGGAGTTGAGCTTTGGATCATAAAAAGCGGGTCAACTTGGCCGGCTGTGTTGGTTACCTTTACATTTTTTCTTGAAACCCTAGCATCCCATTTACAAAGCCACATGGGAAAATCTTTTTGTTTAAAAAAATATTGTTTGTAGCCATTTATTTCCATTGGAGGCATCTCAGGGCCTTATCCCATGCTTCCTAAATCCCCTGCAGGGCTCTAGCTGCAAGACTCCAATTAAACCCCACAGATGCATTCCACCAGGCCTACAGAAAAGTGCTTTGAAGCCCTCACCTCCCCTGCATCATCTATCCCTTATGCAAAAAATATAAAAGAACAAACAAGTTTGGAAAGCCCATTTGTTAACCTTCAACTTCAGGAAAAATAAATTGTTCCAATTTGCAGTGTTCCAATGTCCTTTTTTTCAGATGGATGCCCTAATTGTCACTGCACCATCTTAAACACACACCCTCCCCAAAACCAACTCAAAATATAGCCTAAGATATTCAAATTGATGAACCAGTAGTATCATGGGAGACCATTATAAAACCTTCTCCAAGTCAAGTCTGCATGCCCCAAAGAGCAAAAAATTAATATACTATCGTTACACAGTTGAGAGGGAAAATTAATTTATGTGGAAGCCCTTTCTAAGGCATGTTCAGTCTGTTTGGCTCCGGCTCCAAATGGGAGCAATAGCTACCTTTCCAAAATAATAGACCATATGTCCTAATCTGGCAGACACGGAAATAATTACGGGACTCTGCCTGTGCCAGTAGGATTGCTAATGAAGAGAAATATGAGGGCCTTGCAAATTATAGGGTCCTAGAATCGTAGCTATAGAACCCTTGAATCTCCAGGGCTTGGCTTGTTACAGATACTTAGAAATGCTGCAGATTGATTCGATGACTTTAGAAAGAGTAGAGTCTGGCCTCCTCAATTAGTGGATGAAGAAAGAAAGCTAGGTAATGAAGTGATGTGAACAGTGACCTCTGAGTCTGGGATGGGACCCTGTAGCTTCCAAGCCAATCTGACCCTTGCTGAGCAGTCAAGACTGGGGTCATGTAGAACTTTATAGGATTGTGGATTTCCCAAGGTGGAAAGTGTTCTTTAGGACACTGGGTCATCCAACTAGGTTCATCAACTTGTGTGCTATAAATGTGCATACTGAGGCTCTGAGAGGGGAGAGTCTCTATCCAGATTTACACAGGCTTTTAAGCATCAGATTTGGATCTCATGGCTTCATCCTCCCCTCTCAGAAGAACAAGGAGAAATAATAGACCAAGTGCCTGAGGATCTGGAGAATTCACTACTTCAGAATTGCTTGTCATGGAACCTTCCCAAAGGTTCCATCCATAAATGGTCAACCTGCCACGGGAGCAGCACCAGTCACTCAGAGCGTCCTGTGAGGAAACTGGACTTCAAAGCTCCTCTCATCCACCATGGAGAGAAATCTGACACCAGGGGCACAGATCCTGGTAAGATGGTAGTTTCTTGAATGTGAGTAAATGTGGCTTAGCAAGTCCCTTTCTTTCCAATTCAATTCCAGAAGAGGCAGGGACAGATGTTGGGGCACCTGTGGAGGAGATATTTACCCATCAAAGCCTTCCACAAAGGAATTCCCTACAAAGGAGAGAAAGTGGTACTGTTTAAGCACTTCCATATTCCCAAGGATTTACAGACAGACTAGCCCAGCCACTGGATGGCATGTGCCCAAGCTCTTGGAGAAGATTTTTGCTTGGCTGACCTTTCATTACTGTCCAAGGGCATTTTGGCACCTGAGAACCACCAGAGTTCCAGTTCAGCATTTGACTTGGCTGGGTGTTTGTCTTTGCTTTAAGCTTAAACATTGACTCTCATGAGCTACTTTATGACCAATGGTGGGAGGAAGAGAAAAGGAGGAGGGAGATCAGGGAAATAATTTGCTTTTACCTTCTTCTTCCAGAGATTTTTTAGAGCTAAATACAAAAAGTGCCGTATCTCTTCTTGCTCCCAAATACCATGAGACCAAAGAACCTTCCATTTAACAAGAAAATGTGCTGGGTTGTAGATTCTTTGAGGCTCTGTTTGATTTAAGTCTTGTTTTTATTTATTTTGCTTGTAACTGGAGGCCAAGGTAAGACTGACCTGTACATAAAAGACAGACATAAAATGCTACAATGGTTTGGGGACATAGCAACAGGAAGACTGGGTACATTTTTTTTGAGGGACATTCTTAGAGGAATAGTTATTGTGCATGATGGATTCCTGGTTCAGCTTGTATTATGTTTATGGTTTGGGGCAAAGCATTTACCTCCCCAACCAATCAATTAAATAAAAATGCTGACCTTGGAGTCAGGAGATTGATTTCCATCGAGAACAAATATTTACCAAATACATAGCAGGTGGGAGTACATATCCAACTTGCACAGTAAGACTCTTAGACAAGATACCCCCCTCCAATTCAATGTATTCTGTAGCACCGTAAAACTATAGCTTAGGAGCACCCACCAATATGTTTAGCTGGATTATTCAGTTAAGGGGCAAGTTGATTAGAAAAAAAAAGGGCATTTAATGAAGTAAAAGTAGCAATGAAATAGTCACCTCTTAAATCTGGGGCCCACTTGCACAAATTTACAAAACATCAGTGGGAAAATATACACATAATTGATATAAATGGAAGAGCATATACATCGGGAATGCATATAGCCAACACATACCTAGAAGGGACAACTTATGCCTTCAATGTTGCGTGGCCACTAATGTTTATTTTTTCCTAGATTTATGGTCTTTACCAAGAGGCACTCCCTGCTGGTCTCTTCTTGCTGTTGAGATATTTTTGAAAAGAAGGTGATTTAAAAACAAAAGATAACACAAATTAAAAAAAAAGTAAATTACACAAAGTCAAATTATTTAGTTTGATTGTCTTCAAAGTGGGAGGCCCCATGAACCCAAAGGGTTCATCGTCAAGGGGTTATATTCCATTCTTCCTCTTTTGACCAATTTTGGGATTTTTCTCGAATGTAACTACATTTACTCTTCATCTATCCATCATCCAACATTTTCTACTTTGCCCCTTCTAGCTGCGAAGTAAGCTCCCAAGCTCCTTCCTAATGTATCAAGTAGGAGGGGAGTTTATGTATATGCATATGTGCATATACATATGACATGTATAACATAGCATGTATTTGTGAAATACATATGGCACCTACTGACCTTTTGTGCCCCAGAATCACTTTGTGGATATATCATGTTGCACACCTCAGAAGGCAGGGTCTGGTGTATTGACCAGTGGATAAGAGTCCCAGCCTATTTGTGGAGGACTTTAAGGATAAGTGGACATGAATGGATTGTAATCTGCACTTGAGACTTCATTACCAGAGACCTTTCCATCTCAGCCCACCTCCTCTCTGAACTTCTCTATTTCTATCAAATAGTCATATCTCTTCCTAGTCATATAGAGCACAACCTCCATCTGTGAAGTTATACTTGTAATTTTGGGGTGCATGGGGTGTTCAAGGAGGACTAGCATGTCTGGCTCGAGGACTTGCTGAGTCCCTTTTAGGGTGGCTCATCCACCCTTGGTGTCTACCTGGCACTCTATTCTCACCTGTGGCTCCAATCCTTCTATGTGGTCCCACCCTGGGAAAACATTTTAGCAGGTGAGTTAAGTCAGCTTGAGGGTAACCAGTAGGTCTCAAACCCATTGGTGACTTAGACAAGCCCATGAAAGCCCCTCTTGTAGAATGGTTAGATGAGAACAAGTTGTTCCGATGGCCATGAAGGCAGCTGAAGCCGGGTCAAAGCCATCCAGAGCATCCTGGGCCATCACCAGTCATCCTGACTTTTGTCCCGCCACTGGATTTTGATGACTTTGGAAGAGAGAGTGAGGTGAAGGATTTTGTGCAACTCTGATTCACTGAAATCCAATTCATGTTCAAATCAAGACATCCCCCCATGATGATACTGCTCCTCTATCTGGGATCAGAAAGTCCAGGGACTCTCTGCTTAATTTCTAATGGTTAATTTATACTTAGTCAACATCTATAACCTGGAGGCTACTCTTCTAAGTATAGATTGCACTAGGTGGTGGTCCTTTCCATGTCTGATATTTATCCTTATGCTAGCAAAACAGATTCATACTTATACATATTATAGACCACATAGAAACTAAAGAAAAATACAAATTTAAAAATCATTTGGCATTTAGTGGCATTAAGTATAATGTTGGTAATAGAAAATAACATACAGTATTTATTTATTATATATAGTCCCTTAAAGTTTGAAAAGCATTTTATATACAATATCTCATTTATGTCTCAGCAATCCTATTATGTAGACATGACAGATAGAATTATTTCCATTTTAAAAAAGGAAGTTGATATTTAGTGACTTTTCCATGATCACATGATCCCTAAGTAGCAGACTTTCAAGCCTAATGGTCAATCCCATACTGGGTAGAGTTATAGAAACAGTGATTTTTTTTTTTTAAGGTTACATGATAACAGGAAATAATGTTTTCCCACTCAATTCCATCACGAATATACTCATATGAGAATCAGACTTTCAAGCTTTACTTCATCAGCAAAAACTCCTCCCGGTGAATAGATAGGACAATTTTATTGACAGGTTTTAAAATCTGTGGCTTTTTGGAAATTTATTTTCAAGTATCACAAGAACTATAAGCTTCATTTCCATTTATGGGGGAGTGGGAGGAAGGGGAAAGAACAGAAAATCTCGGAGACATGCAGACACAGACACATGCAAACACAACATCTTGTCATACAGTCTTCTGGCATAGCAGTATCCCATTACTGCTTCATGCTGATCCAAGATCACAGAGATGATCAGAAGAGGAATTAAATGAGGAAATGCTAACAACTCACATAGTTTATCACTTGTGCCATTCTGGACAAGTGCATTATGCCCCAAAGGAAGAAAGAGTATCTCTGCTCTATAGTAATACATTTGCTATCTTTGGCAAGCAAGATAAAGATTATCTTTACCATATCATAGCAGAATATCCACTTTATTCTTTAAACAAAAGGAAGACTTCTCCCTTTGTACCTCACAGAGCTGCACATTCTAAACCAGAGGCCTCTAAACCAGTGAATCAAACACTACCAGTGGAGCATGGAACCATGGACTCTTAGGTTTGGGAGAGACCTTAAAGGTCTTCTGGTTTAATCATCTGCCCAAATACAGATTTCCTTTTTACAGCTTCTGTGACAGATGCTTATCCAGCCTCTATTGAACTCTTCCAATGGTGGGGAACTCATCAGGGAGGGAAATAATCCATTCTGTTTTTAGATAGCTAATTATTCATTGTTCTTTGTTTTATTGAATCATTATCTACCTCCTCATAATTTGCATCCGTTGGTTCTGTTTAATCCTCTGGAGAAAGAATAAAATGAATCCTTTTTTTTTTTTTCATTTTATAATTCTTCAGATATTTGAATGTAGATATCATATTTTCTTCTTCCCTTCCCTTTTCCTCCTCCCCCACCCCAAGTGTTCTTCAGAATAAACACTAGCATTTCTTTTACCTGTTCCTCTTTTTCCTTAGTTTTGACAATTTTTGATCTCTGAAGTCATTCTTTTATGGATGGGTCTTACTTGTCCCTCTGAAAATATGGTACCCTAAGCTAAATGCAATATCTAGATATTAGTTGACAAATCTGAAGATGGTGTAATGGTTATTTCTTTTCATTAGGATTTGAATCCGGGTCTTCATGATTCCAAGCCTAGAACTCTCCTATCCCATATTGGATATAGGATTATACAAGGAAGTATTGACAATTTTTTATAGACCACATATAAACTAAAGAAAAACAGACTTAAAAATCATTTGGCATTCAGTGGCATTAAGTATAATGCTGGTAATAAAAAATGACACATAGTATTTATTTATTGTATATAGTACCTTAAAGTTTGAAAAACATTTTATATACAATATTTCATGGGGACAATTCATGTTTCCCCACCAAATTCTCTCCCCAACAGTTTTTTCTAAGAACATAAAGTTTTACTTTAGTCCTCAAGCTAGAACTCTTCTCATGTATTTTAAGATTGTATTAGTTTAGGGAACAGTCTTATTACAATGTTGATTCACATTGAGCCTTCTGTGTCTTGAAAATCTCAGTTTTACATATGAACTGTTGTTTACTCACATTTCTCTCAACCTCTACTTGTATAATGGATTAAAAAAAATCCAAGTGAGGGAAGACACTAATCTCTACATAATTTGACTTTATCAAGTGTGCTTCATTGTTCTGGCTTGCTCTGAGGTCTTTTGGGTTTCTGATTTTGTCAGCTAATTTAATGACTGTCCTCTTGGTCCTCCCTGTATTGTATCTTCTGCTTTCTCTTTCCTGTCTACTTATAAACATATTAAACAGGGTAAGGGCTTTGGTGTTTGTGAATACCACACTAGGCTCCCTTTATAGACATTGATCCATCAATCAATAAATACTCTAAGCCATGACACATTCACCCAGGGGCCCACTGAGGAGAATGAATTCAAACTGAAATCAGTTTCTACAAAGTGGATTCACTTAAGAATATTGTGTAACTATTGGAAGAAGTTTTGGAATAATGGCACTGCTGATGGTCCAGTTGACTGCTGGCCTGGGTCCTGAAGACCCCACTCCGTGGGATCTTGCTGGCTACTGGCTCACTGATTCTGGTTCCCTGACCATTCAGCCATTCATAACCCTCCCAACCTGTTGAAGCCCAAGAGGCTGCGTCCAACTTTGTTCCATTTCCAATTCTTCTTTATCTCAGTCAGGAAAAGATAGAAGAAATAGCAGGCCCATGTGCTTATGCCTTTGTGCTGATTCTGCATGAGTGAGGGCCCCTCCTTCACCCAGAAGGCCTCAATAGCTTACTCTCTTCAATTGAAACCAGGGAAGAAAAAAAAAAAAAGCCAGCCTATGTTTTTCTGTGTTTCCTTTCCTTAAAATAAAGTCTAAAGTTATTTTCTTTTATAAGGATTTTATTGACATCTTCTCCTCCCATTACTTAGATTTTCTACTGTATCCGTATTTCCTTCATCTACCCCTCGATGGAACCATCCCGCAAAACAAAGTATTTTTTCCCCAAAATTAACACATTTTCCCCAATTACTTGTAAAAACAATTTCAAATATTTCTTTTTTTTTAAATTGAATTTTTAGTTCTCTTCTTCCCTGTTTTCCTTCCCCCCTCCTTGAGAAGATAAATATGCTGCGAAATATTTTTTAAAAGAAGCAGAAAAAAACTCAGCAAAACTGATCAACACATTGAAAAAATATGGCACTAAATGCGACATTGTCCTTCCATGGGCTATTGGCCTCTGCAAAGGAAAGTTTGCCCTGTGTAATTTTTGTTGTGTTCAGTTTAAATTGTTTACTTCACTGTAGTCTTTGGATGTGTTGTTTTCCTGATTCTGTTTACGTCAGTCTGCATCAGTTCATGTAAGACTTTTCAAGCTTTTCTTTATTAATCATATTCTTTATTTCTTGAAGCACAGTTATATTCTGTTATACTTATATACCACAGCTTGGTTATTAATCCCTCAGATGATGGGCCTCTATTTGTTTCCAGTTTTTTGCTACCACAAAAAATGTTGATATATGTGTGTGTGTGTGTTTGTGTATTCCTTTTCATCTATGACTTCCTTGAGGTTTATGACCAGCAGTGGAATTTCTAGGCCAAAGAACATGAAAATTTTAGTCATTTTCAAAATTATTTTAAATGAATTTCTTTGCATTCTTGTTATTATGATAATAGGCAAACTCAATAGATGTCCAAAGTTTCAGGGTTCCCAGAGGCCAAGATTAAAAAAAAATTCTATTTTTTCTGGTTCCCTTCTATTTCTACTAGTTGTCTGACTCTGGACAAATTGCTTAGCTTTCTTAAATCCCAATTTTCTAATCTGTAAAATGGGGGTGATAATAAGTATATTCCTTGCTCGTAGGGTTATTATGAGGATCAAATGAGATAATGGACTTAAAAGTACTTTGAGAATCTTAAAACATATGAACATTAGTTATTATTGCTATTATTCTTATTTCATTCTTATCTTTATACTTAATAGAACTCAGATTGAAATAGTCCTGAGTCAAGTATTTATCCTGCCATTATTCTTGCATCTTTATTGTTCAGTGGGCTATTGAGCAGGGAAATAAAATGATCAATTTATATAATTGTTTGAAAGTAAGATGCAGGCTTATCTTTGGTGGATTTACTGAAAACATTCTTGGAACTATTCCAATAGCAGGTAGGATGACGGAAATGAGATAGCTTCTTCTTGTTCCATAATTTTCATTTCTTCCTCTGTTTATTTCTGGGTTTAGCGATTATGAGCATCTATTAAAAACATCTTTCTTAAGTTTCTGTGGGTCAAGGTGAGAGCTGAGTGATTATGGGTAGTCATTTGATCTGTGACAGGTTGATGAACTGTGAAAGATATTTTGAGGTTTTTAATTGTTGCATCAGGACTTGCCTGTTTATGAAGCATAGCAAATTTCTGGTGTATGAGTTAGGTTGTGTGGTCATGTCTCTTTGGGGATTTGTTGGGTGTTAGATTTTTGCAGCAGCATCATAAGATCGTGGAGTTGGGGCTTGAAGGAACCTCAGAGGCCAGCTATTTCCCCTCACATTTTGTAGATGAAGATAGTGGGAGGTTAAGATATCTGTTCAAGGTCATACAGGAAGGAAGTGGAAGAATGGGATTTGAACCCAGGACTTCTGTCTCTACAATCTATGTGCTGAATTTACAAAATTCTCCATGGTACTGAATCAACATTATTATTATCCTCAAAACTACATTTCCTTGAAACAAATTACTGAAAATCTCCATCAAAAATTAGAAGAGAAATCTATTAAGGAGGGAAAGGAAAAAGGTTGTGAGTTTTATGGGAACACACCACCAGCTTCTTCTCCTCACTCTAATAACCATGATCACATATGCTCACCTCACAAGGCAGATGGAGGGACACACTCTTCACAGCAGCTCACATTTCAAGGTAAAGTTTCTGTGGCCCGTTTATCACAATGTAGTTCACTCTAACTGAAGCAGGAGGCCAGGAAAAATATTTTTTGACATTAAATAAGCTTCTGACTTAATTGATTAATGAATAATAACTTCCAAAAATAGGTCAGCTTTCAATGCATGGATACTGAAATGAAATCTGTTCCCTGAAACTGGGGAACTGCCAAATGGAGTACAGGTTGTGTAGGAGCTGCTATCCTCCTGCCTCTCCAAATGGCTTCATGAGCTGTGTCCCAGTGGATCTATAGATAAGATTACCTATTTCCTGAAGTCTAGCCACTTTCCCACTAAGGAACAAACCTAGATTTGCAAATAAAAATTGTTTAAAAGGCACTAATCCCCCTTTCCCATATTTTGGCATGGGCAAAGATGAATTAAAAGCTACTCATTCAGTCCATTTACCTCCCCATTAAATGAAGAATGAAGAAAAAAAAACTGAAATCACCAGTAAGGGTATGGTAGATAGTGTATTGGACTTGGGGTCAGGAAGGCCTGAGTTAAATTACGCCTAAGACATATACTAAGAGTGTGGCTAGGTAAGCCTTAGGTTTACTAAAAGTAAGGCTTCTGTAAAATAAGTTACAAAAGGAAATGGCAAACTATTCCAGTATCTTTGCCAGGAAAATCTCAAAGTGAAGTCACAAAATATTGGACACGACTGAACAACAGCAATCCCATCAGTAGGTATTAGAAAGCAAATCAATAATGATGAAGGTAGAAGCTTCATGCTTCATGAGGAAATGGGTCTAGAGCCATAATTCCAGAACTTACAAGTTAAAATTCACATCCTCGAGGCATCAGAAATACTACGAGACCTGAGGAGTCAGAGAAAAAGGGAAAAAAATCAATCTTAAAGCTTTTAAATAAAATAATTTTATCTTGGGCCACTGATCTACATCTAGAAGGGACATCATTAAGTCATTTTACAGATGAGGAAAATGAGTTCCAAAGAGATTAAAGTGACTGACCAATGTCACATAAGAAAAAGCATTTGAACTCATGTTCTGTTATTCTAGGGTCAAGTCTCTTTCCACTGTACCAATATGGTGGACACCAGAGAGGTCCATTGTTCTAGTGAATTTGCTTTCTTTCCACTTTCCCAGAGCACTTTGGATCTCTCTCTTGCCATAACCACATCACCTATTTGTATTTTTGTGATTTATGTCCATGCCTTTCCTTCTTTTACCTTTCCCAATGGAATATAAACTCCATTATGGAAATGGAAAATAAGGGCAGAGACTTATGTAATTTTCAATATTTCTATTCTCATTGAGGATCACAGTATTTTACACAAAGTCAGCACCTAAAAATGTGTGTGGATCGAAATTGAATTTGGCACCAAATTCCCTAAACTAGAACTCCAGAAAATGCCAGATTATTTAATTTTATTTTTCTAAGTACAAGTAAAAATGGATGCCCATCATGAGTCATTCTTTTTGGAAGACTGGTAGGGGAGATGGCTTGTAGAATTGGTATATGTACATTTAATTTGAAGGAGAATTGCTCTCAATTCTGAATCACATGGTAGTGTTTATCCATGGCTGTTTTCAAGGCATGCTGCCTATATTCTGACCATCTTCTTCATGCTCCTCCCATCGGAACCTTAACTCTGCCCCAGATATTCTGAGTTCTGCTAGATGAGATTTCTATCCTGTCTTGATTTAGAATCAAACCTTCATGTTACTTCTGGCCACTTCTAAATTGTGCCATTCTGTGAATCCCTTATCCCTCTTTCTTCCCAGAAACTCTACTTTATATGTTCCCCGATGAACTTTTTTGAGGAAAGAGATGCTCATGCTTGTATATATTTGTATACCCAGTTTAGAACAGTACTTGGAACATAAAACAAAATCTGAGAGGGAGACCCTTAGTGTTTCTGGATAAAACAAAAATACTTGCTATTTACATTCACTCTGAGCCAATCAGGATCTAAATAATGACCAATTGGGGCTTGATCTGGGACCTATTGTTGGCCAATCAAAGAGAGTCAAGTGGTTTGGGTTTAAGAAGTGATCCTAAAGAGAGAAATCTAGCTGGTAAATGTCAAGATATCTTGGGATATCAGAGTGAGATGTTCATTTCCTATGTAGTAGATAGATTCATGAATCACTGGACAATGATCTCATATTTAGAGCAGCAACAGTTCAATTAAGTGGTTGAGATGGATCATTTCTGATCCAACTGATCCAAAAAATATATTTTTTTGACTAGATGAAAAAGGCCATTCTTTGCTTCAACAGCTACCTAGACTTAATTACTAAATGGGTCCAGCCTAAATCAAACTGAGACTTGTTAAAAATCTTAGCTTAAAAGACCAAGATCTCCTACTGCATCTAGGGCCATCTCCACCATCCTGATTTGTATCTTGCCATTGGACCTAGATGGTTCTGGAGTAGACACTGAGGCAGGTGACCTAGCACAGGCTTCCCTCATTTAAATCTAACTCACCTGCATGCCATGGATTCACCTCCCTGATCTCATGGTCCCCTTCGAGAACAAAGGACATACAACAACAAGGAACATAGTGGGTAATTAATAAATGCTTTATTATCATTCATTCTTTCATAGTAATTATTCCTTACATTTGTGTCCAAGTCTCTTATTATTCTGATTCTTTATTGTGCCATGAAAGGAATCCTGGGTTCTCCAGCCATGTCAGTAGAGCCCAAGCTCTGGCAGACTCTACCAAGCAGGAAAGCCAGTGAGTACAATCTATTGAACAATAGCTAGAAGTACAGTGATTAAAGTACTGGCACTAGTCAGAAAGACCCAAGTTCAAATCTAGCTTCAGGCACTTAGGAGTTATATCATCCTGGGCAAATCACTGAATCTTTCTCTGTCTCACTTTCCTCTTCTGCAAAAAGTGAGTGATAGTAGTATTCATCTCTCAGGGTTGTTGTGAAAACTGAATGAGATAATATTTGCAAAGTGCTATATAAATGTCATTTTCCCTTATAGTCCAGGTAACAAGCTGAGTCTGCTTTCCCACTTCCTGCTTGGCAAAGCATAGGGAGGGTGATTGCCAGTAGGGTGCTCGATGAGTTCTTTGGCCATGACAACTTGTATTTATTTTGTATCTATTTTACATGCATTTAGGTACAGCCATGTTGTCTCTCCTGATGGACTGTGAGCTTCTTGAAGACAAGGACTACCCAGTGCCGGGTAAAGACTCAGCACTTAATAAATACTTATTGGTTGATTGATGGGTTGATGTCTGATCCCCTTCTGCTTTGGCAATGGCTCAGGTGAGACAGAAGGCATTAGGATGTGCAGTTTTTAGACCATTTGGATCATTTAATTGAACTGTTGCTACTCTAAATATGAGATCCTTGTCCAGTGATTCCCAAATCTACCTACTGCATAGGAAATGAACATCTCATTCTTGTCATACTTCCCATAAATAAATGGAAGTTTGCAGATAAATGGAAAGATGGATCATGGGTTATCTTCTGGAAAGCAAATATTGAAGTTCATGAGATCATAGATTTAGAAATGGAAATGACCCGAGAGGTATCTCATTTAACCTTCCCATTTTACAGATGAAAAAACTGAGATACAGACACTCGAGTAGTACCGGCAGAGCAGGATTTAAGTCAGATCCACCACCCCTAAATCCAACTCTCCATCCACCATACCATGTTAAACCCAACTCCTCTGACTGCAAAGCTAACACTCTTTCTGTTTGCTCTTAGCTTGTGGGGTTGGTTTACTCTTGTTCCCAGAGGAAAGAAGAAATGTTATCTTATGGGGTACTTGATAAACTCATCAAATAAACATAATGACGATCATTACAAATTATATGCCAACATCTGTTACAAAAAACAAAAGACGATGGAGGAATTCTGTGAGAAATTTGATGACTCTCCAAGCTAAAAACTATATACTCTTCTACTTGCTTATAATTATACACCAACCATACTTTGCCACTCGCTTCTCTTCCTTTGCCCTGTCTGTCTGCCCTGCCAGGACTGTTCTTTCTCTTCTCTTCATTCTTCTGGCTTCCTTTAAGACTCAGTCAACTTAAGTTTTACCTTCTAAAGGAGATCTTTCTTGTGTCCTCTATTCCTCAGCCACTAGTACCTCCCCTCTGAAATGATCTTTTAGCTACTCATTATATAGCTTATATACATATTTATTGGTATCCCATCCCCCCCCATTAGATTATAAATTCCTTGAGGGCAAAGATTATTTTTACTTTTTCTTTGGATCCCCATAGCTTAGTATGGTGTTTGATACCATAGTAAACACCTCCTAAGTGTTTACTGATTACTTGTTGACAGTGCAAAGGTGGAAATATCCCATAAGAGGGTGAAAAATATATTGGAAAAAACGACTGTGATAAAATGGGCTCCCAACCTAGAGGCTACTTAAAAAGCTCACGCTTCTTTCATGGAAATGAATCAGGAAACACTAGAGATGGGAAATAATGCCCTTTATTTTGGGCTTCTCTTTTAACAGGTAAGAGATAACATGGCATTAGCAGATAATGGACAGGCCTTGTAGTCAGGAAGTTCTACCTCTAATACTCATTGGGTTACCATGGATCAATTTCTAAACCTCTTGGTATTTCAAATAACCCTCTAAGGTCATATATTATATAGGAATTCTCAATCTAAGTTAGTGCTGGGAGTCTCCATAATGAGTTTTCCCACACTGACGAAATCACAAATTCTATTTCTTTACCCTACTCCCTTCTACCTTTTCACCAAGCAAATAGCTTAAAATGATTGAAAATAAGTGGTCATTGACATAGGATTCATTTTCAAATCAGATAAAAGCGTGCAGGCAGATGTTTTAGAGCAGAAGCCAAGTGAATACGCAATTAGTAGAACAAGGAACAATAAGGATGTGGTGGAGGTGCTTTCTCCAATCTGGGTACTCCGAGAGTTGAAGTTCTATTTTGGGATGAAATGAGGAGGTTTAATTAGCTCTGATTTGCATATCTAGCAAGGATATGCAACAAGGACTCAGCTGTACTTCTTTAGTTGGGAGCTTCCCTTGTCTCCATTTGAAAAATTTGGTTCAGAGGGCAAGATATGGTAACTCTGGTGGTTTTCAAACTTCCACCAAGTAGAAAGAGTCCTGACTTCATTGGGACTTTTCATGCCCTCAACTGACTGGACTATTTTGTTAAGGAACGCAAGGGTTCGTTGTATCCCAGGGTCAGCTTTTATCACTTTTTAGGGAATCCTTGATTTTTGCTGGGCCATTAGACTATGATGATTATGGAAAAGAGAGTGAGGTTGATGACTTTGTGCAACTCCGTCTCACTTAAATCCAATTCATGTACAGGTTAAGACATCACTCTCTGATGTCATTGATCCTCTTTGAAAATAAAGGTTGAACAACAACAATGTGGGGCAGAGAGGGGAGGGAAGAAACATGGTAGATATTGGCTCTATCATAGAATGTAATATAGAATTCTAACTTGACCTATTTAATAAATTACTAATGTTGAAAAAAATGGGGAAATAGGTAAAAGAACAGATATTGATGGGGCTAGAAACTGGACCTAGATTTTCACTGAAATAAGGAACTCTTGAATGTAGAAACTTTCTCTAGCATTGCAGGTTATCACCTTCTTTTTAATAGATTGTCTTAGACAGTTATTGAGGTCAATGGGAAATTAAATGACTTGCCTAAGGTTATTCAGACAATATGTGCTAGAGGCTGAAGTTAAATTTAGGTTTTTCTGCCTCCAAGGTTAGCCCTCTAAACCATGCTGTTGCTTCTTCACTGACATATGGACGATTACCTTTTCTTTCATAGTTTAACTGTTGTAAAATCACAAGAAGGCAAAAGGCCAAAAGAATCTAGGAACTGATTCATCCAACAAAGTCAAGGAGAAAAATATGGCAGCCAAGGGTCATATGGATTAAACTTCAAACTCATTTGTACCATTTTACAGAACTGGATGGTGAAAGCTTATGCGTCTAATTGCCTCAAAAAAACAGTGAGAAGCAATAGAAAGTAAAACAGGTTTACATAAAGCTTTATATGAGACCCAATTAAACTATATCCTGCTGAGAGTGTTTAAAGATGAAACTGGTTGGAGGACAACAAACAGATAAAAATTGGAAAAGGTCTGTCAAGATTTCCATAATAAAATTCTTTCTCTCATTGAGGAAAGTTCACCACATTTGAATTGAATATCATAGTCTTTTATCTACTTCCTGAGGAAATAGAAACTTCATTAAAAAATAAGTTATATTGGACCAAATACATCCAAAAGTCTGAGCTGGAGCTGAGTTTTGAAGGTGTTGACTGATAAATTCTTAAGAAAAATAACTAGAAGTTCCTAGAATAGAATGAGCTGCTTTGGAAGATAATGGATTCCCTTTTATTTGAGATCTACAAGCAAAGGCTGAATAATCAGAAGTTGTAAATGTTGGGCAAGAGATTCTTTTTGTTTTTTTAAAAGACAGATTTTTATTGCTCTAATGTCATCTAAATTTCCTTCTGTATTGCTTTTCTATCTTCCTCCTAGAGGACCATCTACATAAGTAGAATATTTTTTCAAAGAAAAAGAGGAAGAGGAGGAAAAACAATTTAAATAAATTAAAAAAATTAGAAAAAAATGTGTTCTACATTGTGAGCTTCTCCACACATACTCCCATACCTCTTTGAAGGAGCAGAAGAAGTATCTTCCCATCTCTTCTTCTGGAGCTATGCTTATTCTTTATAATTTTGCAACATTCACTTTCAATTATTTTGTGGTTGTTTTTTCTGCTTACAATGTCATGGTCATCAAACATACTGTTTTCTTGGCTCTATTCATTCACTCTGCATCAATTCATATAAATCTTCCTGTGCTTTTCAGTGATCATTACATTTATCATTCCACAGGGCACAGTAAATATAGTTTTACTTTGCATTCCTGCACCATGATTTGCTACTGCTTTGTTTTCAATGTTTTGCTACCACAAAAAGTGCTGCCACAAATATTTTGGTATATGTGGAATCTTAATTTTTATCAAACTCCTTGGGGCATATGCCTACTAATGGGATCTCTGAGTCAAAGAGCAGAGGAGATTTTTTTTAGCTAGGGTGTCAATTATAGTAGATAATTTCCATTATTTCATATTCCAGTTATAATAGCATCCATTTTCACTTCTGAGTTTTGCTTGTTCAGTTATATATGAAACAGGAAGTTACTGAGTAACTGGGAAAAAACTAAGAATGCTATAACTACTCCCCAAAGGTGAGCAAAATGATATATGTAACTACTGATTTATATACATATTTTCTCATTTCTGTAGGAGTAAAGAACATATATCTTAAAGACAGATATCTTTAGGGAGTAGATGAGAAGGGAACAGGGAGATTTTGCAAAAGATGCTCACACATTTACATTTACACACATGTCAATGGCTTGAAAGGGAAAGCACACAAGACCCTATTGTGATTACCATTTGTTGATTAAAATAAAATTTGATTTGGTAGACTAAAATAGAGTCTTAAAGGTTCTTCCCAATAAATTATCTCCCATGGATATGTTATAGCAAAGATAACTTTATTTAAGGATGTTTTGATTATTAATGTCCATGGGCATAAGATTGGGAGAAATTTCCTCACGGAAGATGATGGCTGCCATCATGAAGGATAATCAACATGGAATCCAAATGGAAGAAAAATCCTCTATTTTTGGGAGGTCCTCTAGATGCTGTTGTTTGTGGATTTCATGCTCATTTTACCAAGCTCGGACCACCAAAGATCTCTTAAATGACATCCATAATCACTCAAAAGGGTTTGATTTAACAACCACATGGGAAAAGCAATGCCTATGTATAGACTAGGAGTGTTAAAGTCAAATGGAAAAAGGGATATTGAAAAAGAACATAAGGATTCCTGTTGATAATTATTGACTTAGAAAACCACATATTAATATTACTATTTTATTATATTTAAAGAATATTTCATAATTTTATTTTAATCTGCTTTGAATTATACTTGGGAGAGTTGTGAGTCAAATATGATCCAAGGGCTATGTGTTTGACATATAGATATATAGATTATAGTATATAGGTGGAGGGATAGTGTACAGAGAAAGTAATTCTAAGTAATTTTTTGGATAACTTTATTTTAGAATAATTTGTTTCTTTTGTAATTGTATGTAATTCATTTTATTCATCCAGAAGCATTGTTTCGATGATGGATCCATAGATTTCGCCAGACTGACAAATGGGTCCATAATGCAAAAAAAGGTTAGGAACTCCTAACAGTGCTTGTCCATCAGTATGTAGGTCTTAGATCGACACTGAACTTTGCTTGTAACTGGATAGGAGGAAAAGATCAGTTTAGATAGCATTTGGAAACTGTGTCATACTTTCTTTTTTTTTTTTAAATTTTTTTTATTTAATAGCCTTTTATTTACAGGATATATACATGGGTAACTTTACAGCATTAACAATTGCCAAACCTCTTGTTCCAATTTTTCACCTCTTACCCCCCCACCCCCTCCCCTAAATGTCAGGATGACCAGTAGATGTTAAAATATATTAAAATATAACTTAGATTGTGTCATACTTTCAATCACCAGTCTTCTCCCTGAAACAAACAATTCAGCAAAGGCATGTTTTTCAATATATATATATATATATTTTAAACACAATTATCCTTTACAAAAAAGATCCCTTTTTTGCTTTTTTGTGTCATCTTTTGACTTTGTCTCATGTGTTTTTTCTTGATTTCTGCTATTATTATTTATAGAGATTTATAGAGATTATTTATAGAAATATATAATTTATAGAGATTATTATTTATAGAGATAGAGATTTATAGAGATTATTTATAGAGAGTCATTATGTCTACTTTTCTAATACATTGTATTACCTCACGTTGTATCACTTCATGCAAATCTTCCCATATATCTTTGTATTGTTATTTCTTATGATACAATGGGATTCTTTTATGTACATGTGCTGCAATTACTTAGCCATCACCTAATCACTGGTCATGTGGTTTGTTTCAGATCAGGCATTCTCATTCCCATTTTACAGATGAGGAAGCTGAGGCTCAGAAAGGCCGAATAGCTTGTGTCAAAATCAGGATAACCAAATATTCCGCTGCATGCCTGATGTTTTCTTGCCCTGCTGGGTGATAAAATAGCTCTCACATCTACTTCTAGGAGTTGTATATTAAAAGTCATAAAAGAACCCTATACTTGGACAGTTTGATCAAATGGACAACTTCCTTTCTAGCTTTAGAAAATTCCTTTCCTTAAAACTTTAAGCTCTAAAGTGCCGTCCTTCTAAGAGCTTTCTACATGGATGTTAATGAGGAAGGTTAGAATAATCTTGCCCAATAGGTCTGGGAAAAGGAGCCATTTCTCTCTGTCAGACTATCAGAGATTGGACTTCATGATACAAGAATGAATTTCATTCAAGTGAGCAAACATTTATCATGCAGCTATGATAGGCAAAGCACTGTGCATGGAGCTGGAGGAACTAACATATTCCAAGGGATCTTAGATCCTATTGACTTGAAAGTTCCTTTTAGCCCATCCATGTTTTACCCTTCTGGCGGACTCCCGTCCAAGTTCTCCCATAAGTTTGCCAGGGGGTAAAGACAAAATCAGATGGGCCCAATGATCATTCTTCTTTTACTGTACATCCTCTAGCTCATTTTTTTTACTCACATTTCTTTGATGACTACAATTCTTCACAATTCCTTGTTTCCAAAGTGTTGCAGCCTATACACAGCTGCCCAGTGTTTCTCCATCACTCTCTGGGTAAGATATATTCTTTCTGATCCAGAACTATTATTTCATTGGTGGAAGAAATTCTGGAGGCAGAATCTTCCCTTGTCAATACAGAAAGGAAACTCCTCTGAAAATTAGAGAATCATCATGGATACTGAGAGATGAAGTGATTTTCTGAAAGTGAGAGGGAAGGCATGAAAATTTCTCAAGTCAATAAGCATTTATTAAATGATTCTTATTTGCTAAGCACAGTAGATATAAAGAAAGGCAAAACCAAACCAAACCAAACCCAAGAAACAAATAAAAATAAAACTAATCCCTACCTTCAGGGAACTTTCAATCTAATCTAAAGGTTTCTCAGAATTCCAGACCACCACAGTCCTGTCTGTTTTCCTTTTGTTTGTCAGCTCAATCTTACTCAATCTTACCAAAGAGGAAGCCAAGATTATACACCTGCAGCAGACCATCCTATTTACTCCATTAAACAGAGGATGAGCAAAGGAAAAGAGTTCAAAAATAAGTATAGCTCATTCTGAACAAGGTTTAAATAGAAAAAAAAATAGGAGTTACTTAGATGGCTTGTCTTTGGAGTGAATTTGCATTTTAAGTAGGGAGCTACAAACACCTGTTGTAACTAGAGACTGGTCACTGGTATGACCTAATACTACACAGCCAGCTCTCTTGGAGGCTCTTAGGAAAAGAAAAAGAAAAAAACAATCACAAAGATAGTGAGTTAAGAAACTGATTCTATAAAAAGAACAAAGTCAGACCTACTCTAATCTTTATACATAGCTTTTCTTTGAGTACATTCTCCCAAATTGGTTAAAGAGGGAAATAATAGGAAGTATTTTCATCAGTAGCATTCCCATCTTAGATTTTAAAGGAAAAATACAAGGCTTTTCTAAAGTGTTTCGTTGCATGGCACCTGGAGAATGAGTTCAAACAATTCTTTTCACAAGCCTCTGGGCTTCTCAGCACTATTACAGTGCGGCTGCTGGTTGAACTAGTCTAACAAGCCTGGAAATGCAAAGTTCTTTCTGAGTTGATTGTCTTTAGGATTAATCATTCACCTCTAAATAGATCTGTAATCCTAACAAAGGAAATGCATGACAATATCCTTTTACTCCCTTGGATGCCAACTTTTTCTACAATTTATTTTAGTTGCATGGGACATATTAGTCAAAGTTGATAAATCTTGGGGATGTTATGGACTTCATGGATATCTTCCTGGTGTGGTAGAGGGGACCTAAAATCAGAAGACCAGGATTCAAACGCTACTCTAATATTCTTTGACTTGTAAAACCATGGCTAAATCACTTAATTTTTTTATCTTCATGTCTTCATCTATAAAACTGGCAAGTTGGACTAGGTGATTACTTTTTCTTTTTCATTTTGGAGGTAATTAGGGTCACACAGATAGGAAGCACTTCTCAAAATAAAATCAACCAAAACCTTAGACCAAAAATTAAGCATTTACAATTGGATTATATCTATCTCTCACTTGACAACAGGAAAAAAAATAGCCAAAGACTGATATCTGCTGTTATCTGCAGTTGGACAGGTTTGTGCAAAAGAGTCACATCTGCCTATGTTTTGCCCATGTCATCCATCCTAGACTGGGTTTAATCTCAATGATTCCAGGGTAGTGTTTATAAAACTTTTATGAGACAAGGACTCATCTGGCAGAAATGCTATTTTTTTTTTTTTTTTTGTGAACTTGGTGGGACCAATGCTATGTAGGCACTGAGCTACGTTTTGAGCCTCCTCCAGAGACCAAGGTGATATAGGGGACAGTCTGCCTGCTAAAGTATGGGGAGGGGGAAGAAATGCTCTTGCTATATATTTTTAGTGAATATCAATTTGGAAAAAACTAATGGATATTAAGTGGTTAAATGGACCTTGGGTGCTAGTTGTCAAATCCTAAAAATGGAGAGAACATAGCTGGTGGGGACTCACAACCATGGTGTAGGAAAGAGATACATCAGGCCCTCAGGCTTACTCTTTGTAACCCTGAGGGAAAGATGCTATTGCCTGACTCTGGGAGAGAGAGCCAGAGGATCCTTGCTATAAATAAATAAAGTAATATATACATATGTATTCATATATATAAATGTATATCATAATATATGATATTAAATATTATAACTATATCATAATTAGAATATATATCTAGTTATTATATAGAGTTAATATAAAACATATATGAAATAATAGAAAACAATTTTAAGTGTGAGATCATTCATAGCAATAATGGCGATCAGGAAAGATCTCATTCAGGAGCTCATACCTGGACCAGACGTTGAAGAAAACAAGGTTTTGTAGGTCTATATCTGCTTAAAACAATTGGTCACAGCCCCCACCAACATGTTTGTTTTCTTTTTCTTTTTCTTTTCTTTTTTTCTTTCATTATAGTATTTCTTTTTTTGTTTGTTTTAAAAACTTTTTTTATTTGTGGGGATTTGGTTTTGTTCAGTTTTGGTCTATGTTTTCTTTTCTTTCTTTTTTTTAAATTATAGCTTTTTATTTATAAGACATATGCATGGGTAATTTTACAGCAAAACCTTTTGTTCCAGCTTTTCCCCTCCTTTCCCCCATCCCCTCCCCCAGGTGGCAGGTTGACCAATGTTTGTTTTCAATAAACATCCAGGTATTCAAAACAAAAGGTATTTAGTGGAAGAGCATAATGACCAAAGCACTAAAATAGTGCTAAATAATAATATTAAATAATTAGAGCTAAAAAATAAAATAAAATTTTATTCATAAATCTGGGTCATGCTTTCCCATAAACATACCTGTTCCCAGTGGGAAGAGTAGACACAGGTAGGGGACATGCTCAGAGGGGCCCCAAAAGTTAGAGAAGACATGGGGGGAGGAGTAACTCGGGATTCTCGGACAATATGACAGCTGGTGTCTTCTGGTGATGTGGTTAGGCAGTTTCCCCCAGGACTACTCCCTACTGGTTAGCGTAGGATGTGCTCTGTGCCAGCTGTGTAGTTTTTGCCAGGTATCTGGGAGTGGTGTTCAATCTCTGCTGGCACTTCTCCCTGCTTGAAAATGGTTCATTCATTTAATGATCAATGCTAATCACTGCCAGATGTGACTCCTCTGGGCACAACATTATGGAGCTTTTCTGTTCTTCTGTTTTTAACTTTATTCCTCAGTCAAGGGGCTATTTCTTCAAGAGAGGTTTCTCTTACTCTGGGTTTAAGGTAAGCTCTTTTAGAAAGACAAGGACCTCTTCATATACCCAGCCACTAGACCAGGAAAGTCCTCAGGATTTCTCACCCTTAGCTTTTTTTCCTTCATAGGGAAAGGTTTTCTGTTTTCAGAAACTTGTTTGTGATAGGCTATTCCTTTCCAAAAGGAGGATCTGTAGGTTCTATGTTGATTTAAAAACTCATTTTCTGTTCAATATGAGCAGGTGAGTCTCTGTTTTTAGCTACTAGTTAGAGTTAGAAATTCCTTGTTATCCCTCCTAACATGGACCTTTTGGTCCATTGGGTCTGAAGTCAGAAAGATGGGTTCAAATTCTGTCTCTGTTCCATTAGTTGTTTGGTGATGAATATAAATTAATCTCTCTGAATCGCTGTTTCCTAAACTGTAAAATGGGGAAAATCTACTTCCTCGGATTAACTCAGCTCTTAGAATCATTAATGCATTCGGGCCATCTAGGTTGCTGGATTTCCATAGTTGAGCTTTTGGTTCCTCTTGATGTTATTCATCCTTGCTTCTTGCCAATACATCTCATCTGCCTTTTAATCCTAGAAAATCCCTCTTTCCCATTGATGAGCTCCTCCTGGAACCATTTTGAGAAGGTACCTAGAAGGGACACCTTTGTTCCCCATCTGGCTCTGTCCTGATTCGCCAGCCTTTGCCATCATTCCCCATCATGGGGACCAGTCCTCTTAGCTCTTCAGCTCCCTTTTCTGTATTGCCATTCCCATATTAGAATGTATGCTCTTTGAGGGAAGGGACTGTCTTATTTTTGTAAACTCAGTGTTTGTTAAAGTCCATCAGACTCTTCTAATAATCTACAAAAAGGTCTTTGAGTTTAAGTACTGCCCCTACCCCAATCCCATTTTTTTTCTTAATCTCAAGAAACTTTTTGCTCTTTCCTGCAAAGGAATGGGAGAGAGAAAGGTGAAGAATATCAGAGTAACTTGGCAGCTATTCCAGAGGTGGAACTGCTTTAGGACACCCCATATCCATAGTGACCTTTTTTTAAAATTCCTGCCTTGATTATGTATATATATACGACCTGAAATCTTTCCAGGCTTTTGAGTCCTACTCTGAAGAAGGCAGCTGTGGACACTTAAATTTTATAAGAAAAAAGAGGGCTAAAAAATAATAATAAAAAAAAAAACAAAAAAAGAAAAAAAAAACAGAAAAAAAGGGGGCTTTAAAAAATTCCCATTTATGCAACCTTTCTTCATGACCTATTTGAGTTTCTAGTCCACCATTTTGTTACTTACTTTCTCTGTCTCTCTTAGGCAGGTTTTTTCTAACCTATTAGTAGCCTTACTGTCTTAATTCTAATATGTTTTCTAATAAATTAATACTGGCCCTTCCTGCTTTTAATATAGACATATATTTTTAACTTTTCAGGCTCACATAAACAAAGTTGTACTTGACAAACAATACCCAATTAGTTTTCTAGAGGTAAATTTTAAGAAAGTGCCTTTGTCTTCTTTGGTAAGAAAGCAAATAGCCCACATACAACAAGAAAGTCTAAATGCTGGAATACAGAAGGTTTCTTTGCTCTCTCCTTCCCTGTCTTCCCTTCAAAGATATAGGGATTAGTTTAAAAAGTTTGCAGTAGTGCCAGAAGATATTGCTTATGTAAAGTACTGGCTAGACAAGCTTTTTATATTTGGATTGTCATATATCTCATGAAAGAGAAATATAATAGAGAAGAGAATAAAGAAAGATGTCTTTTATAAGTAAATTTCAACCAAAGAGCACAGCTCATACAAAATTCTTAGGAAAATGCACTAATCCTTGGTTTGTGATGAGTCGGGCCCATTGGCGTTAAGGTCAAACACCCACTGAATTTATTCTCTCCCCATATAAAATACCTATGAAGTAATACAAAGCGTATATACAGTGTTAGCTAGCTGTGTGATCCAAAGCAGGTCATTTATGAGGATAGTAGATAAAGTGCTTGATGGAGGCAGAAAGACCTGAGTTCAAACCCTGCCTCAGATACTTACTAGACGTGTGTTCCTGGGCAAATTACTTAACCTCTGTGAAGTGGGGCTAATGATAGCATCTTCCTCATAGGATTGTTGTGAAGAGCAATTAAGACAACACATAAAAAGCAGGTTGCAAGTCTTAAATGTCAGAGAAATATGAACTGTTATTAAAATTTAAATTCCTGACCTATATACGACACCTGTAGTACTTTCCTTGCATGGTTATTGTAAGATACATCCATGTAAACTTCTTACAAACTTTAAAATTCTATATGAAAATCTGTTTTTTATTATAACTGGATAATGGGGGGAGTAACAGAAAATAGTCCTGTATTTTGAGGGGTGAGGCACTGTGGTGCACTAGTGGTCCATTGGGTCTGAAGTCAGAAAGATGGGTTCAAATTCTGTCTCTGTTATGTTAATTGTTTGATGATGAGCATAAATTAATCTCTCTGGATCGCTGTTTCCTAAACTGTAAAATGGGGAAAAGCTACCTCCTAGGATTAACTCAGCTCTTAGAATCACTAATGCATGTGGATTCGGGCCATCTTCTTCATTCCCTCTGACCTAGTCTAGACCTTGTGTCTGGGGTGCTGGATTTCCATAGTTGAGCTTTTGGCTCATCTTGACGTTATTCATCCTTGCTTCTTGCCAACACATCCCATCTGCCTTTTGATCCTGGAAAATCCCTCTTTTCCATTGATGAGCTCCTTCTGGAACCATTTTGAGAAGGTGCCTAGAGGAGACGCCTTTGTTTCCCATCTGGCTCTGTCCTGATTCGCCAGCCTTTGCCATCATTCCCCATCATGGGTACCAGTCCTCTTAGCTTTTCAGCTCCCTTTTCTGTATTGCCATTCCCATATTAGAATGTACGTTCTTTGAGGGTAGGGACTGTCTTATTTTTGTAAGCTCAGTACTTAACACAGAGCCTGCCTTTTTGAATTATTTAATCAATGGTGTTTTTTTCTTCTTTATTTATTCATAATAGAGATTGAATTGGACCCAGGGGCCAGTTCAACTTGGAACTCTTTTGGGATGATTCCTATAGGTCAATTCAATCTCAGCTACAATAGCTAAAGATTTTTTCAAATTTTAAAACCCCATGTAAAGGTCATTTATGAATACAATAGGGTAACAGAAAAAACTGGAGTATATTTTATTACTTTCCTAATAAAGGATGGGCTCTGTGACTGACTCCACTCCCAGTAGCAAAGATAGACTCTTTTAGACCTGATTTGGAATCTTGTTTCTGCCACCTTATGACAATGATAATAAGGATAATAAGAATAATTAGCACTTCTGTAGTATTTAAAAAAATATTTCATTTGATCTTCTCAACAATCCTGGGGTGGTAGATGCTATTATTAGCCTCATTTTACAGATGGGGAAACTGAGGTAGACCGCAGGAAAATGACTTGCCTAGGGTCACATAATTATTTAATCAAGAAAAATTTATTAAGCTCCTATTATGTGCCGGGCACCGTGTGAAGCACTGGGAATACAAAAGGAGGGCAAAGATAGTCTCTATCCTTAAAGATCTCTCAACCTAATGTTGTCTGAAGCATGATTATAACTCAGATCATCCTGACTTTAAGTTCAGTACTTTATCCATCATGTTGATTATTTGCTTTTTCTCTCTAGACCCCCATTTACTCAAATGGAAAAGGAAGTGGCTGGACTAATTGATCCCCGAGGTTCCCTCCAGCTCTACAAAGAAGGTCCCCTCCAGCTTGGAAACCCGCTCTCAATTTTGTCAAATGAATTTAAGGCCTTGCCTAGAATGGCCTAGCAGAAGCATGCTGGGTGATGTGGTTCCCGCTTTGGTTGGGGGAGCACCAGCTTTGCCGTTCCATGCCCAGGCTTTCCTTGTGCCAGCCTCCTTTGGCAGATGGCTTGACCCAATCCTGGCTGCAACATATGGTGAGTGGCAGACATGTTCTTTCTGTGAAAGAAAAATGAAAACTGGCAATTATTATAAGGAGACTCCCTGAAATGACAGGGAAGGAGATGGAGTTGTGGGCATGTGAAATAGGAAGGAAGCTCTGGGAAGAGGATCCTGAGGGAAATGGAATCACCCTGGCACTCAACTACTGCCCAGCCTTGAAGAGTTCATTGGTAAAGTTAAGGTTTTGGCATTCAGTAGAAATGTCCAAAGTCTAGGGTGCATTTATTGGGTTTTGGTTTTTTTCTGACCCCAAAGGTACAAAGAGACAGTAATCCAAGTAGCATTACTCCTCCTGTGTACTACAGCCCACAGCACAAGTTGGGGCACAGATTAGGAAGGCAGGTAGGGCTCAAAGCAGCTCCCATCTCGTTAGCATCCCCTGATCAGAAACAGAATTTCTAATCTGCCATATGGAGCTGGGGCCAGCTATTGCACTGGCCTGTTTCCAGTAATTATCTGAGAAATTCTATTTCTGTTACTAAATTGACAGCTTTAATCAACTCGCAAATCCAAATCACCCCCACCAGTGAGCAGTCACACTCAACTGCCCACTGTGAGCTGGATGCAAGAGCGATCACATCTCTGACCCCACCTGATTTGCCTTCCATCAGACATTATTTTGAAATCTGGTGGAGTTCAGATCTGCTCCTAATAAAATGGTCCTCTTCCCCATTAAGGGAGTTATTGAAATGATTCACAGATACCCAGCTGTTAGAATGGGCACTAATTTGTGGCTCAATGTCCCTACAACTTAAGTGGCAAAGCTTAGGAGACCGGGGGACTATTATGCTGCAAATGGGCATTTGCTCCACGGTCTGCTCCATCTGATACCTGGTATGACTACGGTTTCCTGCCATGATAACCCGAGGGTGGCCCTTCAAGAATAATTGAATTCATTGGTTTCTGTGTCTCTTGTAGCCACGAGGCATAAAAGAGACTTACACAAAGCAGGCAAGCTCCTCTGATCCTGGTGTTTGAAACCTGGAAACGTTAAAAGCTGGGACATCCTCAAAGATACTAATTATAGCTCGCCACTGGTCCCTAGGAACCCATCCTATATTTGAAAATTAATGAAAGAGATCATACACTTGGAGACTGAGAGTTGGTGAGGACCTCAAAGACTATCTCATCAAGAGACTGAAGTTTCCTAATCGAAAAAGGTTAAGTCATTTACGCAAAGTCACATAGCCATGTCACAAATTGGATTTGAACCCAGAGCCTTTGGGTCCAAAGTCATTTCCCCACTACCTGTGTATTACCTCTACTTTTTGCTTGGTGCACGTAATAATCACTTTTAGGTTTGCAAATCATTTTCCAAGAATCATCTCATTTCAGCCTCAATACAATCCTTGAAAGCTGACATGGAGCCTAAATATGGAGCATCAGTAGGAACATTAGGGTGACCTATGTCATTGGATTATAGTGAATGTGGTGGGGGAGAATGAGGTAAAAAGGCTGAAAAGGCAGGAAAAAGGCGGGCTATGAAGAGCTTTCAAGCCACATAAAAGATTTTCTTACTTTTAAATTTTTAAAAGAAATTTCCATATTTGTATGTTGTGCAAGAAAAATCAGACAAAAGGGAAAAAACCACAGGAAAGAAAAAAGAAGGAAAAAGTCAAA
Organism: Sarcophilus harrisii; assembly: GCF_902635505.1. NCBI lineage: Eukaryota > Metazoa > Chordata > Mammalia > Dasyuromorphia > Dasyuridae > Sarcophilus > Sarcophilus harrisii. The sequence continues at coordinate 267,352,572 of NC_045430.1, read as the reverse complement.
AAGGGGGAAAATTCTATGCTTCAATCTGCATTCAATCTCCATAGTTCTCTCTCTGGGTGCAGATGGCATTTTCCATCCCAAGTCTATTGGAGCTGTCTTGAATAATTTCATTGCTGAGAAGAGCCAAGCCCATCACAGTCAATCATCACATAATCTTGTTGTTGCTGTGTTCAGTGTTCTCTTTATTCTGCTCACTTCATTCAACTAGCTCATCATTTCTTACAGAACAATAGTATTCCTTTATGTTCATATCCCATGACTTCTTCAGCCATCCTCCAGCTGATGGGCAGCCACTGAACTTCCAGTTCTTTGCCACTACAAAAAGGGCAGCTATAAACATTTTTGCTCATGTGGGTCAACTGGGATTTTCTATTTGATCCTGGAAATTAACAGGGAGGCATTGGAACTAACATGGTCAGAACTGCCCTTTAGTAACATCTCTTCACTGCCACGTGGCAGATGAACTGGAGGGAAGAGAGATTTAGGGCAGAGAGAAAGTGGTCAGTGGAGATAAGGAGTGGGGTGATGAGAGCCTGTTCCAGGGTGGTGGGGCTCCTCTGGACAACAAGTGCCTCCCCAACCCTAAATCTCCATCCCTACGATTCTCTGCCCTCAGTCTTTTCCAGCTGTAAGAACTTCTAATTCTATATTTGACTGGAATAATTCTATTGGGGAGTTTCTCTCAGCTTGTCACTTTATTCTAAGAGTGAACAAATCTGGAAGCAGCACCGAAAAAGGAACGCTTAGTGGCACCCAAAATCAGCCTTAAAAAAGAAATGCCTTCTCTGGCAAAAGAGAGGCTCATGACATTTTTAAGACATTTCCTTAATGTTTTCTAATAATAAATTGTGTTTCTATAGAACTTAAAGGTTGCCAAAGTGTTTTCCTTCATGACAAGCTTGTAGGGTTCATCCTTTGAGTATTTTGTTCTCATTTTCCAGATGAGTTTCAGGGAAGGGGAGTTTCTGGTCCAGGATCACACAGCTACTAAATGACAGAGCTGGAGTCTGGACCCAGAATTCCTCCTTCCAAGAGCTGGCTATCTCTCCTCAACATCAGCCCGCCTCTTTCTAAAGAAATGATGGCATCTTGGTGAGTCTCCACATTTCTAACAGCTAATATTTATTCTCCAATTAAGCAGAACAAAAGGACCAAGACAATGCTGTACATTCTGCTTAAAGTGGGTCAGAAATTGGAAAGCTAGGTGTGTCAATCCCGAGATGCATCTGTCGACAATTTAGCGACTCCTTATGTCACGCTGCTCTGAACAGCAGGTAATGCTTAGCATTGTCACAGAGGCTTTTTCTCCTGTGTTTTATTAAGCAATTGCTTTCCACCTGTAAATCTTCGGGGAGTTGTTTTATCTAGGTGCATAAAGACCCTGAATCTCCCTCTCACCGGGAAGCTTATCAGAAGACCAGTCCTTCTTCATTAGGTCAAGGCGATGGTGCAGTTAGGAAAAGAAGTATTGGCTAGAATCGTGGTTGGATTTTAAAACTGGGAAGGAGGGTGGATATCAATGGACAAAAGTATTCCTTTTATTGTGTATTCCTCATATCTGAAACTTAGATGCCTCTAAAGTCTTTTCCATCATGTGGATAAAGACCTGACATCTGGAGGAGCAATAATTACAGGGATGCTTGTGGAAGGTCTCAATTTCCCAAAGGCAATCTGCTCCACTCTCTGTTTCCCGTTGGATTCTGGGTGCCTGCTGGTTATCATTTGTAGTGGATGTCCAGGACAACATTAGCACATGTGCATACACACACTGATTGACAAGCTCAGATGTTGGTTATCCACGTGCCCCTCATCACAGATAGATAAAGGGTCTTCTTCATCTACTTGATGGGTTGATGTTTTGGTTGGTTCTGTACCATGTTTAGGAGGGTCTCTCGTTTTCTGGGGCTTGATGAAATTCCTTCACTACCATTCACAAAAAACATCTGGAGGACCTGACCATTTCTATAGGGCATCCCCCCTTTAAAGTAATCTCTTCTTTTAATGAAGAATTTGGAATCAGAGGAAGGAGGCTGGAATCCTGCCTCTGGGGCTTATTCTTTGTGAGATGTTGGGTAAGTCGTGTCAATTCTCTGGGCCTCAGTTTACTTCTCTGTAAAATAAATGGTCTGGACTCAGTGGCTTTGGAGGTCTCAATCTAGGGTTCTAGAAGTCTTGATAACCTGAAGTTTCCTCACAACATAGATGCTAGAGGTTACTGAGAGAGCAGGAAGATGAAATGGTTTAACCTTTTCTCTCTCCTTCAATATGACCTTCCTCATTGCACAGGACATAGGGTTTTTTTCATCCTTGGATACATATATCACCAAGTTCCACATATTGCAGCTTTTTTTATGGTGTTTTATCTCCCTGCTAGGATGTAAGCTCCCAGAGGATAGGGCCCTTGTCTTATCTCAGCTTCATATCTCCCTCAGCACTCGGCACTGTGCCCATGACATCAAAGAAATGGTTGTCAAATGAATACATGGTTCTTGTGGGCATCTAGAAGGGGTAGGACAGCTATCTGGTGCCATCTGGAAGAGGGAAATGTCTCTTCTGTGAACAAATCTACAATCTCCTCTCTGCTTTGCTTTCAGATGCATTTTTATTAGAAAAGTTCCAATGAGGAGTGGGAGTGGGGCAAAGGAGACAGAGTGCTGGGATCAGGAAAGACATTCATGGGTTTTGATCCTGGAAGAGTCATTTAACCTTTACAACCTTGAGCCTCCTTACCTTTAAACTGAGGCGACTGGACTTGCCTTCTGTCAGGAGTAATGGACTCCCCTGAGAATGATGGGTGAATTTTCAGTGTGAGCATTTACATTTCAGAAATCAGCTGCTACAAATCAGGGTTTGATTTATTGTTTTGTTGATAGTCTAGACTTAAGAAAGTGATGGAGAAAATATGAATAATGCAGAATAAATAGAAAAAATGTTTCCTATGTTCATTCATTATTTTCCCCTGGTTGTTAAGTTCTACCTGCATATCCTGTCAAGGGTTCTTCTGGCCTGTAAATCTATGGATTTTACAATCTTCTGATTGATGACATGAGCTGAAATCCTGCCTCAGTTTCCTTACCTGGAAAGTGGGGATGATAGCAGTATTTATCTCACAGGGTTGTCATAAAGATCCAATGACATCATATTTTTTAGATGTGTCATATACCTTAAAATGTCTTGTGGATATTAGGAATCATCATCATAATCCAGCAGCATCATTATCCTGATCCTGTGCGGTTGTGTATCATTTAGTTTGTTTCTTCTGGTAGGCGAGGAAGTGACTATTTTAGGGACAGAAATCAGCTTCCTTTGAACTGTACTGAAGAGGTGATCTTCTCACTCAGAAACTGAGCATGACCAAGTTGGCAGCTGGCACATGTTTGAATACAATACCTCTATTTTATTGGGAAGGGGAAAAGAGAGGAGAAATAATTTTTATAGAATTAAGCCCTGGAACTGCAAGAATATAATGAGTTATAGAGGCCTAAGGTGAAAAATTTGGCAAGAAAATATAAATAGTAGCAACAGGGCAGCTTGCTTCTGCTGGGTAGTTTAAAAGACTTGCCCCCGTGGGAGGAAAATGAAGAAACAACCGTATCAATATGAATTGAGGGATTTGCTGGGGGAAAGTGTTAGATCCCATAATCCTTTGCATTGTCCTATACCCTGGATCTTTAGTGTTCATATATCACAGCTGAACCTTTGTAAATGGAATTGATGGTCTGATGCTTCTCAACCCAGACATTGACATAACGGAGATTGTTCTCAGTCCCTCGTGAAGAGACAGCTAGGATTTTCTGAAATCATAAAACACGTGTGGGATTTAGGGATCAGATTCAATATGTTGTACAATATATGGCAAAGAATAAAGCCATGGCAGCCGGAAATTTGTTTTTCTCAACCCTGGGCAGGTGGAATTTTTATACAGCAAAGACATACATGTGTCTACCCTGGGACTAGGTTGGGAAACTGAGTGACTATGGGAAGATGGGTACACTAATGCATAGTTGGTGGATCTGTGAATTGTTCCCCTAGTCTTGGAAAACAGTTAAAAATTATTCTGTAATATTCACTACATTTTATATACACTTGACCTAGTAGTATTACAAAGAGGCAAGGCAAAGATAGAGGAAAGTGTCTCATGCATGTCAAATTTGCATCCTTTTTATTTTTTATTTTTAGTTTTTGGTAGCAAAGGACTGGAAGGAACATCCAAGAGGAACGGTTTACTCAGTTGTGATAGAGAGATGTAATGGAAATCATTGCTTTAGAAGAAATGATAAATGTGAAGAACTCAGAGAAATGAAGAAGCTGATGTAGAGTGAAGTAAGTAGATGCAGGAGAACCATTCATGTAAGTCTACCATAATGTAAAAGAAAACAGCACTGAGAGATTACAGAACCCCAATCAATGCAGTAACCAGTGGTGACTGAGGATAAAACAAGTCTCCCTCCTCTCAGAAGAAGTATGAAGGCAGGTGGGGGTCAGACATTGCTAAGGTGTTAATTTACTTTGATTAACTGTATTTCTTTATAAAAAAGGATTTTATTGAGGGGGGAAGAGGGAATTATCAAGAAAACAGCTATGTTTTTAAAAGGAATAGCAATCCTATTTTTAAAAAGAAAAACAAACAAAAGTAATTTTACCTGATTTTTCCAACTGTCATGATGGCAATGACAAGATTAATTTTACAAGTGGGGAAATCGAGGCCCATAGACTTATCCAAAGTCCTATTCGGGCTCATTTTACAGGTGAGGAAACTTAGGTAAACAGGATTAAGTGACTTGCCCAGCTAATGAGTGTCTGGGGTTGGATTTGAGCTCAGTTCCTTCTGACTCCATGCCTGATGCCCAATCCACTGTGTCATCTAGATGTCTGGGTTCATAAATAAAGATTATTATTATTTTTAGGTTAATAAGATTAATTTTACAGGTGAGGAAACTGAGGCCCATAGACTTATCTAAAGTCGGAGAGATGCACTAACAGAACGAATTACAGACTTGCATCCTTTGAATCAGAATCTAGCAATCTCCCTTTGTTCCATACCATCTCTTCAAACAGCTTGAACTACGTGTAAGTTATTATACTGTTAGCAATAATTTCAATAATAACGAAAAGGTAGTGGCTAATTAATGAGAAGTTTGGAGACGTTAATCAAGTTCTTCCTGGAACTTGTTTCCTTTTTGGTTCTTGGCAAGGAGAGCACCTCAAGTGAGAGCTGGCAGATGGACACTCCAGCGGTTCACTGGTCTCCCGGAGAGACAAAGAATACGAAGATGGGCTCTCTAGTCAAGAAAATTTGACTGGAAACTGCCCAGCTCGAGGAGACGTGGAGGGGCCGTAAGCTGTGTCGTTGCAGGGAGTTCCACGCTGAGGGAGTCCCTGATCATTTTGTGTCAGTTAGGGAACTCTTGCATGGCTGTACATTTCAGTGGGGGGGCGGGGTAGCAGAATTTAATTTTTCTTCCCTCTTCCCATGAAACTGGACTAATTTGAGAGAGTCCTATTTGCTCCAAGAACGGCTTTTATGTGAAAGAGCTGTGGGAGGAAGGAGACCGTGGTCCTTTTAGTGGAGCAGCTAAGCAGCTATCCGATGATGGTCACCAGAGGAAGCAAATTCAGGGAAAGCTCATTAACTCCAAGCACACTGACTCGGTTTGTGATCATCCAGGCGAGGATTGTGCTGAAGTTAGCTTTTCTCTGACTATGAGAAAATAGACCGGCCAGGCAAACTGACAGCAGCAATAAGATTGGATTTCAAGGGGAATGTTTAAACTCCTTAAGAGGCTTATGGGTTTTTAAGCCCACAGGCACAGAGAAAGACAATATAAAAACCAGTTGGTAATTTTATAAAAATGCATTTAATTTTTAAAAATGAACAAGCATTTGTTTTCTCTCTTTCTGACCACATGATCCCTATAATAGAATAAAAGAACAGCAAACCTTTTTTTTTTTTAAATAAATATGCTTAGTCAAGCAACATGAATCCTCACATTAGCCATGTCTAAAAATGTCTCATTCTGCATTTTGCATAATCACATGTTGTTGTTCAGCCATGTCTAACTCTTTGTGACCCCAGTTGGGATTCTGTTGGCAAAGACCCTGAAGCTCATTTTACAGATGAGGAAACTGAGGTAAACAGGATTGAGTAACTGACTTGCCCAGCTGATGAGGGTCTGAGGTTGGATTTGTGAGGGAGGGGTGCTAGACCCCCTTTCCCAAATTAATTAATCAGAGACATCTTCAGGTACAAAGAGAAAGCATTTATTTAATCCTTTCAGGGAGAGGCCCAGACACATCTGGGAACCATCCCAACTCCCACCATTTGCTCCTGAACTGGACCAGCGGGAAGTAGAACACGTGTTAAATAGGATGGACTAAAGGGATGTAACCATCCTTGACCAATAGTCACCAGTGTTGTCTGCCTCCCACAGGTCACATAATTTCCTGCAACTTTCTGTCACCTCCTGCAACCCAGGGTTCAAGGCCTAGGAATAGGAATCATGTGGCTTCCTGAAACCCCAGGTCCAAGACCTCATCCTCCTGCTCTGGGTATAGGGATCATGTGATCCAGGCCCAGTCTCAATATTGAGAAATTCTTCATTCAATCACTCTCATTCAAATCTGAACTCAGTTCCTTCTGATACCCTGGATCACCTAGATGGCCAGGTTCATAAATGAAGATTATTATTTTTTAGATTAATAAATATTCAATTCAATTCAATTAAAGATTATTCTGATCAAATAAAATCACAGAATTTTAGCATTTTAGGGATTAACTAGTTAAATTTCATCAGTTTACAGGTGAGAATAATGCTAAGGATCCAAAAGTTTAAGTATAAATGAAGTAGGATCACCCAGCCAATAGTAATGGTAAAGCCTAGGTCCTTTTACTTCTTAGTCCTCCAATATTCTTTTCATTTGAGTGTCAGACCGATTAATGAGGTATCATCTTTATCTAGAACCTTGGGATGGGCAGGGATCTCAGAGGAAATTTGATTTTACCTCGTTGTATATAAATATGAATACCTTTTACTGTATCAGTGGCAAATGGCCATCTGACCTTGGCTTGAAAACCTCTAAGGGCAGTCATTCTGTTTTTGGACTTCCGCCATTGTTAAGGCAGTAAATAGCTCAGTGGATTGATCCCTGGCCCTGCCCTGAGTTCAAATGTGTGACTCTGGGCCAGTCACTTAGCCTTCCCTCAGTTTCCTCATCTGTAAAATGATCTGGAGGAGGAAATGGCAACCTATTTCAGTAACTTTACCAAGAAAACCCCACATGGTGTCACAAAAAATTATACACGACTGAACAACAATAATTCACACATAGTCAAAGAGAGGGTTGTTACCCCCGTATCCATGACCTCTTTAAAGAACTAGAGGAAGACCTCCAACTTGTTGGGTGGATCATGTATATAAGGACCCCAAGTAGGAAGGAATGGTTGGCTTGGTATTTAACAGGTGGAGAGAGTAGTAATATACATGAGGACTGTGATTTCACTGGTCTAGGAAACTCCCCAGGAGAAAAGTCTTTTATCAAGGCAAGTCAGCTGTTTCTCTTTAGTTTATTGTCTTATTGTAGAGTTCCTCTCAGAGCAGAGGCGAGTAGCTTGAAATAGTTCTTAGCTGGCTTCCTTATCTGTAAGATGGAGGATCAGATGAAAGGCTCTTTGCATACCTTTCCCTGCTATGTAAATGCTGACTCTTGTTTGTCTGAAGGGAGTGTTGAAATGCAGTTTCTGTGATAAAGGTAAACTACACTTAAAAAAGAAACTCTCTCTGAGTAATAGACTCTGTTTCATAGCCAGTCTCTCTTTTTTTCCCTTTGTATATGGAAGTATGTGTGTGGGTTGATGTTTGCTTAGTTTATAATAATAATTTCAAAAAGAAAAGCACTAATCTGGATGGGAATCAGACATGGGCGTTCTCTGAAAATGTTGAATGAGACTAGACTCTTTTCTTTAAATTGAACCTGTACAAAATGGACTTCAGAGACCTCCTGGGGCTGACCTCTGACTAACTGAGATTCTTTTCTGTCTCCAAGGATTGTAAACTTCTCCAGGGCAGGAAGGATCTCTTGCCTCTTTCTGTATCCCCCCCACTGCTTAGCACAGGGGCCTGCTGCATAGTAGGCATTTAATAAATGCTGATTGATTGATTGATTTCCCAAATGTTTCCTAATGACCTCCCAAGGCAGCCTATGCCCTTATGGAAAAGTTGCTGCATGACCTTTTGTTCACAGATGATTGGGCGCTCCCTGCAGCCTCTGAGACTGAGATGCAACAGAATACGGATCAATTCTCTGCTACTTGTGTTCATTTTGACGGAACAATGAGTAGCAAGAAAACAGGTTCTTCACCAGTCAGCAGCACACCACATGTATATAATCACATGCATTCATGAGTTATATAGCAAAAGCAGAAATTTGGAATACTGTGGATAAGGCTGGGAAGCGGGTAGAATTTTTCCCAAATGGCCCTTTGGAATCACTGTTGATTGTTGCAGTTCTCAGAGTTTTTAAGTTTTTGGAAATTGTTTGGTTTTCCCAATGTTGTTATAGCATACATCACTTTCCTGATTCTGTTTACTTTATTCTGTATTTACCTTGGGGCCTTTCCAGGAATATACACCTAGATGACCGGTTATTGCATGAATTACCAGAGCTAATATAGGGTTTGGGAGGCTGAGGGAGTGTGGGAGAGAAGAGGTATAAAACTAACTCCCCATCTCAATGCCTCCAGAACTCTTGTGCTGAGCTCAGTGTTGTATGTGTGTGAAACAAGTGCCAGGCCAGGAAACGGTGTCACTTCTGTTCTTAGGAGGACTCTGAAGACCACCTGGCAGGAGAAGTTCTGGGTCACCGACGTCTCTTCTGGAACCAAACTGCCAGGCTTTCGTTCAAACTCTACCACAGAGAGCCCGACTCCAAAGGGTGGCCACAGTGCCAACCGCATGTTTGCCTAACAGATTGTTTTATGGAGAACTTGCTCTAGGTAGGCAAACACTCTCATGGAGAGCAGGAGGAACAGTCTCCAGTCTCCCTGAAGAACTTTGGCAGTGATTGTGAGACAACAGCATCAAACCTGCCTTCGTCAAAGAAGGCTCTGTGCCCTAGGAGCAAAACAGAAATATAGTGGCTCCCAAGGAAAGTGAGATGAGAACATTTAGGCACATCTCCTCTCCCAGGACGATTTGTGCCCAATTGTGGGGGAGCCTTCCAGGCTCTTGTTATGCCAAAGTCCCCTTTTAATGGGGTGACCCAGTTCCTCCAATTGTCCTAGTTTGTTACTCTGCCTTAGGTTATAACTGTCCCCTCTTAATGGTTGAGATAAAGGTTTTATAGACATTCCTTAATGTTTGACAAGATAAAGGTTTATCCATTTCAGATGTCATTAGAATATCAGTAATGTCATTGTTCTTGTTATTCCACAAAAAGCTTGCTGCCCGGATACTCAGAGCTAGACTCTTTGAGATGATAGTCTCCTCTAGCCCTGGGATCAACATAGATCCATTGGTCCCAGTATTTCTCTCCATTTAATAAATTATTGAATTGGTCTCTAATCTCAGCTTCTTTGGCATTACATTCTCACTGGTCCACTCAGCCCAACACACAGTAAGTATAGTGATATCCTTTTAGAACTCTTTGAAAAAAAGAACAACCAGTCCCACTGTGGGACTGCTCAAACTTAGGAAGTTTTTTTCCTGTCACAAAACTTAAATCAGTGTCTCTGAATTTTCTACCCATGGCTTCTACATCTTCCCTCTGATCTAGGATAGAAGTTCAATCTCTCTTCTATGTTATGGTTTTAATGGCGGCTGTTGTACTTTTACCTTCCTCGGTCCCATCCTTTCTTCTTTCTAGTTGCCCTTATATTCCCACTTCTCTATATTGCTATATCTGTGGTGCTTGGAGTATTGGGAAGAACTGTAGTTTCTGAATCATAAAACTATAGAATGTCAGAATTGAAAGGAATATCAGAAGCCACTGAGTTCAACTTATACTTGAAGTATCCTTTACCTATCCATCAGGCCCCAAGTAGAAGTGCCCCAGAACCTTTGTTTTCCAGGTACCTCCCTGATTTTGTTTTTGGTTGCATATGTGGTTTAGGTGGAAATGCCTGAATGCTGCTTCAGTCTTGTGCTATGAATCCCTATGGCTTCTATGCTCTACCTTCTTCCTACTTGACTTGTCTCAACTCATAGTTCTCATAAAGATTCTGGCTTGTGTTTTTGTGCTTCCTTTGACTAAATGGAAGAGCTTATAACCATTTTTCTTTGTCTTTCTATATCCTTATTCCTTCTGATACATTTTACATTTTATTTTATATTAAAATTTACTTTTTCAAAAATTAAGCGTTTTTGTCTCTTCTCTACCTTTTTTTGCTCTTGAAAAATTAAAGAAAAATCCTAGTAAGAAATAAGCAAAACAATTTTCCATCTAATCTAAAAATAGACATCTCATTTGGTATTCGAAATCATCCCTTCTAGGGCAGGAAGTGGGTAGCATTTTTCCTAAATGGCCCTTTGGAATCACTGTTGATTGTTGTAGTCCTCAGAGTTTTTAAGTTTTTGAAAATTGTTTGGTTTTCACAATGTTGTTGTTGCATATTTTCCTGATTCTGTTTACTTTATTCTGTATCAATTGGTGCAACTCTTCCCAGTTTCTCTGAAGCCATCTTTTTTTAAATTTCTTATAAAACACTAATGTTCTACTACATTCTTACATGATAGTTTGTTTAGTTATTCCTCATTTGATGGGTATTCCCTTAGTTTTTAGATTTTTTTTTTACCCACTACAAAAAGAGTTACTAATGTATTTTGTTCATATAGATCCTCTCTCTCTCTTTTTTTGATCTTTTTTTGGGGATCGAATGATCATACCATTGGTTCATAAGGTATTCACATTCACAAAAAGGTGTTCACAATGACTTTTGGAGCATAGTTCCAAATTGCTTTTTAGAGTAGTTAGATCCATTCACAGCTTCATTAAGAGTGGCTCCATCAATGTGCCTGAGTTCCCATAGAAATTTTGTCTTTTTTTTTGTTGTTGTTGATCAATTTTATCAATTTAATGCTTATGAGGCAGAGCCTCAGAGTTGCTTTTGGTTTCATTTCTCTAATTATTAATATTTGGAACACTTAGCTACAAATAGCATGGATTTTTCTTCCTCTGACAACTGCCTGTTCATATCCATTTGTAACTGACTTATGATACTCATGAATTTTTAGAGCTTTACTAGAGTATTTGTTTGGGATCTGGATTCCCCCAAATCTTAACACCCTGCCATCATCCCAGTAAGAAGTCTTCAATTTATTTGAACCCTTCCTAAATTGTAGGATGCATAGTTGAACTCAGAACTCCTATTCACTAGGATCTCAGAGCAGAGCAGGCTATCAACTTCTTATTTTTTATTTTGTTAAAATTTTTTTTTTTTTGCTGAGGCAATTGGGGTTCAGTGACTTGCTCCAGGTCACACAGCTAGGACGTGTTAAGTGTGTGAGGTCAAATTGGAACTCAGGTCTTCCTGACTTCAGGGCTGGTGCTCTATCCACTGTGCCACCCAGTTACCCCCTTAACTTCTTATCTCTCTTTTAATGTAGTCTAAGGATTGCATTGATTTTTTTTCATCTTCCATATTGACTCATATTGAATTTTCAGTCCATTAAAGCCTCTAGATCTCCTTTAGATGGTTGTCCCTGTCCCATTTTGATGGATAATGCTAATGGTTTCGATCTTAATCATTAAGTTTCTACCCACTCCTATTAAATGTTTCCATTTTATCCATGTTCTAGCCTACATGACCTTTTTGATTCTTGATCCTCATTCAGTGAACTCCCCATCAGAGAACTTGGGTTCAAGGACCTAGAGGATCTGGATTTCATTTATTTCTAATATCTTGCTTGTTATTTGACCATGGGCAAGTTAAGTTCATCTCTCTTAACCTCAGTTTTTTCATTTGTAATAAAAGGGAGAAAAATGTCTATTGTACCTTGCTCATAGGTCTATTGTGAGATTAGTGATAAATAAATGTGAGTTATCATCATTTCAATTCAACACACACTTATTGAGCACCTTCTATTTGCCAGACACTATGCTAAATAGTGGGAATATAGAGATGGAAATGAAACAGTCTTTGTCCTCTAGGAGCACCTTCCTCACAAAAAACCTATGATAGAGAAGTAGTGGTAACTCCAATTTAGAGGTCAGGATACTGAGCCTCAGGGAGGTAAAACAATTTTCTAGTTCTGTGACAGAAAGGGGGGTCTTCAGAACCCCAGTCTGGGATTGCTTCCTCTGAATTTCGGTGCCATTTTTGCTGATAACGCCTCCATTATTTGCAGTGCTTTTGGACTAATTTGAATGAATAGAAAATGAATCCAAGCCTGGAACTATCTCAGAAGGTAGGTGTTGTGAAGCAGTGCTGAAAGCTTCAGACACAATAATTAAGTGTTGAAAGTCCCATTGAATCGGAGATATGGATTCTTTGACATCCGGCTCTTTAATCAAGACAAAGAGATATTCTACTAAAGCACGCCTGGGCTGTAGTTATTAGGATGTGAGTATGAAGTTGATGAGCAATTGTGGAAACAGTAAAACACATCTAAGACTCCATGAAACAGCGGCAAATCTGTGATTCTGCATAATGGACTAAAAAGGTTTGATTGAAGACATTGGGGCACCTGTGATCACTACACTATTTATGATGGTTAATGATATTCCCCGGTTATTGTTAAGAATATACTTCTCAAAATTCTTAAGCATACCTTGATGTCTAATTAGGTAGGCAGACAGACATATTTCTCTTTGAAGGTTCTGAAGGCTCATCCTTTTGCTTGCCAACTAACTTCCTTCTTAAGTGATTACATTGACTGAACTCCAGAGAGCTTTTATCATGCTGATCATAGTGAAAGAGAAAACTTGACAATGCTGTGTTGGTTTGATGCAGTCAGGCTGGATTGACCAATTAAAAAAGGAAATATGGCCGGGCCTATGTGGCAGCCTCTTTTCCTCCTCTACACTTTGGTTTCTGGAAAGAATACATGATTGATAAGATTGGACAGAGAAATTCGTGATCTATTTTTAGCCTGTGTTTAAGAGATTCATCTCATCGCACTGGGAAGCCATCAGGAGTTGGTAGAAAAAGGCTTCCCGTGTTGGCCTTGGGTCTGGAATTTTTTATTTTAAATCAAGAAAGCCCTCGCAGCCTCCTGAGTCTCCTATCCCTGTTAGATTTGCTGAGCTTTCTTCCTCTCTTGGAGCTGAAGTTGAAGCTCAGGAAAGCTATAAAATCAATTCTTATTCAGGTAGCAGAGGGTGCTGAATGGTCTCTGAGGGTCCTTCCAACTCTGGGTTTCTAGGATTCCATGAAATTTATCCAGGATTAGCTCTGACAAGGAATCTTCCACGTTTTCAAATAGAAGCATTACTTTTTGAATTAAAAAATATTGTGGAGTCCAACACGATAGTTATCAAACCATTTTTATTCACTGATACAAGGGTTTTCTTGTGATTACATGTTTTCTCAGTAGAGAAAACTGATCAGGTGTAAGGGAGATGGATCTTTGGGACTTTGATTGTGTCTCCCTGTGGATGTTGTAGATGAAGGGCTAGAAGAGATCTCTTAGAATATCTAGCCTCTTCCTTTATTTTATAGATCATAGGATCATAAAGTCATCTATCTAGATAGAAGTAACTGCCTCATTTTGCAGATAAGGAAACAGACTCAAAGAAGGTGAATGATTTGTCCAAATCCCCATAGGTAGTTAATAAGGATTTGAATTCATCTTCTCTGATTCTATTTTACCATGTCTGTCGAGTACATTATTTATTCTGTGTATAGAATCACAATATTAAGGCAACATATGGATCCATGAACCCTTTTGACTTGTCTGCAACCCTGAAGGGTCTGTTTTCCTCAGGACCGGAACCACTATCTTTCTACTACTTTCTCCTTCCAAAAAAGAGGCTAAATATTGTTACACATATAGTTATTTGGCTTAGAGAGGAATGAGTCTACAATTGGACACTTGCATACACAAAATAGGAACTGGCTGGTACATTGGTTCCACAATCCATCTGGCAACATAGTCGCTTTATTTGCAAGGAAGTTCCAGGCTGTACGTATGAGGATAGAAATGCTCAATTCTGTACAGCTCTGTTCCACCAGGGTCTTTATAAGTGAGAATCAAAGAACTCACTCACCCAATTCTGGTGCACTAAAAGAATTAATTTATTTTGTTAATTATTTTTCAATTAAATATGAAAGAATTCAAAGCAATTATTAAACATTTTTAAAATTCCAAATTCTCTCCTTTACTCCTTCTTGTGAAGTCAAATACTTTGATTTTGATTTTACATGTGAGGTCGCTCAAAACACATTTCCATATTTCCTTGTAGCCATGTTGTAAAAGAAAACAATAAAAAAATAAATAAAGTAAAAAAAAACAAAAACAAAAACAACCAAAATGCTTAAATGCTTTAATCTGCATTCAGAATTCACCAGCTCTCTCTCTGGAGGTGGATACCATCATGGGTACTTTGGAATTATCTTGGATCATTGTCTTCATCAGGGTAGCCAAGTCTTTCACAGTTGATCATCTTTTTAATATTGCTGTTGCTGGGCAGGGTATTCTCCTGATTCCGATCACTTCACTTTGCTTGAGTTCATATGTCTTCCCAGGGTTTTCTGAAACCATCCTGTAGCTTGTTTGGCTATTCCCCAATTGATGGGATCCCCTCGATTTCCAATTCTTTGCCATTACAAAAAGATGTGCTAAAATATTTTTCTGCAAAGAGATCCTTTCCACTTTTCTTTGATTTTTTTAGGATACAGAGGTAGTAATGGTATTGCTGGGTTTTGATAGACCTTTGGGCATTCTTCCTAATTGTTCTCCAGAATGATTGACCTGGTTCATAACCCCACTGACAGTGTATTAGAGTGCCAGTTTTCCCACACTTCCTCCAACATTTTTCATTTTTCTTTTTTATCATATTAGCCAATTTTATGTGTGTATGGTAGTAGTTTAGAGTTGTTTTAATTTTCATTACTCTAATTATTGTTTATTCCTCATTCTCAAAGAAGACCATGACATTAGGGAGGTGATACCATGACATGCAAGTACATTGGATTTAAGTGAGGGAGAGCTGGGCAAGGTCACCTATCTCACTACCTCCTTCAGAGCCAGCTGGGTCCAGTGGCAAGATATAATCAAGATGACTGGAGATGGCCCTGAATGCTATGAGGGACCTTGGCCTCTTTAAGTTAAAGTCTTCAACAGGTCTCAGTCTGACTGAGACTGCACTGCAGTGATTAAGGCCAAGTTGCAACTGAGGCAATAATCTCCTCTTCAGTTTACTCTAAAAAATCTAAATAGAGAATGAATGAGTCTGGGAGGGGAAGACCATCAGAGTCTATGGCCAAAGTGGAAATGATTGGTATTTATATTCAATCTTAGTCAATAAGGACCCAAACAATGACCAAATGGGACTTGGTCTAGGACCTATGATCCATAAGAATCAGATTGGTTTTGATTTAAGATGGGTCCTTAAGAAAGAAATCTAGTCAGTAAATTCCAAATTGTTCTTCCTTCCTTCCTTCCTTCCTTCCTTCCTTCCTTCCTTCCTTCCTTCCTTCCTTCCTTCCTTCCTTCCTTCCTTCCTTCCTTCCTTCCTCCTTCCCTCTTTTCTTCCCTTTGTTCACATAAATGTATTACCTGAAGATGCTCTTTAAAATAGCATATTTTTTGGATCATTAGTAGTTTTTCATTTGACAATAGATAGCTTTGATTTTTTTTTTTTGAAAATTGCCTGTTCCTATACTCTCTCTCTGTCTTAAAATATATATTTGGCTCATTTCCCTATTTATTTGAAAAATGAATCTTTTATCAGAAAAAACTTGTAAAAATATTTTCATTCTGATTTTGACCGCCAGTTTTGGTTTTTATTAATATTACATAATCAAAGTTATTTTACTTCCTATGATCTCTTCTATCTTGTTTGGTCATATCCTTTTTTTAATTTATAGATGTGACAGTTCCTGACATAAAGCTGACATTTTTCTGGGCTTTCTAATTTATTAAATCATCAGTTGTTTAAATCATTGAACCACTTTGACCTTATCTTGATATACAGTATGGGATATTGTTCTATGCCTAATTTCTGCTACACTGTTTTCTAGTTTTCCCAGGAATTTTTTTATCAACTGTTGAGTTCTTACCCTAAATGTTTGGATCTTTGTGTCTATCAAACACTAGATTGCTGCAATCATTTACTACTGTTATTGTGTGCCCAATCTATTCTACTGACCTACCATTCTATTTTTTAGATTGTACCAGATTGTTTTGATGATTACTGCTTAGTTATAGAGTTTGGAATTTTTGACTGCTAAGATGCCTTCCTTTGGAATTTTTTCCCTATTGATTCACTTCTTGCCCTTCTAGGTGAATTTCATAACTAATTTTTTCCCAGCCCTATAAAATAATTCTCTAGTAGCTTGATTGGTATGGCACTGAATAAGTAATTTAGGCAGAATTGTCATTTTTATTATATTGACTCAGCCTACCCATGCACAGTTAACATTTCCTCATTTGTTTAAATCTGTCTTTATTTGGGTAAAAAGTAATTTGTAATTGTGTTTATATAATCCCTGGGTTTGTCTTGACAGGTAGACAACCAAGTGTTTATCTTGTCTGTAGTAATTTTAAATGAAATTTCCCAATGTTTTCCTGCTGAGTTTTGTTAGTAATATATAGAAACAATGATGATTTATGTAGGTTTATTTTATATTTTGCAAATTTGCTGAAGTTATTAGTCATTTTAACTAATTATTTTGTTAATTTTCTAAGGTTCCCCACGTATACCATCATGTCATCCTCAAAGGTGAGAGTTTTGTTTCCACATTGCCTGTTTTTCTTTTCTTTTCTTTATTTTTTTATGTTACTGCTATAGCAAGCATTTCCAGGACAATATTGAATAATAGAGGGGTTAATGGGATAGATTTGCTTCAATCCTGATCTTATGAAGAAGGGTTCAGTTTATTCCCATTATAGATGATGTTTACTTTTGGTTTTAGATAGATAATGCTTATCATTTTAAGAAAGAAATCCATTGATTCTTATTGTTTCTCATGTTTTTAATAGGAAAGGATGCTATATTTTGTTAATTTTTTCTGCATCTATTGATATAATCATATGATTTTTATTATTGTTGTTATTGATAGTCAATTATGCTGATAGTTTTTGATAGATATTGAACCGTCCCTAAATTCTTAGTATAAATCTGATCTGATCCTAGTATGTGATTTTTGTGACATATTACTCTAATCTTTTTGCTAAAATCATGTTAAAAGTTTTGCATCAATCTTTATTAGAAAAATTGGTGTTTAGTCCTTTTTCTCTGTTTTTGCTCTCCTTGGTTTCAGTATCAAAACCATGTTTGTGTCATAAAAGGAATTTAGTAATAGTTCTTTCTTTTTTCAAAGTTTATATAGTATTGGGATTAATTGTTCCTTAAATGTTTGGAAGAAATAATTTATGAATCCATTTGATCTTGTGGATATTTTTGTGGGATAGCTCAAATGGGTTTGAAGATTATGGATGAATTCATCCCATTCCCATTCCCATTATAGAATTTCTTTCTCAAAAATGAGGTTATTTAAATATTCTATTTCCTCTGCTATTAATGTGAGCAGTTTATATTTTTTGGTAATTCTTCATTTCACTTAGATTGTCAGTTTTAATGGCATGTAATTGGGCAAAATAACTTCTAATTATTGCTTTAATTTCATCTTCATTGGTGGTACTTTTCATTTTTATGCTAGTAATTTAGTTTTTTTCTTTTAAAAAATCAAATTAATACATGATTTGTCTATTTTATGGGTTTTTCATAAAACCAGCTCCTAGTTTTGTTTATTAGTGAAATGATTTTTTACTTTCAGTTTTATTAATCTCACCTCTGATTTTTCAGGATTTTCATTTTGGTGTTTATTTGGGGATTAAAAATTTGATCTTTTCCTAGTTTTTTTGTTTGCACATCCATTTCATTGATCTGTTCTTTCTATCTTCTATTGATGTCAGCATTTAGAGATATAAATTTTTTTTAAGTGATGCTTTGGCTATATCCCATAAATTTTGAAATGTTGTCTCATTGTTCTCATTCTCTTTAATGAATTATTGATTGCTTCTATGCTTTGTTCTTTGAGCCTCTCATTCTTTAGAATTAGATTATCTAGTTTCCAATTAGTTTTTAATATATGTTTTCACAGTCCTTTATTGAATGTAATTTTTATTGTATTATGGTCTGAAAAGGGTACATTTAATATTTCTGCTTTTCTCTATTTGGCTATCAGGTTTTTCTGCCCTAACACATAGTCACTTTTTGTGAAGGTACCATGTATAACTGAGAGAAAGGTATAGTTCTTTTTATTCAGTTTTCTCCAGAGGTCTATCATATCTAACTTTTCTAAGATCCTATTCATCTCCTTGACTTCTTTCTTATTTACTTTATGGTTGAATTTATTTAGCTCTAAGGAAACTACCACCAATATAGTTTTGCTGCTTATTTTCTCCTTTAATTCATTAACTTTTCCTTCAAGAATTTGGATGCTATGCAATTTGGTATATATATATATATATATATATATGTGTGTGTGTTTAGTATTGATATTGCTTCATTGTCTATGACAGTTTTAGCAAGATTGTCTTTATCCATTTTAATTAAGTCCATTTTTCTTTTGTTTTGTTTGAGATCATGATTGTCATCCTTGCTTTTTTTTTTTTTTTTAATTTTAGCTGAAGTATAATAGATTCTGCTTCAGCCCCTTATTTTAACTGTGTGCATCTCTCTTTTTCAAGTCTGTAGAGAACATATTAGTGTATTTTTATTTCTAATTCGTTCTCCTATTCACTTCCATTTTATGGATAAGTTCATTCCATCCACATTCATAGTTACGATTACTAGCTATGAATTTCCCTCCATCCTGTTTTCTCATGTTTATGTTTCTCTGTCCTTTTATCCTATGTCTCCTCTAAAATCTGTTTTTCTTCTGACCTTTGCCTTCTTTTTATTTGCCCTTTAATCAACTTCCCTTTTTTCTCTTATCCCCTTCTCCTTCTATTTCCATGTTGGCTAGAGTAGACATCTACAAGAGAGAGAGAGACTACACATATACATATATAATTCATCTTTTAAACCAATTTAGATATTAGTGAGATTCAAGCATTGCCTGCTACCTCCCACCATTTCCCCCTCCACTGTAAAAGCTTTTCCTTCCATGCCTCTTTTGTGGTAGATAGTTTTCCCCATTCTTCTTCTCCCCTCTTTCTTCTCCCAGGACATCCCTTCATTCTTGCCTATTCAGTTTTTTTTTTTTTTTTTTACATCATCTCAATTTAATCAACTCACTTCCATACCCTCTTTCTATGTAGAATCTTTCTAACTTCCCTAGCAATGAGAAAATCCTTAGAAGATACATGTATCATCTTCCCATGAAGAAAGATACACAATTTAACCTTATCAGTCTCTTCTGATTTTTCTTTCATATTTATCTTTTTATTCTTCTTTTGAATCTTGTGTTTGATAGTTAAATTTTCTATTCATCTCTGCTCTTTTCATTAGCTCCTTGAAAGTCCTCTATTTCATCAAATATCTATCCCATCCCCCATTTTTTTCTGGTTGTAACAGCTGTTTTGTTTTGTGTTTTTTTTTCTTTTTTTGGGGGGGGATGTGGGGGGGGATATCATTTTCTAGGCCATCTGCTCTTTAACATGGTAGCTGTTTCTAATGTGGTGGTGATCTTAATTGTGGTTCCATGGTTTTTGAATGACTTCTTTCATGTGATTTGAATTATTTTCTCTTTGACCTGGGACCTCTGGAATTTGGGTATAATATTTCTGGGAATTTTCATTTGGCGATCTCTTTCAGGTAGTGATCTGTGGGTTCCCTCAATTTCTATTTTATTCTCTAGTTCTAGGATATTGGAACAGTTTTCCTTGATAATTTCTGAAATATGAAGTCCAGACCCTTTTTGTAGCTTTCAGGTAATCCAGTAATTATATCTTTTTGACTTATTTTCTAGGTCAGTTGTTTTTCCAATGAGATTTCTCACATTTATTTTCATGTTTTCCTTCTTTTGACTTTGTTTTATTGGTTTTTGATTTGTCATGGAGTTTTTAGTTTCTACTTGTCCAATTCTGATTTGAAGGAATCATTTTCTTCGGTGAACTTTTGTGCTTTTTTTCCCATTTGGCTTATTTTGCTTTTTAAGGAGTTATTTTCATCAGTGAATTTTTGTATCTCTTTTTACGTTTGGACAATTCTATTTTTTAAGATGCTATTTTCTTTCTTTTTAATCTCTAAAAAATGTTAATTGTCTTTCCACAATTTTCTTCCTTTGTTTTTACTTTTAAAATTACTGTTTCCTTTGCCATTCTTTTTTGATTTTGAAAATATATTTTTAGCTTTTCTAGGAATTCTTGTTAGGTTTGTGTTTAGTTCTCATTTTTTTCTTTAACTTTTTGCATGTTTTATTTTCACTTCATTGTCTTCTTCAGAGTTTATATCATTATCTTCATTTTCACCATAATATTCTTTTACAGTTAGGGTTTTTTGTTATTGTTTATTGCTAATTTTTTCACTCTTTTTCATGATTTTGAACTTCATATTAGTTTAGGCTCTATTCCGGTTGCAGAAAAAGGAGGGGGATTCTGTCTTGAACGTCAGGCATTTTGCAAGGTTGTTTCCAGAGCCTTGTTCTGGGGGTTTGAAAGATTTTAGTACTTCCTGGATGGTGTGATCTGGGAAGAGGTAGTCTCTCCCCACTGGTCTCTTGGTCTGTGCTCTGCTCCTTATTCAAGAAGGAACTCTGATCCTTTGGGACTGCAATCAATACTTCTCTTCAGGGGTCTTTCTCCTTTGGGACTGGAAGTGATATTTTCTATCTGGGCTTCCATTCCCTCTTAATCAAAAATATTCTTTGCCCTTGAACTGTGACTGAAATGAGGATATATATATAATCATAAGAGTTGTCACAGAGCATTAGGTCCTGAATTCAGTACTAGCACTGGGGTCCCTTGACATCTCATCCTGACTACTTGCCAGCAACTTTGCTGTCTCTGGCTTGTGAACTCCTGAAGCTCTTGCTGCTTCTGTTGCCATCGCTTAGTCTCACCACTGGTGTTTCATCTGGATAGGTTCCAGGCTGGCTTCCTCCCCCATGTGACAGATCTTTCTTTCCAACCTCCTGTATTATCTTGGGCTGGAAGAATGTCTCACTCTGACCTTTTGTTGGCTCTGTCACTCTAGAATTCAATTTGAGGCATTAGTTTAAAGTTTTTTTGGAGGTGAATGAGCTTGGCTGAGTGCTTCTGTATTCTTCCATTTTGACTCTGCCCCTGGAACTCTGGTGCATCTTTTTAGGCAATCTGGACTTATGGAGAATATCTCTTTTGAAGCCACATCTTCCTAAGGGCATGTCTCCTGGCTGCCATCTTCCCTGTGGCTACTGCTATAACAAAGGGCTAAGATCTGGCCATCTGAGCTGCTCTTATGAGGTTAAGTGGGTTGGGTCTAGTACATGGCCATGGATGCCAGCTGGAACAGAGTAATCTCAAAGAGGTGCAATTGGTGGGGGTGGGAAGGATGTATCAGGTTACTAAGCTGGGATAACAGATCTGGCCTTCAGATCTGGATGGAAAGCATACAAATGAAGCAGGATCACAGGAGGATAGAACGGGTTATCAGGTCAAGGGAAGAGCATTGGAAGCTGAAATCAGGTGGACTGCGAAATAACAGCTTCCAATACTCAAGTACTTATGTATTAATTGTTTTTGTGATTTAGTCATTGTTTTATTTTTCTCTTTTTAGAAAAAGACTCTATAAATTCCAAATCAAATGATCATTTTCCATGCACATTTTAGAAGAGAGGACTGTACATGAAATTGCAAATTCCTAGTATCTAAAGCTTGCTTTTTTAAAAAAATTCTAAAATAAATTCATTGTGTAACTTTCCTCATTTCCTGCTTATTTCTAATTTCTTTTGGACTTTTGGTATGTTCTCATTTTTTTTTTTGAGGGGGAAATTGGGAAACCTTATCTGTACCTTTCTTATTCTTTCACCCTGTTCTTTACATCTTACCTTTCCCCTTAAAAAAAAAAGCAAAACTTTCATATATATTATATATATATATATATATATTATAACCCTGTGCACTGATTATTTCCATTGTACATATGAAAAAAATGAGAAATGGACTTGTCCAGGATCATGCAGCTAGTGAATGCCTGAAGCTGGACTTGCAGTCAGGGTTTCCTGATGTCAAGTACAGCACATTTAAGTCTGCACATTTAAGGTTCCCAGGTAGGAACATGTTAGGGAGAGGAAGAGTGATGAAGAGCATCCGGGGGCTGGAACTACTCAGACTGCCTGGCTTCTCTCCTCTCGTTTTGAATGACAAGTTAACCCATCTGAATCTGTCTGTGGATTTCACAAGTTCCTGACAGTTGGAGTCCTTTGCAATCCTTTTGACCAGATAATGTTGGTGTTTTGCAACATCCTTGATGTCATCACTGCTCCTTGAAAGGAGAAAATGATGGAGAGGAGGAGGAGAGAAGGAGGCAGAGACAGGAGGGCTTGGATGAGTGGATTGCAGGGCAGAAGGGTTGGCCACATTTCCTCTGGTGTATTGTGTGTCTTGGCAAGAGTGCAAGTGTGTCATAGACTGGGAAAGTTTGTGAAACTCATCCCTAAGAGCTGGGCAGTGCTATACAAACAGCAGCACCATTGGATGGTAGGCAGAGCTGGCCACAAGCACTAATTGTGCTTCAGATGTTTCTTTCTATAGGCAGGACCTCCCTTTCCTCTCTCTGTATCTTTCTCCTCCCTCACTGAGACCCCATCCCTAATTATGAGGGTGCTGGTGGCCTCATGTTCACCTCAGCTCAGATGTCACTTCCTTCAGGACACCCATTCTGCCCCCCCCCCAATGGCTAATGCCCTCCATATTAAATAAATATGTTCTTTCTCTTTTCTATTTTCTTGCTAACAATCATCAATAATATATACATTTTAATGCATTATATTCTAAACTCCTGAGAATAGACTTGGTTTCTTTCTGTTTATTTGCATTTCCCTATGGTCTTTAGTAAGTGTTTAACAAATGCTTGTTGAACTGAATCAAATTAACTACTTCCCCTCTCACCTCCCAAGGCTTTTTCTTTCAAAAATTGATGTCCATAGGGGAGGTGACAAAATTTCAATGCGGTGGTAGGAGCAGTGAGTCTGAATCTGGGTTCCAACTCCAGTTCCACCCCTTGTTACTGGGATAATTTTAGACACATCTCTTTAATACTGAGTGTGTATATGTGTGTGTGTGTGTGTGTGTGTGTGTGTGTGTGTGTGAGAGAGAGAGAGAGAGAGAGAGAGAAAGAGAGAGACAGAGAGAAACAGAGACAGAGAGAAACAGAGACAGAAACAGAGAGAGACAGAGACAGAGACAGAGAGAAACAGAGACAGAAAGACAGAGAGAGGAGAGAGTGAGAGCGAGAGCGAGAGAGAGAGAGAGAGAGAGAGAGAGCAAGCAAAAGCACTTCCTTATTAGTAAAAGGTGGAAATTAGTCCATGATCTCCAAGATCCCTCCCAACTCTATGAAGCCATACACACATTACTATGAATAGCCAATGAGGTTTAAAGATTTCTCTTTCTTGGTCAAGTCTCCTCTGGGTCTCAGTTTCCTTGGAGTACATGGGATGATGGTGGAGGTGCATTAGCTGTCTTGTTCCGTCCAGCTCTACGACCTTAGGAACACATGACACACTATTTATTTCATTCTGTTTCATAACTATGAGTTCATCAGAAGGGGAATTGTCCCATTACTTCAAAATTCCAATTCCTTGAGGTGTTTAACTGCACTTGAAACACATGACAGCCAAGCCCTAGATTATTTTTTAAAGTTAACTTCAAATTTAGAGGCTTGACTGGACACTCTTTGATTGACAAAGTGAGACTTCTTAATGTATAAAAATTGAATATGTTTGGGACATAATTCATAAATCGCATGGTTCCCAAACTGAGTGATTTATGGCTCAACAAAGTCTGCAGGACTTGGTAGCCATCCACATTGTAGACTCATGATGTGATGGGAACCATGAAAAAATAGTCTAGTTCTCATGTCCTGAGTCCTGCCCCTCTCGAATGGGACTAGCAAGAGTGTCCAGGGAGTGTACCTGGGATGCTGAAGAGCCTTGGGCCCATGCCATATGATGATTGTCAGAAACAATTATTCTTAACTTGGAGAAGGAAAGACTCCTTATACGGAAGAGGAACTAAATTTGATCTGACTCCAAAAGTCAGAATCCAGGAGTGATGGATGGACATCACAAAAAGGATGATTTATTTTTGAGGTCAGGAAAATCTTCCGAACAAGTTGAGCTGCTCAGAAGGGGAGTAGGTTACCTTGGGAAGTGATGGGTTTCTGCTGGACAAAAGGGGAGGAAGTTATTCTTGAAGATAGACACTGCCACACAGGGATGACAGCCACAGGAAGGGGACAGATGCCAAAGTAGAATAGCCTATGTAGCCCCATTGTCCCCTGTAGTGCCTCAGACATGCAGCAAGCTGGGTATTCCAACCTCTGGTTCCTAAGTCAATCAGGGCTCCAACTTCTATCAAGTTTTAGACCAAGAGCTAATAAAGAAGGCTGCCCCATCGCCTGGGATGCAAGGAAACGGCAAAGCTTAGCCTCCTAAAATCCAGTTATTTTCTGAATTGTCTCATGAGGAATGAGGGATCTCACTGTGTCACAGTAACCCCAGCAGCTGAAGAAGGAGGCAGTGTCTAGGCTCTTGGTCAGCTAAGTCTTAGCATACATTTGTCAAGGGCCTGGGGCTCCACTCATAGTGCCCCATTTCTGAAGGAATTGCAACAAAAGATTTCTTTCATATATGGGTTGGCTGCTGAGGTCCTTGTGATTTTGTGATTCAGTAGAGCCTTGGTATCCAGGGTGATTTGGCTCCGGTCACTGCTGTTTCATCCTGAGCAATCATTTTCTCCTAATGGGTTGCTATGACTGTTGAACAGATTGGAAAACTTCTGAAGATTTATGGATAAGAACAGTTGAAGAACTTTGCATGAGTTAAGAGGTGGCGAAAATGCCACATATTTCTGTTGGAAATGGCTTAGTTCTGTTGACACATATTTAAAAGTCTTCCGAAGGAGAAGGATCTGAATTCTTTTAAAATAAAAGCTAGAGGCAAATCTGTGTGAGAAAGTCTCTGGCAACGGGTTAGTAGAGGTTTGCAAAGCCTGCCAAGTTTAGGAGACTAATTACATGCTAATTTTAAATATTTTATGGGAGGGGACAGGACTTCTCATTGAACAGGGGAACATTTCCCCCGGTTTGCAGAATGACAGCACCAGGTGGATTGGGGAGTTATAAATACTTGGAGAACCCATTGCTCCTAAGGGAGGATAGGCTTTACAGTGGGCGCCATCTGCCTTGGAATCATGGGGGTGAACTAATTGGGAGTTGCAAGCACGGGGAGGGAGCAAGTCCAAGGAAGGAGCAAGTCCAAGGTGTTAATGAATATAAATATTCCAGTTAAATTAAAGACTTTTGGAGGAAGTCAGCTTCATGAGACATAAAGGACTATAACATGCAGATAAGTATAAGAAAGCTTCAAATGTTTAATAATCTCCCTTAATCTAATTGTGTTTTTTTCTAGCCTGCTAAGACTAGATGAGAAATGAATGGGGAGAAAGGGAACAGGCATTTGCTGAATTAAAAAAAAATGATATAATAATAGCTGACATTTATACAGCATCGTTTACATGTTTACATGTTTACAAACATGATCCCTGGGAAGTGTTGTTATTATCCCCATTTTACAGATGAGAAACTGAAGCAGAGGTTAAGTGACTTGCCCAGGGTCACACAGATAGTAATCATTTCAAACTGGATTTGAATTGATGTCTTCCTTCCTCTAGGCCCATATCTCTATCCACTGTGACACATAACTGTCTGTTTCTTATTGTTATGGAAGTGGATGAATTATTCCTTTTCATCTTTGGGTTTAGCCCTCTAAAGCCAAAGCAAGTTAGCTGTTTTGATCACAAAGTCCTAGCTAGGTGCCACCATTCATGGGAAAGTAGGCACCTTGTCCCTACACTGGTTTATGGCCTAAGAGCAGTAATATCCTTGCATACTCAATCTCCTAACTCTGGGATAAATGTGACAAGAGGTTGATCAATTCATTAATATTTCAAAAGGCAGTGAAACTACTTAAAAGTCATGATATAGTGAATAGTAGATCATTGGAGAAGTCGTTAAGTTTCCTAGGCAATAGGCTAGAGTAATGCTATGGATATAGAAGTTTTCGAATTGGAAAAGACTTTGAGGCCCTCCGATTGGATTGCTCCTCTCAGAATCTCCATTTTAAGGATAAATTAGAACATGACCATCTTTATTCCTCTCTGGACAGCACTGCTGACTTTTCAGACTTTCCCCACAAGGTCCTATCCCCTTCCTCTTCCCTCCATTACCCCTCTTTCAGTTTCCTTTTTCTGTTTTGCCTACCCTGTCCTTGAGGACAGGGGCCATATTTCTGTCTGTATTTCGATTCCTAGCACTTAGCATAATATTTGGAACATAATAAGTGCTTAACAATAGCTTGTTCCCCTAGAAATTGAGTGGATGATCATCAGTTGGGGAATGGCTGAGTAAGTTATGGTACATGAATGTAATGGAATATTATTGTTCTGTAAGAAATGGTCAGCAGTATAATTTCAGAAAGGCCTGGAGAGAGCTACAGAAACTGATGCTGAGTGAAATGAGAGAACTAAAAGATTATTATACACATCAATAGCTAGATTATGGGATGATCAACTGTGATGGTTTGGCTCTTTTCAACAATGAGATGATTCAAGCCAGTTTCAATAGACTTGTGATGGAAAGAGCCATCTGCATCCAGAGAGGGAATTATGGAGACTGGATGTGGATTGAAGCAAGATATATTCACCTTTTGTTGTTGTTGTTGTTTGCTTTTTTCTTTCTTTCTTGTGTTTTTTCCTTTTTGATCTGATTTTTCTCAAGCAGCATAATGACTATGGAAACATGTTTAGGAACATTGCACGTGTTTGATTTATATCGAATTATTTGCTGTTTTGGGAAGGGGAGAGGGATGAAAGAGGGAGCAAAATTTGGAGCACAAGACTTTGCAAAAGTGAATGTTGAAAACTATTTTTGCATGTATTTGGAAAAATAAAATACTACTTAAAAATACTTATTCCTCTTAGAGACCAACCAGTTTCCCTCTTTTATGTGAAGATGAGAAAAGGGAGACCTGTTTAGGTAAAGTGAGTTATATAAGGTTCCACAAATTGATGGTGCAATTCTGGTTGGAAAGTCACTTTTTCTGAAAATGGCAGGTCATAGAATCAGGATTTGAACATAGAACCTCTCATTAAATTTGATTAAAAAACATGCGAGCCTGTCTTGATTTTGGCAGAACACTTGGACGGGTCTTTTATTATCACAAACTGTCTTTGTGGATTGGTAAATAGTACATTTAGTTATATTTATAGCTGTTTGAACATCTTTACGTTAAAGAATGTAGATCAGTGGGTCAATATCACACTAGGGAAAGATGTGGAATCCCCGCTTGTTTTCCTTCAGTTAAAATCCCACTTTCTATAGGAAATCTTTTCTGATCTCCTTTAGTAATCCTGCTGGTTATTTCTAATTTATTTTATCTGAATTCTGGTTTGCCCATAGTTGTTAACACGCCATATTCCCTTTAGACTGAGGCCTCCTCCAGGCAGGGACCTGGGATTTGCCTTCTTTGTGTACTCAACGTTTAGCATAATGTCTGGCACATAGTAAGCACTTAATAAATGATCAGAAAGTCAGTATTTGGAATGGAATTCATTGGAGATTTGTCTCCTTTGATGATTATCTCAATTTCTTGTTCATTGTTGTCTGGATCTCATCCAAGTCCTCCCTAAAATCATAGATTTAAAATTTGGGGGGACTTTAGGGACATCGAACTCAAACCTCCTTATTTTAACCAATAAGGATCACATGGATCACAGTCCCAGGATTTAAACCCATGTTTTCATGGCCAAACTCTGAATTCTATCGATTGCACTTACTATCGTGTCCACGGTACTGGAGATACGGCCTAAACTTAGCAGAGCAGAGCCAGATTCTCATTTCCTTTATTATGGATATTCTCCTTTGATCAATGCTTCATACGGTCTCATTAGAAGGGTTGGCAGGATTCAGTCCTCAGCCTTATCTGGTTCTATATTTTTATCAATGACTTAGATGAAAGCGTACTTATCAAATGGGCTGAGGACATCAGGCTGGGAGGGATAGAAGCTAATAGGTGATGACAGAATTAAGGTTCAGAGTGATCTCTTTCTCTTGAAATGATCGACTAAATGAGAAAATGATTGGTGAGGATGAGAATAATGACCATGTTAAATAAAGATGTAGTGGTGAAGAAAAGAAAAATCGATTTCTTAAATACAGATTGAGAGAGGCTCGTCTTAATGACATTGAATGTGAAAAAAAATTTGAGGACTTGAGCTGACCACAGCTCAATAGGAACCCACAATGTGGATTGGCCACTAACGAATCAAAGGGGAATTTTAAGCTACATCACTCAAGGGATCTGAGATCTTGTCGATGTGGGAAGCTTCCCACCCTCCCAAATACAAATCAGAAGCACCGGAAGCATCTCCTCGGATAGTGGGCAGAGTGCTGGGTCTGGAATCAGAAAAACCTAAGTTTGAGTGCAGTTTCAGTTTGTTAGTTGTGTGGTTTTGGGGAAGTCACTTAATCTCTGTAAATGGAGATAATAATAATAGTACCTACTTCCCAGGATCAAATGAGATAATATTTTGAAACTTCTAAAACAATATATAAACCCTCACTATTAAAAACATAGATCTCTCACCCTAATTAAAAAAAAAAAAAACCTCAAGAAAAATGTGGTGAAAGAGAGACAGACAGACACACATACAGAAGAAGAGAGAGAGAGAGAGAGAGAGAGAGAGAGAGAGAGAGAGAGAGAGAGAATGAGAATAAATATACTTCAATCTTCAATCCATATTACATAGTGCATATGCATATTGTATATGTGCATATTCTACATGCTTGACTCTTTCTCTCTCCAAGTTCAGCTATCTACTCCAAGTTGCCAAGAATATCAAGGGATCCCCTCTTTTCCCATGGTGCTTTGTCCTTTTCTAAAAGGCCTCAGTAAATTCTGAAGTGCTGAAGATTTTGTGAATGTTCTCCTTTACTTTCTTCAGCAAGGGAAGTGGGCCCTTGAAGCTACCCTGGAAAAATATCATTAAGGGGTAAGTTGTCCCTATTTTGCTACCCAGGCACTGCTGGAAAAGAAGCTTTGCAGGGTGCCTGGTGCAGGGTAGATATTTAATAAATGTTTGTTGATTGGGGAGACAAGATCGGAATAAGTGTTTAATAAGTACTTATTAAGCGCGAGGACCTCTGGGGTGCCAAGAAGCACCAGCACCTCTGCTGTGGAGCCTTTCTATGCCTTTCAAAGGCTGCTCTTCCACCTTTGGTCTCTACCTGATTGATCCAACTCTCACCTGTGGCTCTAAGGAGCTAGAACATGTGGAGTAGCTATGCCCCCAGTAAACCATCTAGACAGGCGGTCTAAACCAGGGTGAGGGGAACTGACAGGCCCCAAGGTGAGTTAGGTGGTGAGGAAGGGGGATGTCTACCTTAAGCAGGAGGAGATGTCCCCCATGGAATGGGCTGATGAGAACAATTGGTTCCAGTAGCCATGAAGATAACTGAAGAGCTTGGTCAGATATTGAAGATGGCAGGATCATCCACTGCATCCTGACCCATTGCTAGTTGCCTGGATTTTTGTTTTGCCATTGGACTTCAGTGACTGCCAGAAAGAGAGAGGCTGCTGACTCTGTTTCCCTAAAATCCAATTCAAGTGCAAGTCAAGATATCATCCTGTGATGTCATTGATCCTCTGCAAAAAATGAAAAAATAAACAGTAGCAATGTGTCAGGGACTGTGTTAAAAACTTCACAAATATTGTCTTATTTGATCCTCACAACAACCCTGGGAAGAAGGAGATTTTTTTTTTTATCCCAATTTATCAGATGAGAAAAATGAGGCAGATGGAAATTAAGTGACTTGTCCAGGATCAAAAGTGTCTGAGGGCAGCTTTGAACTCAGGTATCCCTGATTCCAGATTTGGATTTCAAAGTCCAGCAATGCTACTTATTTTTTAAAATACATTTTAAATATTTTTTCTTAGTTACATTTAAAAGTGTTTTTATATTAAAATTTTTTTGAGTTCCAAATTCTCTCCCTTATCCCCAGCCCCAGTCCCCATTAAGAAGCCACATGGGAAATTATGCAAAACATTTCCATGAAAGTCATTTTGTGAAAGAGAACATAGATCTCCCACCCTAAAAAGCACCTCAAGAAAAATAGGGTGAGAGAAAGAAAGACAGACAGAGACAGACAGAAACAGACACACAGAGAGAGAGAATACTTCAATCTTCAAACTATATTCAGGCACAATCAATTTCTTCTCTGGGTATGGATAGGATTTTTCATCCTAAGTCCTTCAGAGTAGTTGGGGATCATTATACTGCTGAGAATAGCAAAGTTGTAATGCTGCTTATTTATGTGACTGACAAAATCCCACCCCCAATTTAGGTCTGTTTCTTTATCTATAAAATAAGGGGACTGACTATTTCACTTTTTAGGTCCCCTCCAGCTCCGAGTCTCCAATTATCCCTGTACTTTTAAAATTTTCCCCTTGAATACAAACACCTTTTCCTTACCCCTGATTTTGGAACCAGCATTTCAAGAGGCCTCCAAGGTCAGCATAAAAAAGCAGGAGGTGGGATGATGCTCCCTTATCCTTTCCATTTCCCTACCTGGGCAGGAGCAGCAAGGCTGCTGAAGCAACCAGGCTGACCTAGCTGGCCTTTGGTGCATTTTCAAGCCCATTAGAAGTTACCCCAAAGGGACTCTGGCTCCCCATAAGACATCTTTCCCATCACCATCCACAGAACTCAAGATCCCTATAAATTGTTAATAGAGGCCAGAACTTTCACTCTCCCCACTGACCCCCCAGTATATCCTCTGGGGGAATAAACACATTTAAAGGGAGGGCAGGAGGAATGCTGCAGGAAATGAATGTACACTACTCCACATAACGGCTGAACAGGATAAATGACGAGCAAAAACAAGTGCATTTAGTTGCTTTTAAGGTCTGTCTCCTTTTTCATAGGGTGGGATGACTCTGGCATAAATCCTGACTATGCTTTTCTCCCCTGGGCAACAAATGTTGTTTTCCTCTGAAGAATCCGGACAACAGTAACTGAATTACTCGTAATAGTTTCGGCCAAAGTGCTTCGACCCTTGGATAAAATGGCCCCGTGTGTCCTCAGGCCTGGGAGTCGATGATATCTCCTTGGTTTCCCCCATTGTTCCTTCTCTCCTACTTTTCCCAGAGTCCTCTTCCTCTTGTCTTCTTCTATTCCTTTGCAACCCACCTCCTTTCTCTTTCCTTACTGAGGAAGCTCAGGGCACGGTGACACTTGACATAAGGAATAGAAATCACCAGCCATTCCTGTGATATTTGTATTTCCGAAATGCCGCCTTGCGCTCTGGGTATGAGACGGAGAGTTAGAGTCGGAATGATCATCTACCAGGGAGACATGGAAATAAATGTAAATGGGAATAAACAGGGAGTCAGGAGAAATTAGAAAAGAAGACCTTGCTTAAGTGGAGAAAAAGTGTGGAACGGTGGATTGGGGCCCCTGGACTTGGCAGCAGGAAGACCTCACTACACATTCCTCCTTGAATGCTTACTATTTGGGTGACCTTGGATAAGCCGTTTAATTTCTGTACCTCAGTTTTCCCTTCTCTTAAATGGTGATAAGAATAGTGTCTCATATACTTTAACATGTTTAACATGGATGGGACCGCCTGCCATATAGGGGAGGGGCTGGAGGGAAGGAGGGGAAAAGTTGGAACAGGAGTTTTTGCAAGGGTCAGTGTTGAAAAATTACCCATGCATATGTTTTGTCCATAAAAAGCTATTTAAAAAAGAATAGTGTCTCCCCACTATGATAAGATGATGAATTTAAAGCACTTTGCAAATCTTAAAGTCCTATATACATCACTTTACAAAACTGTTCTCACCAGACTCTCAAATATCCAGAACTTGAAGGTATTTTCAGGAATCATTTTCTTAAAATGCCCTACCTCCAGGAGGACTGAAGCTAAAGGATCTTAGACAAGTGGTTGCCTATCCTATTTTTAACGGTCTCTAGGGGGAAAATGGATTTTTCAGCTTTCCTTGGTAACTTGTTCTGGGCCAATACCGGTGAAGGGAAAAAAAGATTGGCAGTAATATTAGCAATTCATTTTCATATTCAAAGAACTGGTCCTTTCTGAAAGTGTGTTTTCCATAGATTCTTTTCTATCTCAGTTCTCTCTTTTCATAATTGTTTAGCAAGGAAATGTTAGAACCACTGTTCATGGCAGATGGGATGATGGGAATGAGTGATGTAAACATGCTCAAGTCTTGGTTTCTTTCCATCTTCTCTATCAAAAAGAATGATCTTTGGATTGAGAAAGACAGCACAAAAATGGTCAATAGAGAGCTAATCTCCCCAGAGCCTTAGGGAGATGGTCAGAGAACCTCTTGAGACCCTTCATGAAACTGAGGAGTCAGAATAATTACTGATATCATTTGTTACAGAAGGAGCCAGAACAGGAGATTGGTAAGCCACTGCTTTATGCATGGGGAATGAGAGAGATGCCAAAGGACTGCAAGATGGGTAACATTTTGATTTTCAAAAAGGAGAAGAGATGGTAATCTATAATTTATAGGAAAAGGAGCTTGATTTCCATTTCCAGAAAAATTCTAGGTTATATAATTTAAAAGGTTGCTGGTAAACATTTATTTAAGGGATGTGTGTGTGTGTGTGTGTGTGTGTGTGTGTGTGTGTATGTGTGTGTGTGTGTGTGTAGTCAATAAGACAATCAATCATTTTGCTTTGCTTAAAGTCACTAAAAAAGCACTCTAACCCTACTGTCTTGATTGAATGAGAATCAGCCAAACATATGATTGAGCTGTGAACAAAGCCTGGCCATCTCCATTGAATCAAATAGACTGCTTCAAGAGGTCATGGAATACCATTGGACAAAATGGAGAGTTTTGTACAAGAGGCATTTTCTTTTTTGTATTGGCTGAAGAATATGGTCAACCCATATGGCAGGCCAGTTTAGACCCCAGGAGATTCTAGTGGTTATTGAGGAGAGTGAAGGTCCAGTCAAATCCATAGAGGGCATTTAAGGGAGAAGGGAGAAGAATTAGAGATTCAAGTTTGTCTCTCCCTCTCTAGGTCAACAGAAGAGGTCCTTGTGAACTTTGGAGGATCAGATAGTTTGGGCTAGAGGCAAAATAACCAGTGTCTTGGGGGTAGAGTCTCCTTTGGAAGATGAGAATAAACTGCACACACTAAAAAGGCAGTTTCTTCATTCAGTAAGAAAAAAAAGTTCCTTGTCTTAGTATTCAAGAGAACCCTGTGAGGGAGAGAAAAAGATTTCTAGCAGCTAGGAAATCAGTGTTTCTGAATTGTGAGCTCACTCTGCTGCCCCTGATCTTTGTTTTGATAGGAAAGTGGCGTATCACAGACTTTGAAGGGAGCATTTTGTACCAACTGGTTTTTTAAAAAAATATATCACCTTAGGAAATATCCTTTTTTTGAAAGCTAATTAAGTCCTGTATGATTGATCGTTAATATTTTAGTGATCTGACTCTTGTGACTCCATTTGGGTTTTTCTTGGCAAAGATACTGAAATATTTTGTCATTTTCTTCTGCAGCTCATTTTACAGATGAAGAAACTGAGGTAAATAGGATTAAGTGACTTGTCTGGAGTTCCAGATAATCTTGGGGGGCTCAGGAGGTTAGAGAAGTGCACTGGTAGGTGCGTATGAGATACATATTAGAGAATTAGAAGAACACCCCACAGTTCCTTCAGGGTTCCCCAGAACTCTTAAGTAATAGTCCACCTTCTGGGGACTCAACATATCAATTCCAGTGGGACCGAGAGAGTGTTGCTGGAGAATGTGTTACATTTAAAAACATAAATGGAGTAATCTCAAAGAGCCACCAAAGCTTCATCAAGTACAGATCACGCCAGATCAGCCTTAGTTCCTTTTTTATGAGCAGGATAATTAAAATGTTGCGTTAAGAGAATGCTGCAGAGATATTTTGTTTAGATTTTAACAAAGCACTTAGCAAAATATATCAATCTTGTGGACAAGGTGGAAGGATATAGGTTTGGTGTTAGGATTTAGGTGGAATTGAAATTGGCCAATGGCTAAACCAAGAAATACCAATTAATGATGATTCGATGTCAACTATGAGGGGGGATCCCTAGTGAAGTAACCTGGGGGCCTGTGTTTGATTATGAACTATTGAATGCTTCTGTCAGTGATGTAGCTAAAAGGGCATCATACTGATTGAATTTACTGATAATACGTAGCTGGGAGGGATGGTTAGTCAGGTAGATGACAGATTCAGGAACATGTTCAGAGGTAACTAGCTTCTGCAGAACTAAGGAATCTCAGCACCTCAGAACAGGGCCCAAATTCCTTCAAGGGGCACTTAAAGAGACAAACTATTTGGCCAGCCAATTGGATTTTGATTTTTTTCCCTCTTCCTCCCATTCTTCCCCAGGGCTTGAGCCATATCTGCATCTGGCCTTAGCCCTTTCTCTGAAAACTAGGGGCTGAACTTTGCTCAGGGATCCATTCTTTGTGAGAGTCACTGGCTTCTTTCCATCTCTCCTTTGCCTTTCCCTTATGTACTAGACTTTACTTTTCCTTGAATCCATCAAGAATTCATCTTATGCATTGTTGGTGGAGTTGTGAACCAATCCAACCATTCTGGAGAGCAATCTGGAATTATGCCCAAAAAGTTATCAAACTGTGCATACCCTTTGACCCAGCAGTGCTACTATTGGGCTTATACCCCAAGGAGATACTAAAGAAGGGAAAGGGAATCTGTATGTGCCAAGATGTTTGTGGCAGCCCTGTTTGTAGTGGCTAGAAACTGGAAAATGAATGGATGCCCATCAATTGGAGAATGGTGGTATATGAATGTTATGGAATATTATTGTTCTGTAAGAAATGACCAGCAGGATGAATACAGAGAGGCTTGGAGAGACTTACATGAACTGATGCTGAGTGAATTGGGCAGAACCAGGAGATCATTATATACTTCAGCAACGATACTGTATGAGGATGTATTCTGATGGAAGTGGATTTCTTTGACAAAGAGAAGATCTAACTCAGTTCCAACTGATCCATGATGGACAGAAGCAGCTACACTCAGAGAAGGAACGCTGGGAAATGAGTGTGAATTGTTTGTATTTTTGTTTTTCTTCCCAGGTTACTTTTACTTTCTGAATCCAATTCTTCCTGTGCAACAAGAGAACTGTTTGGTTCTACATATATTGTATCTAGGATATATTATAACATATTTAACATGTATAAGACTGCTTGCCATCTAGGAGGGTGTAGAGGGAGGGAAGGGAAAAGTCAGAACAGAAGTGAGTGCAAGGGATAATGTAAAAAATTACCCAGGCATATGTTCTGTCAATAAAAAGTTATAATAAAAAAAACATAATAAAAGCAAAAAAAATATAAAGAATTCATCTTAGTTTTCGGATTTAATTTACACAGATGGATTTTACTGAGCAGGGGTATTTATTATACTCCATTGACTTGTTCAGGACTAGATTTGACCCCATCCCCATATGTCTGCTGCCATTAAACTCATGACCAAAAAGATCTCTTGTAGTTCCAGGGGCAAATTGGTGAATTATAGGACTTCTAGCCTCCTTTCTATTGAACTAGTTTGAGCCTAATTTTTCTTTTCTCCATCCCCATAGCATGACCCACCTATGTAAATATTATTATATTAGATAACATATAAAATATTCATATATTTATTTATCTTTCAAAACCAAACTAAACCCTGGATCTTCTTAGGTTCTATTATTGTACTGAATGGCACAAGAAAAGATGAAGTCTCACCAGTTCAGGGACTTTGAGGTAAGGAGGGAGTAGAGGGTAGGGTTCTCTCTTACTATGAGAGGTCTTTTTTCCCCATTTAATAGTATTCATTTTTTTTCCAATGACATGTAAAGATAGTTTTCAACATTTACTTTTATTAACTATTGAATTCCAAATTACTACGAGATTTCCTCAAGCAAATGACTATTTTTGGGGCGTGTTGTAGGTGTTTCCCCCTCCCACTTTGAGTTAGACTAATTGATCTTTTCCAATTCCAATTCTGTGAATCTTGACTGTCCGTTCTGTAATTCAAGGCCTAGAACACCTTACTCCGAATCTATGTGATCAAATTCAAGCTTGGGAGACTTCTCCCAATTTATTCTCACTTTTGTTTCCAACTCAGATTTCCCCTCAAAGCCTCATGTTTGGCTCACTTTGGCCCTCTCCAAGGGTGTCCCCTGGGAATGTCTGAATTTATCTCAGTCTAGTTCTCACAAATATCGATAAATAAGCATCCAGTTCCCGTGCAGGCACTTAAGCTAACAATCTATCAGATGTGAGGCGACTTTTACTTCACCCTGAGCAAAGAATAACAACAACAAGGTCCAAAGTCAAGGCATATGCCTTCTGGGTCTTCAGAGAGGCTCATCTTTCTTTGTGTTCTTCAGAGGCAGAGCTTCTCATGAAAGGGAATATTGTACTTGAATTTATTTTAGAGTAAGTCCTTCCTTCCTGTTAGATCTACACAATCATGGTAATGTATGGTTGTGGATGAAGGCAAGGTCTTGGCTTTCTCCTCCATGTTATGTTTTCGTCATTTGCTGCTCCTCCAGCTCTGAGACCTGCTTCTCTTATTTCCAGAAGGCTCAATATGGAAGTCTTCCTCCTCTCTAGAACCCTATATTTCCCTTGTCTCTTTAGGTGCTCATGATTTCCTTTCTAGGACATCCAAGGTGGTCTCTGCTCCTGCCATCTTTGGGCTGATTAGACTTTCTAGGAAAGGCTACCCAGAAGGATAGTCGCTTCTTATGATCATATCTGTTTCCTGATCCCTGTTTGGGATCAACTCTCTCTGGACCTGTGATCCCTTTTATAAGCCTGAATCCAAAAGTATGGCTCGGGTCTATAGTAATCTGGGATCGATGGTTCCACAAATACCTAGGCCCAGGTGCTTCCCACTAAGGAGACACCCTCACAATACACTGCTAATAAGAGTGTCCACACCTTCCATAGTGTCCCACTATTGTCAAAACCAGAACCAAAGTCTTTTGTGTCATATCATCAGTCCTGACTAGTTGCAAAGTTAGAGAATCCCCCGGAATGTCCATACGGATCATTGATTTCGACTTGTGGCAGAACATCCCAAGCTCGCATTGGTCCGAGCAACCACACAGCTCTAACATAGCCATGTCTGTGGTCTCTCCGAGAACAAGGGCAACATCCCACCGGTCCTGACTCGCTTCCACATGGCTCCTTACCTGTGACTCAGGAACTTCCCTCTTCCCTTCCCCAACCTGGATTGTTGTGAAAGGTTTTCTTAAGGGAAATGGTTCACACGCATTGAAGGGAAGTGGCATTAATCAGCATGACTGACCCCAAAAATAGGGTCAGAGTGAGGGGGGGATTTAGGGTTCATCTTGTACAAACCCCTCAGCTTCCAAATGAGGAAACTGGTCAGTGATGATTGGGCGAGGGCAGGTCTGTGATCTCAGCCCTTCTAATGAGCAACTTGGAAAGAGAGAAACTGGTTTGGAGCCTGGGGAAGAGTCCCTTTGCTTGGGACTAGACACATCAGGCGGGCTGCAAGATGGTGGAGGCCACATGCATGGAAGGGCTGGGCTATGGAGAAAGAAGAAACCAGAATTTGGCTTGAACTGGAAAACTAATTAAAGTTTGACTAGAAGAATCTGTTCTTTTTTTATCTTTTATCTAAAAAGTGTTTGCTATTTTTGCTGATTCTGCGGAAATTTCTCACTTTCTGCAGTAGAGAAACTGCTTGCGGCTGGCTGTTGTTTCCTTAAAGTTGGGGTGGCTGCCCGACGCCTCCTGTTTCTTTTTGAGTCTGTCTCCACCGTCTCTGACCGCACCCCCTCTGGGATCCTGCATTGGTGCTTGCTCTCTGTGCAACCCTGACCTTATTCTCAGGGTTGCTCTTTCCTGCTCTCTCAGCTTGACTTTGGGGACTACAGGCTTCTCCATCCTTCATCAGCCACAAGCAGCCGTTGGGTATCAGTTTTGTGCGGGGCACTGGGATGCGAAGAGACAGGAAACTGTTCCTGTCCTCAAGTAGCCCACGTTCGACACATGTGGAAGCTGCTGTTCCCTTTGGATTTGCTTGGACCAGGGATTTCATGGAGTGGAGTTCCCCCAGGGAGGAATCTCCTTCTTCCAAAGCATAAATCATTCCCGACTCTAATGGACAAACTTTGAGATTTGTCTTGGGCATTTGGAGGGTGACGGACTCTATTAGGATCATATAGAATGTGGGCAGGCAGGGGGAGGTTCTGATTGCAGCTCTCTTCCATGCTCCATTCCCTGTCAAAATATATACAGAATAAATATAAGGCAACTTTAGGAGACACGGAAGCAGCGGTGGAGGATGGGAAAGGCCTAACTAATCTTCTAATCTTTTCCCCTCTCTCCTCGGGCCAGAACTAATCCTTAAAGACTCCCATGGTCTTCAGAACCTAGTGCAGAAAGATCTTATGAGGAATAGTGGGAAGCTCCTAGATAATATATAACACTTTTGAGTTTATGAAATGTTCTACCCAAACAGACCCATAATGTCCATTTGTCTGGAGCCAGGAAGACCCGAGTTCAAATCCAATCTTTGACATAGAATGGGTCTATGACCTTGGGTAGTCCTTACCTGCCTTAGTGCCCAATAATTATGCTCTGAGCACATAGTAGCACCTTAATAATTTCTCGTTAATCAAACAATGAATTGACTGTTGTGTTCTGAATTGTTTTTCTAGTAACGGTGATAAGCTTGTACTGATCTACCCATCCCTAGCTGGCACTGGACTTGGAGAAGACCTGAACTCAAATTTCACCTCAGACATTTACTAGCTGTGTGACCCTAGGCAAGTCACTTAATCTGTTTGCCTCAGTTTCCTCCTCTGTAAAATGGGGATACCAACAGTAGTTATCTTGTAGAATTATAAGAATCAAATAAGATAACATTTACAAAGCGCTTAGTACAAATGCCTCTCACCTAGTAGACACCTAATATATGCTCATTCTCTTTCTCTGCTTACTCAGTGACCAAAAAGGGGCATTTTCAGCTTGGCTTCTCAGGCTAAGTTCTGTAACTATGGATCAGAGTAAAAATAAATTGCCAATGAGAAGAGTAAACATATTCTTGGCCCTGTTGATGTCATGCTTGAATTAACCAAATGACCCCGACTATATATTTTCTTGTCTTTGAATTAATGTGCAGCGGAACCCTGGAGCATCTCCTCTCCCCTCCAAGATAAACGGTTTTTTTGGTTGGCATTCCCTGCTCTTGTCGGCCGCTATCCACCACCCAGGGAGTGACAAAGTTTTCCCATCTAAACTACAGTCTTAGAACTACAACCCTGGTCATTACCTATGGGGAGTTAACCACCATAGGCAGGAATATGCAGCAGAACAGCACAAAACTAGACTCTGGAGGACTTTATCCCAACTTCCTCCTATACCAGCAGGATAGGTCCCCAGAGCAAGGCTGGATACCCGGGGGCTCCAGGGGTACCTCTTGAGGATTAGGGTATTTTTTGACATTATTGGCTTGAGTCCCAATTCTGATACATTCTCCCCAATATCAGCCAGCGGTAAAAGTTATGAGACCCAGGAATTACCATTCTGCCATCAGTTAGCTTTTTGGGAAGATATTTACAGGAAAATATAGCAAGTTCATAAGTACAAAAATGTTTCCTCTGACACCAAGGACATGTTTCCATTTTGATCTCTGGGAAGAGAGAGTAAGAGAGCTCCAATTTAAAATGGTTCTTCCAACCAGACCTCCCCACTTTTGAAGTTTACTTTTGAATCAGGCACAGTTGCTGGAGGACATTTGGTCTTAGCTGTTCAGTCTGATTTACTGCTGTGCTGGATGTCACAGCTGGCTGGGCCCCGTTTTTGGAGAACTTGAGGTCCTGGATTTCGGGGTGGAGGTCTCTCTTTTGATCTTTCTAAGCTGGCGTTCCCTCGGTCCTCACTCAGAGACTTACAGTAGTTCTTGTCTTGATCACTACCAGGACAAAAAAGAGTACTTTGGTCGTTAGTCCATTTTGTAAACACACTCAGTTCAAGCTTGGCAATCTCCCCCAAGCCACAAGGTAAGTGGACAGGACCTAATTGTGGAATATTGGTGCACACTCTGAAATGGAGTCTCCCTTCCATGGACTCTTCTAGAGGTAGGCTCCTGCTCCTGTCTCTGGATTAGGGATTACTTGACATATTGTGCACTATGGATTGGCTCTCATTGGCCAGTTCCCCATTAGAGTGAAAAGGGTTCTAGATTAGACCTCAAAGGATCAGAGTTGGAAGTTTACCTCTGCTACTTTCTGGGTGGCTCTAGGCAAATCACTTCCTCTCTCATGGCCTTAGTTGCTTAAGCTTTAAAATGAGGGGTTTGATCTGGTTGGGGTCTATATTTCCTTATATCAATGTATGGTCGGCGGGAGACAAGATTATGAGGCATCTGGGAACTGTAGATGGACCTGCAGCCAGGGGTGGGACAGTTCATTTGGGGTTTGGGGCTAGTCTGGCACAGGTCCAGAGAACAGTCCCCTGATTTGTTTTGGTGGAATTGTATGCCCGAAATGGGGGCACCGTAGCCACGGAATAGCCCGTGATATTGGCTGCCAGAGCATTAGGAGGCTGGGTAAAAGTAGGGCTCACCAGTGACTGGGTAAAGGAAAGATGTTCCCCACTTTGGCTCAGCAACTTGAGGCAAAGTCCCATCTGTTCTGTGCGAGGCAGGGGTCTGGACACTGTCCGCATATTACAGGTACAGAGCCTCTCTCAGACTTTAGCATACACACACCATCCATTTTCTTCTTTCTGCCTTGATCTGTGCTCAGCCCACCTCCTTCCTAAAGCAGATTCATCTCTGAGTTTCAGTCAGTGAGAAGGTTTTATTTTTCTAACATATTCCTCCTCTCCTCCATCCTTCATAAGACAAAAGAGAACAAAAAAGCAGTTTAGCAAAACAAATGTCCACATAAACCAAATTTGATATTCTTTGCAGAGTTCCTTCCTTAGTCCATTTTTTTCCCTCTCAGTTTCCTGGATCTTCAGTATAAGTGCTAGAACTGAAGTTAGGAAGCCCTGGGTTTAAGTTCTGCCTCATATATGTAATAGTGGAGTGGCCCCAGACAACTCACTTAACCAAATCTAAGTTTCAATTTGCACGTCTGTAAAAATGGGTATAATAATAGCACCTACTCTTCCTCACAGTGGTGATATGATCAAGAGATTTTTATCTCTCTCTCTTTGTGTATGTGTGTGTGTTTGTGTGTGTGTGTGTGTATAAATTTACACACACACAGTATTTTGGAAATTTTAAAGTGCTATATGAATGTTACCATTATT
The DNA here is from genome assembly GCF_902635505.1 of Sarcophilus harrisii. Classification (NCBI taxonomy): domain Eukaryota; kingdom Metazoa; phylum Chordata; class Mammalia; order Dasyuromorphia; family Dasyuridae; genus Sarcophilus; species Sarcophilus harrisii. Next base: position 267,310,901 of record NC_045430.1, on the reverse strand, counting down.
AGCCTCCAAGTATCATGTCTAAGTTAAGGACCAAACTGCACTCCTAGACAGTTCCCTATCACACCAAGATGACACTGAATTCTTCCTGACCACCATAGCTAGCTACATCCCTCCATAGGCTTCTTTTCTCAGTACCTGTACCTCAGTACAGACACAGTAGTCTCTGTAACTTTTCCAGGGTGTTTTCTACAGTTCCTGCTTTGATTAATGTCCAAATCCTTTAATCACTTCTTTTTTGTTCTACTTCCTTAGTCCCAGTAATTCGTTTTTTTTTTTTTTTTTTTCCCATACCATTCTTCCTCCATTGGACATGTTCCTAATCTGTTTCTTGTGAACCAATTTCTGGACCATCAAAAACAAGCATTTATCACAATAATTCTGTGAGTATTGTTGGAAGGATCAATAAAGAAAATTTATGTAAAATGCTCTCCAAATGTTAGTGATATATAAAAACTGATATTATCATTATCATTATCAATCGATACACATTTATTAGATATAGATTACGTGTAGACACCATGCTAAATGCTGGCTTTCATCATCTTTATCATCATTATCATCATCATCATCCCCATTTTACAGATGAAGAAACTGAGGCTCAAAAAGGTCAGTTGATAATCAGGATCATATAAATAGTTAGTGTGTGGTGGTATTTGAACGCATTTCTTCCTGACTCTGAGCCCAGACCTTTTCATCATACCATAATATCCAGGCTTCCCCTGCCAAGCTTCTTTGTGTTTCCCTTTCTCTCTTTTAAAACTAAGGAATCAGGGAGAGGATAGGTAAAAGAAATTCACCCTACAGTCCAGAGGAATGGATTTCCCCTCCTTTTATGATGGTGACAGGGAGTCAGCTTTTCCCCCTTCCCTTTGCTACCCTTGTATGGCAGTAAGCTTCAAATCCCCCAAGTTATATTCCTTCAGAGATCATGGCTGATTTAAACTTTGATGGAGAGAGAAATTAATCAACTTCTGCCTCCCAGGCCTGTGCTTAGTCCACTGAACCACAGGGCCTCGCAGCAACAACTAATTGAAATACAGAAATGGAAGGCAGAAGACAGAAGCTGAATCCAGGGGGATTAGGGTTAGCCTTAGATAGAGTGAACAGTGCTTTTAAGTCCAGACTACGTGGTTTTTAGCTGCACAAATCTCATTCCTTCAGGTTTACCTGAGAGTTTGGAGAGAGTTTCCTAAAATTCATGTACTTAGTGTGTGGGTACCTCCATCTATTAAAAATTGCATCCATGCTTCTTATTTTGTGTCAGAGTTTTGTGTCAGTCACTGATAACTTGCCCTTCCATTCCTTCCTTCTTCCCTTTGCCCTTTAGAACTCAAGTTAAGCAGAACTAACAAGGTGGCCATGTCTGATGGCATATACAAAATTCTGTTTTATTAGTTTTATTTATTTATTATTTATTCAGCTTCTCTGGCAATGAAAGCATGCGTTTCATTATTTCTTTTTTGAGATCCCACTCATCATATTTAATTTGATTTCAGCTTCCTTTTAGTATTGCTTTTGCTCATATTATTGTTATTTTTCTCTGTTGCATCAGGACAAAGATATCTTCTCAGGATTCTCTGAATTCCTCACATTGATTGGCTTGTTTGAGTTTTGTTTTTTGTTGAACAATCATTGTCCATTATAGTTATACGTCTCCATCTGTTCAGTTGTTCCCCAGGTGATGAGCATCCACTTTGCTTCCCGTGAAAGTACCTTCTGTTACTGGTAGTGCTAACTCAACAGTTGTTGCTTTTACGAATATAAAACATTTCCATGTGTGATATATGTGACTAGAGTCATAGTCTAAAATTGTTTACAGCAACATCTTGGTTTCAATATATTATTTTCTACAACTTAAGTACTTTCTATATTTTCTTAGAAGCAGGACTAGAATGTTGCTCTTCATGAAGACAGAAAACTCCCTTCTAGGCCAAGTCTTTGTCCATTGGCTCAAGGGAAAAGATAGTATAGTGGAAAGAGCCCCATAGACTTCATCTGAAAAACAAAGAAATTGAGTAAAACCAAGAGACCGATTTATTTATATGATGATCATAAGAATATAATAGAAGACAAATCTGAACTCAAAACCCTGGGCCAATTCAAAGACCAGGAATGACTTCTGAAGGGTGATGACAAAGTATCCTTCCTGCCTCTTGGGAGAGAGTTTTTGAAGTGGATGAAACAGCTTTTCAGACATGATTGATATATGGATTTTTTTTCTTGGTTAAACTTATTTGTTTCAAGGGAGAGCTTTTTGTTTAGGAAAGGGGAGTTAGATTAAAAAAAGAAGCTGAGAGCCAGAGGAAGTTAAAGAAAGAGTAAATGCAGGACAATTGTTACTACTGTGTTAAATTTAATATACATTTCCATCTCATATACAATCCTTTTTCCTATTATTTTTATACTAAAATGCTCATGTTTGTGAAATTCATAATAAAAACAAATTTAAAAAACCCCCTCTGACACAAGTATTTTTTAACTGGAAAGTCCATGAACTTGCTTTAAAAATATTTTCATGCTTGTATTTCAATAAAATTATTTTTTAGGTTTTTTATTTTATGGATTTAAAAATATGATTCTTAGATGGAGTCCATAAGTTTCCCCCCAAACTACTAAAGGGATCCATGATTCAAAGAAGTTTAAGATTTCTACTCCCTATCCCAATGAATGTAATCACATTGGTTACATTGAGACAGATTGGCTCATTCAATAAAATAATGAGTATAAACTAGGTATGAAAAGTCCTTAGCTTGAGTGGAACAAAATGTTTTGTGATTGACTGAAAGAATCAGATATAGTTCTGGGCTACAATAAAACTAGTCAGTTTGAAAACTAATATTCCAGAAACACTCCAGTGGTCTGGAATATGAGCTCTAGCCAAGCCCTTGAGGAAGGAACCAGAGGTGGTGGCAATGATAGCACAGCATCCCAGTGGTTGTGGCAGACAACAGAAGTAGTTATGGACGGATGGGAAAATACAGGAAACTTTAGGCTCTTTGGGGATCATGTTTCTTCCTGATAAAAGTGCTGACTATGGACTCATCCCCTGGAATCCAACAGAGAGATACCCTTGTGGGAAACTTTATATAGATTCCAAAAAGGGAGAAAAAGACTCCCAGCATCCGGTCTTTGGAGATATCCCTTTGTGAGATGTGTTCAATCCCATTGTATTCTAAATTTAAACCTACTCTTCCTCTGGACTCTATGCATATTTATGGAGGAGTGTTCCCTAGATTTTGGAGTATGTGTGCAATCTTTTGTAGCTATGACTCTTGCTATCCTATCCCAGTAAATCCCGTTGCTAAAAGCTAAGTGAGATTATTGGATGTTAATCGATGGGAAGCACACTGGTCGGGTTTGTAACTGACAGTATTGGAAACTTCAGCCCCTCAGGGCTACCCTTAGAACACTGAGAGAATAGGTAGAAATTGTTCTGTGTCCAAATCTACCCCTGAAGATGAGAATTGCCCTAGAAAAATGATTGTGATTCTATGAACAAAACAAAGAAGTCGACATTTTGGAAAACAATTATGAACTACATTAGAGGGCATATGCCCTAAGGGGGCCAATGATAGAAGGAAAAGTGCCATATTTACCAAAATACTGATAGCAGCATTTTTGGTTATAACAACAACAACAAAAAAAAAAAAAAAAAAAAAAAAAGGGAGAAAAGAGGGTTCCAATCGACTGGGAAATAACTGAACAAAATTATGTTATATTAATAATGCATGGAATATTATTATGGCTTAAGAAATGATAAACATGAAGAATTTAGAAGAACTTGGAAAGACTTAAATGATTGGATGTAGAAAGAAATAAAAAGAATCATGGGAAAAGTTGACACAGTAATTACTACAATATAAAAGAACCCAACACTGAACAATCATTTGGGTCAATACAGTGACCAGCTGTGACTTAAGAAGACCCACTGAAAAGCAAACTTTGTTCCTTTCAGCCGAGGGGAAGTTGATGTAGAGATGCTGAATAAGGCCGACTGGCAGGAATATCCAAAATTTGCTTATCGATACTTCTTTGTTGCAAGGGAGGCTTCTACGAGGGTAGGGAATGGAAGAGTCAGTGGGAATCAGTTGTGATGGCAAAAGAAAAGCATCACTAGGACATTAATTTTAAAAAATAGTGTTGCATCATTTAAAAAAAAAGCTGAGAAGATTGAATGAGATCATTTCCAAGATCTCTCTCTTCCTTCCTTAAGCCCATGTTCTGGATTTAAATCCAAGCTCTATTGCTTAATATTCTTAGAACCCTGGGGAAATAATTCTGACATTTGGACCTTGCTATTCTCGTTTGTAAAATGAGGTCATTGGATTAAACCATCTTAAAGGGACCTTTTGATGACTTCCGCAGATAAACCTTTGCTTTCAATTGTTTCTGTGAGAAAGTGAAGGAGATTTTGTCTAAGAACTCTTCTCTTGGGGGATGAGAGGTGAGAGAGGGAGGGAGGAAGAGAGGAGAAAGAAGAAAAAGAGGGGAGGGGGGAGGTGAAGGAAGAGATCTGGAAAGTGACAAGAGATTTGTAAACCCCCAAACAGCTGTTCAGTGCTGGAGAAGCGCTCCTCTCCTTGGAGCGCAGGTGACAAGGAAGACCATTAACTCATTAGCTCTGATTAATTCATCATTTTGCTACCTGGAAAACTGGGCCCTGAGCAGGGAGGTCAGAGGGTCAGTGAAATCCCTGGAATTGCCCCAGATGGTTCGAATTCCAAGAAAACAAAGTGTTCTTTTAAAAAAAGGTTTGCAAAATGAATATCTGTTGCCAGACCATTTGTCCCGGTGCTTCACGTGGGGAATACGCTTTCTATATTTTGGTCTGGCTAGAAGAGGGCACCCCAAGGGGAAGGAGGCACCGGACTAGGGCTGGTCCCGCTCCAGGCCGAGAAGTGGGCACAGCATCGCTCTGGGGGCCTTCTGCCAGGGGGGGCCGTTCAGCCTTCCTCACTGATGCCAGTTAACAACTGACACCCCCGGCTCTTCGGGATGGGGGCGGAGGTGCAGAACAACGTGCTCTTTCTGTACTAATCTTTTGTCACGAAGAGGAGTCCCATCCGGTAATGGTGACTGGATCGGGTGGGCGGCTGTCTGTTAGGAACAGAGCGGGACCCTTGCATTGAAAAAAAGATCTGTTCCTCAGAACAGCGCCGGGGATATAAGAAGTGCTTAATAATCCCCTCCTGGAGTCGTTGGTTCCCCCTGTTCCCTCCTTCAGATGGGGCAGAGCTTGAAAGGTAGAAGAACCTAGGCTGGGCCCAGATGGCCTATTTTACCTTCATAATCTGTAATATACAGGCCCAATATTACCCCCTGTTAAGTAATTTTTTTACCTATATTACCTATAATATATATGATCGTAATCTAGGTATATATATATTACATAATGTATATAATAACAATATGTGCATATATATTATATAATAGCAATATAGACATCTCTCTATATAAAGATAAATATATATACATATATACACACATACAAATACATGTATGCACACACATATGTACATATGTAATCTCCAGGGAGAAGAAGGAGGCCCGGATCCAAGCCCAAGACCTGATTTTATGTGTTGGAAGTAGGTCTTTCCCTGCAGTCAGGAAAGAGGAAGCTGTTTTTTTAAGCTTCTGCCTCATCTCTTTTCTCTTTTGAAGGTAAAGCTTTGGGATGCATTATGGTACCTCATCTCCTCTGTGGGCCTGATAGATGGAAGACTTCTTTTCTCTGGATCAGTAAAGAGACCCAAGACCATTTTTCCCTGCTTTTCTTCCAGGAGTTTCAAGTCCCACAAGACCTCATGTCAAGGTTGACATAACTGAGCTCAAGAGAGATTTCTTTTGCCATCCTTCTTTGAAAAGTAATTATGTATCTTAAATTGCTAAGATTATTCTTTTTTTATAAAGCTTTTTATTTTCAAAAACACATGGAGAGATAGTTTGCAAAACCTTGTGTTCCAAATTTTTCTCCCTCTCTTTTCTCCATCCCCTCCTCTGGATGGCAAGTGATCCAATATATGTTCAACATGTGCAATTCTTCTGTTCTGTGTTCTGTTCTCCACAATTATCATGCTGCACAAGAAAAATCAGATCAAAAAGGAAAGAAAAACGAGAAAGAAAACAAAAAGCAATCAAACAACTACAACAACAAGTGAAAAGACCATGCTGTGGTCCACACTCAGTCCCCACAATCTTCCCTCAGGATGCAGATGTCTTGTCATAAAGCCATTGCAACTGGCCTGAGTCACCTCACTGTTGAAAAGATCCACATCCATCAGAATTGATCATTATATAATCTTGTTATTACTGTGTACAATGATTTCCTGGTTCTGCTTCATTTCTTTCTGAAATCATCCTCCTGATGATTTCTTATAGAATAATAATTCTCCATAACATTCATATCCCACAACTTATTCAGCCATTCCCCAACTAATGGGCACCCACTCAGTTTCCAGTTTCTGCCACAAACATTTTTGCGCAATGTGGGGCCTTTCCCTTTTTTAATGATTTCTTTGGGATGCAGTCCCAGAAGAGACACTGCTGGATGAAATGATATGCAGTTTGACAGCCCTTTGGGCATAGTTCAAAATTTGCTCTCCAAAATGGTTGGATAAGTTCCCAACTCCACCAACAATGTATTTGTGTCCCAGTTTTTCCACCTCCCTTCCGACATTCACCATTATCTTTTGCTAGGATTATTCTTTTTTTATTTTATTTATTTATTAAAGCTTTTTAATTTTCAAAAGCTATGTATGGATAATTTTTCAACATTAATCCTTGCAAAACCTGTCCAATTTTTATCCCCCCTTCTCCCCATCCCATCCCTTCTCCTAGATTGCAAATAGTCCAATATATGTTAAACATGGTAAAATATATGTTAAATAGGATTATTCTTAAGGACTGTATTCTCATAGAGGTATTATTTTTGGAAGAAGTGTGTGTTTGTATTGAACTAAGAATTTCCCCTGATGGTCCATGAAGCCCATCCCTTGATAGTTTCCATAGTTCCCATTAAATCTTTCTTTCTGGCAAAGTTGTGTGTTTGCTTAATGAAGTTCAGCCTAGTGCTCAGTGCCCAGGAAGATATCAGCAGTATTTGCCTCCCATAGATTTGGGATTCTGCTGACATATTAACATTTTGCACAACTTTCTTTTCCCCTCAGGATGTATACTATTCTCACCTCCCTCTACATTCCTCTAGCTGTCTAGAATAAATGAATCAAAAGTATTTTATAAGTGCCTACTATGAAGACAGACAAAAATGAAATACTCCTGACCTTCAGGGAGCTTATGTTCTGTTGGGGGAGGCAACATGAACTCATAGAATATATATCAAATAAACATAATGCAATTGGACACTCAAAAAGATTATGTAAAATTATGTTTTCATATGATTTTATATAATTGAAAAGATTATTAAAAAATTTGTGATCCTACTTGGAAAGGATATAATTGGAACAATGATTAGGATATTTTTTCTTTCTTCCTCCTTCTATTGGAATAATTTGAGAATAATAGCATCAATAACAACTCACATTATGTAATGCCTTTTAAAATATTTGCAAAGAGTCTTGAATATATCTCTTATGTGTTCCTTAAAATTTTTCAGCTGGTTTACCAGTTGAGGTCCTAAGCTTAGGTCAAGCTTAGGAAAGCTATGACTTGACCAAGGTCACACAGTTGAGGAATATCTGAGAAAGGATTGGAACTCAGATCTTAGGTTTTTTGACTTCACTAACAGTGCTCTACCTATTGTCCTCTAAACAGTAAAATCAAAAATCTGCATTTAAAGGGAAAAAAAGAGTTAAGGGCTTTTAAATAGTTATTGGACGAAACTCAAATACTTTAGTTGGGTACTGGAGCCTTCTCTAGTCTGGTTTGACTTCTTCATGGATCCTCTCCTTGCCATTCTCTACCATGGTCTTGCTTTTTTCTTGCTTGGTACATCTGGAAGAGTATCTGTGGGACACCTCTTGCAATCTTTCTTTCTTTCTTTCTTTCTTTCTTTCTTTCTTTCTTTCTTTCTTTCTTTCTTTCTTTCTTTCTTTCTTTCTTTCTTTCTCTTCCTTCCTTCCTTCCTTCCTTCCTTCCTTCCTTCCTTCCTTCCTTCCTTCCTTCCTTCCTTCCTTCCTTTCTTTTTCTTTCTTTCTTTCTTTCTTTCTTTCTTTCTTTCTTTCTTTCTTTCTTTCTTTCTTTCTTTCTTTCTTTCTTTCTTTCTTTCTTTCTTTCTTTCTTTCTTTCTTTCTTTCTTTCTTTCTTTCTTTCTTTCTTTCTTTCTTTCTTTCTTTCTTTCTTTCTTTCTTTCTTCTCCCAGGTAACCCTTCTTCCATGAAGGCTTCCTTGTTCTCTCTTTCTCTTCCATCATCCCGTCTCTACAAAGAACAAACAAGCAAACAAACTCAGTGACTATAAGTGATGGGATATGCAATGTTCTGTGTACCTAGTAAGAGCAAAATCAATATCTGGAACCAAGACTGATCATTTCATCTGATCTGATTTCTGTTATCATCTAGTGTTGTTCTCATTTATGTGATTGGAGTCATTGTTTAAATTGTTTTTCTGGTGCCATTTTCTTCAGTCGTTGTGGTTTTGTATTTATTTTTCTGAATTCCATGTATTTGTCATTTATGACGGGGTCATCATATTCAATTATATTGAAGACTACAGCTTGTTGAACTGAACCCCACCTAATTCCTGACCCCTTCCCCACTCCACCCTCATTTTTAGCCACTATAAATAAGGCTGTTGTGAATATTTTGTTTTTTGTGAAATCTTTTTTTTTTTTTTTTGTCTTTGATCTCTTTGGGGGTTATTCTTAGTAGCAAATCCCCACCGTCAAATTGTATGAACAGTTTAATGATTTCCTCACACATAATTCTAATCTCCCCCAACAATGGTCAGATCAATTCACAGCTCCATCACCTGTGTGTTCATGTATCTATTTTCCTGCACGCCTTCTAGCTAGTCTAACCAACTCTAACCTATTCTCACCTCCCTCTTTGTTCCTTTAGCTGTCCAGAATAAATGAATTAAAGGTATTTTATTCTTGTCAATTCAATGGGGGTGAGGCAATAATTAAGCCATTTAATGTGCATTTCTTTTATTATTAGAGAGTATTTCCCCTCAAAGTGAGTAAAATGTCAATTGGATTTCTCAGCAGAAAGTTTTGGAAAGGGGTGAGAGTGTGTGTGTGTGTGTGTATGTGTGTGCGTGTGTGTGTGTGTGTGTGTGTGTGTGTGTGTATGTTTTGGGGTCAGGAAAAGTAAAATAACAAACTTTCTCGTGATCCATTAAAATTATTGTTTTGAAGTTTATTATTAGTTTTTTTCTGAAAAAAGGGGGGGGAATCAAATGAAATTGATTTTCCCACCTCTTCTATGAGGAATCCCTAGCTGATATGTCTCAAATATTGGACTTTCCAGAAGGTGAAGCATTTTGTTAACAGTGTGATAAATAGCTTTTTTCTGGATGAACATGGAAAACCAGAAGCAAAAGGAAATGAGAGATCAGTGGAGAAATGACAGAAAAGAGATAGCAGAAAAATTTCACATATTTTGCAGTGAATTCCAGTGAGTTTCTAGGAAAAAAGTATCATCATAAATAGTCTTTTTTTTTTTTCCTGAGGCCATTGGAGTTAAGTAACTTGCCCAGAGTCACACAGCTAGGAAGTGTTATGTGTCTGAGACCAGATTTGAACTCAGATCCTCCTGACTTCAGGGCCAGTGCTCTAACTACTGCACCATCTAGCTTCTCTCTCCCCATAAATAATCTTAAATTAAGAGAAGTTTCAGAGGTGACAAAAGATATGAAAAGACTGTTGGCAAAAATGAGGGACTGTCACAGATTGCTTCTTAACATGGAGTAATTGGGATGAGAATGGGCCTGAATGACCCAGAGATCCCAGCATTCTCTGGTTCGTTTTTGATTTCTGTGCTCTTAGCATATCCTTGGTAATGAGTTTCTTTGTAATTGTTCTCCCTTCGAGGTCCTGTGGTTCCCCCCTCCCTGTATCCACAGGTTACCAACTGGGCAAGAACTTTCTTTTCTACCATGTCATTCTTTTTTATCACCAAATACAGTGTTATAGTTAATAAGTATAATAATAATAGCAATAACACCGCCGCTAATAATAGTTCTACAGCAGTGAGTCATGGAACACTGTGGTTCCCTCAAGAATGGAAAAACGTGTTCTCACCCAGAGGGCAATGGAGAGGGTGTTAGCAGGCTGCAGCCTGTCACCAACGAGGAGGTAAGAAGCAGTTTGAAAGGAAAGGAGATTAGTGAGGGATTGTATGAGTGACAGAGCAGATGGGCTGCTCAGATGGCGAGAGTGAGGGATGGCTAGCTAATGTACCACCCGTGTGCTTCCTGGGGACGGTCACCGCGGTGAGAGAAAGCCAGAACGGCCCACCTGTGCCCATGGTGGCAAATTAGCCCCAGACAAGAGTCTGGCAACCTGGCTGTGGAAGGAGTACGCTCTGTGCCAATGGAGATAAAGCCGTGATAAGAGAGCTCAGATCCAATTGGGTATTTGTCTCTATTTAAACATAATAATGATTTTTATGACAAGAACTGACATTTAGGTAGCCTTTGAGGGTTTCTAAGTGGGGGTGACATCTCTCAGTTCTTTAGAACCATACAATAGCCCTTTGAAGGAAGCTCCATGGGGATTCTTATTCCCATTTTGCAGCAATCACAATTAGAAGCCAGTCCCAGGCTCATGGGGAGCTCTCTGTAAATGCTTGCAGATCGAATGCAGAATGACTTTTTACAAATGATACCGTATTATCCATCCTTGTGGAGCTGGCAATGTAGAAAGTCCAATTTGCAAAGGATTTAATGAGAAGGAAGATAAAGGAAGAGGAAGAATGCAGGAGCTCTTACTGCTGAGCCACCCGGGGCTCCAGAAGCGAGCCATCAGCGGCTCCTGCTCACTGCTCAGCTCACCAGCCATTGTTGTTGGCACCCAAAGGGACTGGCGAGGGTCACGAGAGAAGGACCGGGACGGGGATTGGAATCCTAGCATGGTGAGTGGGTGGGCCCACTGCGGGAGACGGGGACAAAAATGGTCCCGGATGAGAAAAAGGAGGTGGCTGCAGCCCTGGTCAAGGGGACGAACATCCCCCCCCCTCCATGAGACTAGCATTAGAGAACCACCTGGAAGCCATGCATCTGGGTTATGGGGGCAGGTTAGAAGCTTCAAGGGAAGGCAGTGGGCGTTTCTCCTAACCTAGAGGCCATGGTGCAGTCTATTTAAGTAGGAAGGGATCATGGAATCCTAGATCAGAGGCCCCTCATCTTACAGATCAAGAAACAAGCCCAAGAGGTTGAGCAATTCATTTAATGTCACATAAGCAGAGAGGTCCTTTGCCTCCAGAGCTCATGATTTTCCCATTCTCCCATGGCAAGGAAATCTTGAACCATTTTTTACTTGCCGATTTCTTCCTTATTGCCTACAAACATGTCCAGTTCTCCTCCCTTAAACCCTCACTTGACCTTTCAAGTTATTGTCTTGTATTGCTGAACCCCATCACTTCATGTCTGGCCCATTGCAATGGCCTTTTGGTTGATCTGCCTGCCTCAAATCTCACCCCCTTCCCAATCCCTCCTTTCCCAGGTTTGACCATGTCATCCCATTCTCCTGCCCTATTCAGTAAACTTCTGTGGCTCCCTCTTACCTAACTCTTACTCTGGGATCAAATGTAAAATCTGGCTTTTAAAACCCTCATCTCCCTCATACCTTTCCTACCTGATTCTTCATTCTCTAAAATTCAGCCATGCTGGTTTACTTGCTTGTTCCTCTCACAAGACCCCCCATCTCCTGATTGGCTATTTTTAACGGCTGTCTCTCATGCTCGAGATTTCTTTTCTCCTCATCTCTGTCTCCTGATTTCCCCAACTTCCTTCAAGTCCCCACTTGAGATGATAGATGATGCTTTCCTTTTCAAAGTCACCCTTCAAACCAAAGAAAAATCTCTTTTTTTCTTAGTCATCGAAATGAATATTTGGGGAGTGTAATATTCTGCTTGGGTCTCCACCACCCCATTTATTTGAGTCAAAAAATCCAGAAGTCAGTGGAGAATTTGCTTTCTCTCCTTATTTTAGAAACTCAAACTTGTCCTGCACATCAAGGTGCCTGTCTGGGAAGAGAATGTATTGGTTTTTTTTCTGGGTGACCTATCAGTAGCAGACATATTAATGAATGGAGCCCAATGCCGTAGGAAAGGGTAAGTGACAAAGACATTTGTGATAACTGGGAGCCTTTCCAAAATTCAGCTCCTTATTAAATGCTTTGCAGATATGGATCTCCCCTGTCTACAGGAGAACCATGAACAAATCGAGCCCAAGAACTGTAGGTAATGGCTCCATCTCTTCAGCCAGATATCTGACATTGAGGCTTGGCCAGGAAGCTCCTTAACTCTTCCCTGACACAAAGAAACCCTCTGTCTCTCTTCTCCTTTCCCCAAACCCCCAATCCCCAAATGAGCTCAACATTGAGTCAGTGCTGAGATTGCGGAATCCGCAGGTTTTCCCAAGCTAACAACCAACATGAAAGCTGCCTTTTAAATAGTTTCCTGATTAGTGTAAACCATTGGTGGGAATTTGATTCCTCTGGGATATTGTACAGGAAGAATGGGTCAATGGGATATATTAGAAGGCTGCAGGATTTCTCTAAGGTATCTGCAAGATGGTGTTGAGATGGTTTTGCTCTTTAATCTTGAGTTCTGTCCCTGGGATTCATAGATTTCAGGGAATCTGTGAGCTTGAATAGAAATTGGAAAATCTTTATTTTCCCTCTGTCTGAAATTTAGCATTCCTTCCATTCTTAATCTAGTTAATAAACATTCAGATGTGGGATCCAGCGGCTTCACCGGATTGCCAAAGGGATCCACAATACACAAAAGGTTAAGAATGCTTGCTCTGGAGTCCTTAGTAGCAGTATTTTGCACATGTACTGTGTGACTATCATGGATTCTCACCTGACTCTACTCCTCTGGGATAGCTCTACAAGGCCCTCAAATTAGGTTCCTTTCCCACCTCCTAGGATTCTCATCTTCTTTTTATGTGTTTCTTCTCATTGGATTGTAAGCTCCTTGAGGAGAGGGGGACTCTCTCTCTCTCTCTCTCTCTCTCTCTCTCTTTTTGTATTTTTATCCCCCAGACTTAGCACAATGCCAGGCATATGGTAAGCTCTTAATAAATGTTTACTGACTATTGATTATTAACTATAGGTATTGACCAACACAGGCTAGTTTGGGGCAAGTTGACATTCACTTAATATTCCAGTGACCTGGGATTTGTAGGTGGGGGCAACTCCTTTAGGAGCTGAGATTGCAATCCCTGCTGGCCAGCAGTAAAAAGTCTTTGAAAGTTGATGCAGACGTCATTGAGAGCATCGGCAAATAGCATTTCAAAGAAAATATAGTACGTACTTAAGTCTAATTTTGGATGGCAAGTCCAAAGTAAAATGGCTATCAGACAAAAAAGTAAGAGTCTCTCTTTTGGTGTGTTGCGTTGGAAAGGATGCTCGCCGTGGGGAAGAGTCAATTCTGGTAATCTGGCTTCAAGTTCTGACTGAGTCTGGGTAGGTCATTTTCCTCCCTGATCCTCAGGGAGGAATCCTCAGGTTCCCACCCTGTTTTTGGGGACTAAATATTCTCTGTTCTCCCTACCTCACAGGTAGTTGTGTGAGAAGTGTCTGAGCTAAGGAAACCTGATTATTGTAGCCACGGTGATGGGGTTCCGGTTCCTTTCCCTGCTGCTCCCCAGGTGCTTCTGTCTGACCTACCCCTTAAGCCTGAGAGTCTGGGAATCCATGCGAATTCTAAGGCTTATTCACTCCCCAGTTGTCCTGGTCCCAGAAGATAATGTCTAAATTCTTAAACAGAGACGGGCCTTGGTAGGAGGCAAAGGTGCGATTGCAATAGCAGTGGCAATGGCGGCTGTTGTGGGGAGCTTGCAAGAGCAAGATGATGAGAGCAGGAAGAGAATTGGCGTTTTTGGAGTGTTTTGGGACTTGCCAAGTGCTTTATAGATAATTTCCCATTTAGTCTTACAACAACTCTGGGAAGTGGGATTAGTATCTCCGTTATACAGATCATCTGTATAATGGCTTGGCAAGAGCAAGTGGCTTCTCAGTATCACACAGCACTTAGTGGATAGATAGCATGTGGTTCCAGAAGTCACCACAACCTGGGTAGGAATCCTGGCTCTGATAGTTATACTAGCTGTGTGAACTTGCACTAGTCATTTAATGGTGTTGAGCCTCAGTTTCCTCATTTGTAAAAGGAGGGAATTGAAACTCAGTATGTCTACTAAGTTTCCTTTTAAATCCATGATTCCTGGATTCTTTTTTTTTCTTATAGAATTTTCTGCTCCTTTTTCTTTTACCCTAGACATCCCTCTCCTTTCTTCCCTTTCTCTCCCTCTCCTTCTATCTCCCTCTGACTGGTGCAAAGTCACACAGCTAACAAGCGTCGGAGGCAGACTCTGAGCTCAGCTCCTCCTAACTCCAGTGCTCTACTTCAGATTGTGTCCCCCAAAGAAACTCTGCAGTGTTTAAAGCCCTTCACAACTTGGTTCTGGTCAAACTTTCTGAGTATTATGATGCTTTGTTCACACTGCAGTCCAGCCAAACTCACCTTCTTGGTTTTCCTCACACATGCCCCATCTAGTTATCTCCAAGTTGTATTCCCCATTAGACTGGGTGCTATTCCCAGCTCTTAGCACAGTGCCTGGCACATGGGCATTCTCCTCTCCATTCCTCTCTCTGTCTCTCTCTCTCTCCCACCCCATCTATCTGTCTCTCTTTTCTCTCTTCTGTCTGTCTGTCTCTCCCCTTTCTGTCTGTCTTCTGTCTGTCTCTCTGTCTCTTTCCTCTCTGTTTCTGTCTCTCTGTGTTTTAGTCTCTGTGTCTCTGTGTTTGTCTCTGTCTCTATCTCCATCTCCGTCTCTATTTCTGTCTTTATCTGCCTGTTTCTCTCTGTCTCCATCTCTCTTGTCTGTCTCTCTGTCTCTTTCCTCTCTGTTTCTGTCTCTGTGTTTCAGTCTCTATGTCTGTCTGTCTGTCTCTCTCTCTCTCTCTCTCTCTCTCTCTCTCTCTCTCTTTCTCTCTCTCCTCTCTGTTTCTATCTCTTTGTGTTTCAGTTTCTGTGTCTCTGTCTCTGTCTCTCTCTATCTCCATCTCCATCTCTATCTCTATCTTTATCTGCCTGTTTCTCTCTGTCTCCATCTCTGTTGTCTGTCTCTCTCTATCTTTGCCTTCGTCTCCATCTCTGTCTCCATCTGTCTTTATCTGCCTGCCTGTCCATCTGTCTGTCTCTCATATACACACATACTCATATATCCGTATCCCTACAAACACATGTACTTATATGCTTTGTTTTATACTTTAACGCTTATCTCTATCACAAGAAGTCCCTCAAGGGCAACCCTCTTCCATTGTTAGCTCTCTATGTCTATGCCTAGGATTGTCTGGCATAAATCTGACGTCTAATAAATGCTTGTGCCCGGTATGTAGTAAATGCCTAATAAATGCTCGTTGACTGACTAAGCTTGGTGCCTCGTGCCCCTGTGGGACTCTTCTCGAGCTGGGGTGCCTGGCTGGGTCTCAAGGAACCTAATGGCCTTTCTGCAGGTAGCTGAGAGGAGGGGATGGGCAGGTGGATTCTGGGGCTCTGCTTTTGACAGTCTCTACTTTCCACTAAAGAGACTGTGGAGGTTTTAACTTATTGCTTGCTTTTCTGGAGTAAATTTAGACGGCGCGTTCAGAGGCTTTCTGTGCCCGCTCAAAAATTCTTTGATGCCACTTTGGCATTTGGGGGGCCACTCTTCCGAATGAATACCCAAGCTCGGCGGGCAGCGGAGCTGAATTGGGACCGTGGGGAGGAAGCGTGGCGGAAAGGACAAAGAGCCGCTCTTTGGGACTCTCTCATCCTCTGAATGGCTCCCATGCTTAATTGGATTTTCTTTCAAACATCCTTTATGTCCCTGTGGTTGGAATAGGGAGCCAGCTTGCTGAAAATATTCCCGGATTAAAAATGGCAGTGAGTTGGGTCCTGTTGGGGGGCCCCATGCTGGAGCTGCAGGGCCGTAGGCAACTGGGCCATGAGAGGCAATGGGCAGAGTGGAGAGAATCCTGGCTAAGACCTCAGGGCCCCCGCCTTGAGTTATGGCTCTGATGGCCCCTAGCTGCCAGATCTTCGCCCAGAATCTGCCTTTCTCTGAACCTTGTTTTTCTCATGAGTAAATGTTTGGACTGGAGTCATAGGAGCAGAAATTTAGATCCAGGGCTCAGCAAATTCAGGTTTTTTGTTTTACAGATGAAGAAACTGAAGCTCGGAATCTTTAGGACCCTCAGAGGTCGCAATCATGTAATTTTAATTATTCTTAGTAGGAAGCATTCAGGGTTAAGTGACTTGCCCAGAGTCACATAACTAGTTCTGAGGCTCCCGCCTCCTGCCTCCAGGGCAGATGCTCTATCTGCTGCCATCTAGCTATGGTGTGGTTTTAGCTCCATTTTTGCCGTTCTACTCTTCAGTCCTCTCTTCTGTCTCTGACTTGCTCCCCACCAGCGAGGTTACTGCCATGGGATCTATCCTAATGCTCCGATGGATTTTTTTTTTTTTTTTAAGTAAAAAGATCATTCTCTGCCTCACTTCTTACCTAGCCTTAATCACTGAATGGGTGTTGCCTCAGTCAGACTGGGACCTGTTAAAGACCTTCACTTAGAAATGGCCTCTGCATCCGGGGCTATCTCAGGCCTCTGATCCATATCTGGCCACTGGAGGGGAAAGTGAGACTGCTGACCCTCCACAGTCCTCCCCCACTCAGTCCAATTCACTCACAAGTCTTTGTATCACTTCCCTGACATCATAACCCTCTTTGAAAATGGACAAACAGCAGCAATAAACAATAAGCCTTAAATCTCTCTGGCTCTCATTGATTGGCTGGCAGTCGGTCCTCGACCATGTCCCAATTGGTCATTGTTTGGGACTGGATGGTTCAGAGTGATGCTTCTGTGTTGGCCAGAAACCCTGAGCATCTTCCCCTCCCAGATGGGTTCATCTATACACAATAACTGAGAGAGACACGGAGGCAGCTGATCCTGGAGGAAAGAGCACTGCTTCTGCAGCCAGAGGATGTGCGTTCAAGTCCCCACTCTACTGCTTAATATAATTAACTTCTGGGACTTCAATTTTTATTTTCTGTAAGAAAAGGGGGTCAGTTTAGATGCTCTCTAAGGCTTTGGGTTTATGAGAATAAATACAAATCCACTCAAACTAGCCAGCTACACAGGATGGCACTGGTGAGGGCTTGAGCTAGGGAGACCAATTAGACACTTGAAATAATCTAACTGAGGGGTGATAAAGGCATAAATTATGGGGAGGGCTTATGTGAGTAGGGAGAAGGAGCGGGATGTGGGAGATATTGTGGGGGTATAGAAGGCAGGGTTTGTCAACTGACTGGGAGAGTGACAAAGTGATAAATTTATCTTATCCCTCAGCATTTCTTTCTGTGTAGCTTATGAAAGTGGTAAGATGACCTAAAGTGAAAAGTTATCAAAGGGTGGTCCAAGGATCCTTGAGGGTCCTTGAGACTCTTTCAAGAAGTCCTCAAAGCCAAGAGTATTTTTAAAAATGCTAAGATGTTATTTGTCTATAAAATATTTCTCCCTTTTCCAATGGTTTTATTTTTTGGCGAGGTCAAATTTTATTCATATATTTTAACCAAAGCAACTTATCCCAGCAGATTGGATGCAGGAACAGATATGAGAATCCAGGTGTTTTCTATTAAGCCACGCATTCAAGAGATTTTCAAAAATATGTGAAACAATACCATTCTTGCTTTTGGAAAAATAGCAATTTTCCATAAAATTTTTTTTTGTTAACATGTGATAGGTTTATCATTTTTATTTTTAAATGGATAAATATTTTAAAATTTGGCCAGTTTTCATTTCTAACCAATATTTAACATGGCAAATATAGATAGCTATAACTAATGTAAAATATTTTTGGAGTCCAAAATTCTTAAGAGTACAAAGGGGTCTTGAGATATAAAAGTCTGAAGATCATTGAAGGATAATTAGATACTTTGGTGGATTTTTGAAGTCATTGCTGGGGATATTCCCTCCAAGACTATTTTTGTCCTGTGTGGAACTCTTGACTCTGTTCTCCCATAAGTTCTCTGCCAGAGTACCAGGAGCTTCTTTTATGTCTCTTCTCATCAATGGAATGGACTCAGTGGAATGCATATATGGTCTATTGGTTCCTGTTTTTATAACATGACTGGTTGCAAGAGCAATATTTTCTATCCTATACATTTCTTTGATCATTTATCGTGCACTATGTTTAAAATTCTTCCTTGCTAACACCCACCCTTCTTCTTTCCATTGCTTTTGGGTAATTTGCAGTTTTGATTCCTCAGAGATTGGGAAAGTCTATGAATTATAACCAATAAAATATTACCAGAAAAATAATAGTTAGGTGATTTTTTTTTTTTTTGGTCCATGACTCCATGGAAACATTGGGTCATTAAAACTCTGCCTAGTTCCCTGATGGTGATTCAAGTTGCACTCTTTCTTCTGTTCAATTCTGAGCCCAGAGGATACCTGGATTTTCTTAGGAAAAATTTATTAAACATAGCTAAAAGCTATAGGGATTGAACTCATGGAGCATGAAGAGACAGAATTCTCTAATTTTTGGTTATAGCCCAGTGTCTTCATTAGGCCTTTTCTCTCTTTCACTGATGTAGCTGAATGTCACATCCCCATCTCATGAAGGTCCTATTCTCCTTGTCCAGCACTGGTCTTTGTGTTTATGGTCAGAGAATACCTATCGTGCCAATACCATTCTCTAACTTCTTGATTTCAGGTAGTACTGTTAATGTTTTGTGAATTAGCAGAATCATAGATTTGGAGTTGAAAGGGAACTCTGAAGCTGTCAAGTCCATACAGGCCAGGAAATGGAGTCCAACTCAGATGGCTGCAGTCAGTTAGTAAAAAGTCTTTCTGACTCCTTCAAACTCATCGATAATGCCCACCAGCTACTACCTCTCAGCTCTTGTTCCTCAGGGCCAGGTCCATCCCTGCAAATACCACTGAGAAATTTTCTCAGAACTTCCCATCCTTAAGTTTGAGCTAGTCACTGCCTTGGGCTACTTAGCCCTTTGGCCACCATGATAATTGGAGTCTTGGCTTTTAATTCTTAATCAAAACAGTATTAATGTTTAAAATTAACTCATCATCTATAACTTTAGACTTAAGCACAGACAGGTTTAACCTCAAGATCTCAATAATCATCCAGAGATTTTTCAATTTAGTATAGGTCTCCTCTTTTTTAAAAAATTAATTTAACTTAATATAAAAAAAATTTAAAAGTTTTTTATTTTCAAAACATATGTACAGATAATTTGACAACATTGACCTTGCATAGCCTTGTGTTTCATTTTCTCCTTCTCCCTCTCTCCCTCCCCCAAGCAATCCAATACAAGTTAAACATGTCAAAATTATGTTAAATCCAATATGTATAAATATATCTATACAATTCTCTTGCTGCACAAGAAAAGTCAGATCAAAAGAAGAAAGTAAATGAGTAAGAAAACAAAATGCAAGTGAACCACAACAAAAAGAGTGAGAATGTTATGTTGTGAGCCACACTCAGTCCCACAGTCCTCTCTCTGGGTATAGATGGGTCTCTATTGCAGATCATTGGAACTGGCATCAGTCATCTCATTGTTGGAAAGAATCACATTCATCAGAATTGATCATCTTATAATCTTGTCATTGCCGTGTACAATGATCTCCTGGTTCTGTTCATTTCACTTAGCAACAGTTCATGTGAATCTCTTCAGGCTAAAATCCTCTAAAATCATCCTTATGATCATTTCTTATAGAACAATAATATTCCATGACATTCATATACCATAAATTATTCAACCATTCTCCCACTGATGGGCATCCACTCAGTTTCTAGTTTCTTGCCACTACAGAAAGGGCTGCCACAAACATTTTTGCACATGTGGGTCCCTTTCCCTCTTTTAAGATCTCTTTAGGATATAATCCCAGTAGTAACACTGCTGGATCAAAGGGTATGTCCAGTTTGATAACTTTTTGAACATAGTTCCAAATTGCTCTCCAGAATGGCTCCAGAATGCCCTCCCTTCACAGTTCCACCAACAATGAATTAGTGTTCCAGTTTTCCCACATCCTCTCCAACATTCCTCATTATCTCTTCCTGTCATTTTAGCCAATCTGAGAGGTGTGTAGTGGTATCTCAGAGTCGAGTTAATTTGCATTTCTTTGATCAATGGTGATTTAGAGCACCTTCTCATGTGATTAGAAATGGTTTTAATTTCTTCATGTGAAAATTGTTTCTTCATATCCTTTGACCATTTATCAATTGGAGAATGGCTTGAATTCTTAGAAATTTATTCAATTCTCTATATATTTTAGAAATGAGTCCTTTATCAGAACCCTTAAATGTAAAAAATGATTTCCCGATTTGCTTCCCTTTTAATCTTATCTGCATTAGTTTTGTTTGTATAAAACCTTTTTAACTTAATATAATCAAATTTATCTATCTGGTATTCAGATATGAGTTCCAGTTCTTCTTTGGACACAAATTCCTTCCTTCTCCACAGATCTGAGCTATATATCTAAACTATGCTATATTCTTCTAATTTGCTTTTGATATCTAAATTATGAACCCATTTAGATCTTATCTTGATATGTGGTGTTAGGTATGGGTCGAGCCCTAATTTCTTCCATACTAGTTTCCAATTTTCCCAGCAGTTTTTGTCAGAGTGAGTTCTTATCTCAAAAGCTGGGGTCTTTGGTTTGTCAAACAATAGATTGCTATAGTTATTGACCATTTTGTCCTGTGACTTAACCTATTCCACTAATTGACTACTCTATTTCTTAGCCAATTCCAAATGGTTCTGATGACCACTGCTTTATAATATAGTTTTAAGTCTGGCACAGCTAGGCCACCTTCATTACACATTTTTTCATTAATTCCCTTGAAATTCTTGGCCTTTTGTTCTTCCAAATGAACTTTGTTATTATTTTTTTTTCTAAATCTGTAAAATAATTTCTTGGGAGTTTGATTGGTATGGCACTAAATAAGTATATAAATTTAGGTAGTATTGTCATTTTTATTATATTTGCTTGGCCTACCAATGAGCACTTGATATTTTTCCAACTGATTAGATCTGACTTTATTAGTGTGCAAAGTGTTTTGTAGTTGTGTTCGTATAGTTCCTGATTTTCCCTTGGTAGTTTCAGATTTCCAAATATTTTATACTATCGACAGTTATTTTGAATGGAATTTCTTTTTGCTGTCTCTTGCTGCTGTACTTTGTTGGTAATATATAAAAATGCTTATGATTTATGTGGATTTATTTTATTTCCTGCAACTTTGCTGAAGTTGTGAATTGTTTTTAGTAGTTTTTCAGCTGATTTTCTAGGGTTCTCTAAGTATACCATCTTTTCATTTGCAAAGAGTGATAGATAACTTGGTTTCTGCATGACCTACTCTAATTCCTTTAATCTCTTTTTTCTTCTCTTATTGCTGAAGCTAACATTTCTAATACAATGTTGAATAGTAATGGTGATAATGGGCAGCCTTGTTTCACTCCTGATCTTATGGGGAATGGTTCTAATTTGTCTCCATTACATATAATGCTTGCTGATAGTTTTAAATAGATGCTACTGACTATTTTAAGGAAAAGTTCATTTATTCCCATACTCTCTAGTGTTTTTAATAGGAATGAATGTTGGATTTTATCAAATGCTTTTTCTGCATCTATTGAGATAATGATATGATTTTTGCTAGTTTGGTTATTGATATAGTTGATTATGCTAATAGTTTCCCTAATATTGAATCAGCCCTGCATTCCTGTATAAATCCTACTTGGTCATGGTGTATTATCTAGGAGGGTGACTTTCTATAATCTCTTTGCTAATATTTTATTGAAGATTTTTGCATCAATATTCATTAAGGAAATTGGTCTATAATTTTCTCTCTGTGTTTTTACTCTACCTGGTTTAGCTATCAGCACCGTTTCTATGTCATAAAAGGAATTTGGTAGGATACCTTCTTTCCCTATTTTTTCAAATAGTTTATATCATATTAGAATTAATTGTTCTTTGAATGCTTGGTAGAATTCATATGTAAATCCATCTGGCCCTGGAGATTTTTTCTTAGGGAGTGGATTAATAGCTTGTTCTATTTCTTTTTCTAAAATGGGATTATTTAAATAATTTATTTACTCTTCTATTAATCTGGGCAATGTATATTTTTGTAGATATTACTCCATTTCATTTAGATTATCAAATTTATTGGCATATATTTGGGCAAAATAGCTCCTAATTATTGCTCTAATTTCCTCTTCATTGGTGGAAAGTTCTCCCTTTTCATTTTTGAGACTAACAATTTGATTTCCTTTTTTTTTTTTCTTTTTCTAATCAAATTAACTAAAAGTTTATCTATTTTGTTGGGTTTTTCATAAAACCAACTTTTAGTTTTATTTATTCAATAGTTTTTTATTTTCAATTTTATTAATCTCCCCTTTTATTTTCAGAATTTCAAATTTGGTATTTAATTGAGGGTTTTAAATTTGTTCTTTTTTCTAGCTTTTTTTTTTTAAGTTGTAAACATAATTCATTGATCTTCTCTTTCTCTATTTTATACAAGTAAGCATCTAGAGATATAAAATTTCCCCTTATAATCGCTTTGGCTGCATCCCACAAATTTTGGTATGTTGTCTCATTTTTGTCATTCCCTTGGATGAAGTTGTTGGTTGTGTCTAGGATTTGTTGTTTCATTTATGCTTTCTTTAGGATTAGATTGTTTAATTTCCATTTAATTTTTGGTCTATTTTCTCCTGGCCTTATATTGCATGTGATTTTTATTGCATCATGATCTGAAAAAAATACATTGACTATTTCTGCCTTTCCGCATTTGATTTTGAGGTTTTTAATGCCCTAATACATGGTCAATTTTTATATAGGTTTCATGAACCGCTGAGAAAAAAGTAAACTCCTTTTTGTCTCCATTCAATTTTTTTCAAAGACCGATCATACTTAACTTTTCTAACATTTTGATTACCTCCTTAACTTCTTTCTTATTTATTTTGTGGTTCGATTTATCTAGTTATGAGAGAGCAAGGTTGAGATCTCCCACTAATATAGTTTTCCTGTCTATTTCTTCTTGCATCTCTCTTAACTTCTTCTCTAGGAATTTGGATGCTGTGCCACTTGGTGCATATATGTTTAGTATTGATACTGCTTCATTATCTATGGTACCTGTTAGTAAAATATAGTTTCTTTCCTTATCTCTTTCAATTAGATCTATCTTTGTTTTTACTTGATTTGAGATCAGGATGGTTACTCCTCCTTTTTTCACTTCACCTGAAGCATAATAGATTCTGCTTCAGCTCTTTACCTTCACTTTGTATGTATCGCTCTGCTTTAAATGTGTTTCTTGTAAATAATGTATTGTAGGATTCTGGCTTTTAATCCAGTCTGCTATCCTCTTCTGTTCATCCCATTCATATCCATAGTTAAAAACTAATTCTCTATTTCCTGACATCTTATTTACCCTAAATCAAGCTTTTCTCTTTCCTTTCCTCTTTCCCTCCTCTCCAGTATTTTGCTTTTGATGAGCACCTCCCTCAAATAGCACCTCCCCCTTTGGAACTCCTTCCCATTTTTTACTCCTTTTCCCTAATACTTCTGTTTTCCCTTCTTTCTGTCTTTCCCTTTCTTTTCCCCCTGTCCTTCCCATTTCCCTAAGGTGAGACCAGTTTATCTTTGAAACCAAATATGTCTGATATTCTCTCTTTGAGCCAAATCTCATGAGAGTAAGATTCACACAATGCTCATCGCCTTCCCTTCTTTCTTGCCTCTTTGTGATATATTAATTTCTCTTATTTTACCTCCTTTTTCTTCTTTTTCCAGTATGATCTCCTTTTTTACTTCTACTTTCTTTTTCATATTATCATAATAAAATCAAATTATACCTGCATTCTCTAAGTATACCCATAACAGAAATATAGTTCTCAAGAGTTCTTCCTTTTTACCTTTTTATGTTTCTCTTGAGTTCTGTGTTTAGAGATCAAATTTTTTGTTCAGCTCTGGTCTTTTCATTAGAAAAAGGTGAAATTCATCTATTTTATTGAATGTCCATCTTCTTCCCTGAAAGATCATGCTCATTTTAGCTGGATAGTTAATTCTTGGCTGTAATCCAAGTTCCTTTGCCTTTTGGAATATCAGATTCCAGGCCCTTCAATCCTTTAAGATGGAAGCTGCTAGGTCCTGGGTAATCCTAATTGTGGCTCCTTTGGTAATTAAATTGTTTCTTTCTGACTGTTTGCAATATCTTTTCCTTGGTGCAATAGTTCTGAAGTTTAGGCATGATATTCCTTGGGGTTTAATTTTGGGGTCTCTTTCAGGAGGTGATCAGTGAATTCTTTCAATGGCTATTTTACCTTCTGATTTTAAGATAGCAGGGCAGTTTTCCTTTATGATTTCCTGTAAGATAATGTCTAGGTTCTTTTTTTCATCATAGCTTTCAGGAAGTCCAATAATCCTTAAATTGTCTCTCCTAGATCTATTTTCCATGTCAATTGTTTTTCCTAGGAGGTATTTCATATTTTCTTCTATTTTTTCTTTTCTTTTTTTTTGTTTGACTGATTCTTGAAGTCTTATTGAATCATCTACTTCCATTTGTTCAATTCTAATTTTTAGTGTATTATTTTCTTCAGTTACTTTTTTTTTTTAGCTCCTTTTGTATTTGGCCAATTGAATTGTTTTGTTCATTGCATTTTTTTTCCATTTCACAAATTTTGTTTTTCCAATGAATTGGGATCTTTTTCATATCATTTTGTAGGGCATTACATGCTTTCCCCATCCTTTATTGCAAAGATCTCATTTCCTTTTCCCATTTTTTCTTCTAACTCTCTTTTAAGATCCTTTATGCAATCTTCCAAGAAAGCCTTGTGAAATAGGGACCAGCTCATATCTCTCTTTGGGAATTCATCTGGTGTTGATTTGCCTTTGGAAACTTCAGGATTTTAGGTCTGTTTTCTCTCTCCATAAAAGCTGTCTATGGTGAGAGCTCTTTTTGTTTTGTTCATCATTTTTTTTTAAAGGTTTAAGGTCTGCTGCTCTTAAGAGAAAGGAGTGACAGCTGTTTTAGTTTGGCCTGGGGCAGTTCTGCTGATTGACTTCTCATGCTGGGCAATCCCAGCTAGGCCTAGCGTTCTTCTGGGGCTCAGTGGTTTCAATTTACCTTTTGTTGCAAATCTGCCAAACCACCTGCTTGCACCCAGGACAGAGTAGCCTAAGAGACTCACAGAAGATTCCCAGGTGTGTGGAAGCTGCAATGCTCTGACTCCTTGCCCCAGCTCCTTCCCTGTCTCCTATGTTGTGGTCTGGACTGGGCTGACTGTCCCCCTGCCCATTTGAAACAGAACTGCTCTGAAGTTCTTCCAAGGTATTTCCTTCTGGAAATGTGTTGTACTCCAAATATTTTTGGGTTGTTTGCCTCCAAAATCAGTTTAGAGGCTTAATCTACTGTTGGTCTGCGAGAAGGTCAGAGGAGGTCACAGAAAGTCATGTCTGTTCTCCACCATCTTGGCTCTGTCCCCTCCTTGCTATGTTTTAAACAAGATACTCTAATCTCTCTACTCTGGACATTTTCTATGGCTATCCCCTTCACCTGGCTCATCTTTGTCTTTTGGGTTTCCTGCCTACTTCAAGTCTCAGCTAAAATCCTGCCTTCTATAGGAAACTTGTTCCAGTTCCCCTTCATTCTAATGCCTTTACTTTGTTCATTGTTATATTTACTTCATTGATGGCTTATTTGGACATAGTTTTTGTGTTGTTTTCACTATTAGGTTATAAGATCCTTGAGGGCAGGAGGAACTTTTGTCTTTGTATCTCTAGAACTTAACACAGTTCTTGATATGTAGTAGGTGCTTAATAATCTTAATTGAATGACCAGTTGTCTTGTGATCCTTATCCTGAGTCCCTCTTCTCTGGATCATTTGAACTCTCTTCCAGGACCAGATGGAGTAATCACAGCACTTACAGGAAATATCCATTTTCCTGGAATTCTTCACACTTCTTCAGAAAGGCTCATTGGGGAGAGGGAAGCCACAAGGCAGTATCTCAGGCTTCTGAAATATAGCAGCAGGAGTGATGATAGCAAAGAGCTGGCTGGGGAAGGGGCGGTGAAGGAAGGGAGCAACAACCAGAAAGCTGAGGTGCACTCAATAAGCCAACAATGCACACTTAAACATAGAATATTTATGTAGGACACTAATGAATAGTCTTACTATATGTCAGGCATTTTGCTAAACCTTGTGAATGCAAAGAAAGGCTGTTATATCTCTCTTTCTTTCAAGGAATGCCTAGTCTAATGGGAGAGACAATATGCAAATAAATATGTACCATAGGAAATCTATTGATCTCTCTCTCTCTCTCTCTCTCTCTCTCTCTCTCTCTCTCTCTCTATATATATATATATATATGTGTGTGTCTCCCATATCTCTTTCTATCTATTCATCCATCCGTTTCTTCCTTCCTTCCAACCTTTCTCCCTCACTCCTTCCCTTCCCTTCAGGAAGGGAAACTGAGGCTCAAAGAGGTTATGACTTTTCCAAAGTCCTGTAGGGATTCAGTAACAGAGCCTAGATTCAATCTCTTATGCTCTTTCCTCTTCTCTCACAAAGATTTTGACCTTTCTTCCAAAGCACCTACTATGTGTAAGGTGGGTATTGTATGATCATTGAGGATAAGAAAAGTGAAAAGGGGCTTAAGCTCATACCCTGGGGGTGTGTATGTGTGATTTGCCACTGGAGGATATGACACACAATGAGAGAAATGGAATTCTTTTGGTGCAATCATTTTGTTGCTCTTTTTTATGAGAGGCTTCAGTTCATCTGCTTGCTGGTTTCTCAGGGAAGGGAGGAGCTGGACCCTCCTCCTCTCCTTGCGAGAAGCAGCTGTCTCCTCCTCCCCACCTGCTATAAAATATTAACAGTTTTCTGCACAAACAATTTGAGTAACAGGCAGAGTAGAGTGGAACAATGGGGAAACATGCCTGCACCCATCAAGAGAAAAATTATACACTCAGCATCTGGAATTTAAATGATGCGTTTCCCACTTTGGATGCAAATAACTGCCAATGAATGACAGGGAGACAGCAATGCTAATGTCATCTCTCCTAAGAAATCCATCTTCAAAATCACAAAGCAATTCCATTGCAGGCGATAAGTATTTATTAAGCACCTACTATGCGCAATTATATTTATTATATTGTAATTAAAGGGCTTCCAAAATCTAATTACTCTGAGGAGAAAAATGTCTTTTCTTTTAAAGATTCCCCTCCTCCACTTTCTCGGTTTTCATATGCTTCTTCACACATTGTGAAATCTCAGTTTACAAGAGGCTGCTTGTCTCAAAGGCAGTCTTTTTGTGAATTTTGTGAGTTTAACACTACATACATTTGTTGCATACCTACTGTGCACACAGAGTGCTGCCCATCTCTCTAAGGAGCTTCCTCTTCCATCCCAAAGATCAGTGAGTGCTGGCCTGATTATTAGACATAAAAAATTCTAGTTGGATTGAATTGGTTGTGATTGAGTCAGAGGTTTGATAGTGCTGGGGCAAAAGGACCTGCTGGCTCTTCTTTTTAGGTGGGTTAGTTGC
Source organism: Sarcophilus harrisii (assembly GCF_902635505.1). NCBI lineage: Eukaryota > Metazoa > Chordata > Mammalia > Dasyuromorphia > Dasyuridae > Sarcophilus > Sarcophilus harrisii. The sequence continues at coordinate 267,283,183 of NC_045430.1, read as the reverse complement.
TTTGAGTTCTATGATTCTATCCCCAACTACAGAAGGTGCTGTGGCAGATATCAGGGATGTATACAAGGGTGAATAGCACATGGTCTATTTGTGGGGAAGGGGATTAAAGGTTCAAGAATAACTAAAATTCAGAATGGAACCTGATAAGTACATGAGAAAAGTAGAAACAATTAGTAGCAGCAGCAGCAGCTGTAGTAGTAGTAGCAGTAGTAGTAGTTAGTAGTGGTAGGTAATAGTAGCAGTAGTAGTAGTTAGTAGTGGTAGGTAGTAGTAGTAGTAGTAAACATTTATTTAGTACCTACTATGTGCCAGACACTGGGCTATCTCATTTGATTCTCATAACAACCCTTGGAAGTAAATGCTATTATTATTCCCATTCTACAGTTGAAGAAATTGAGACAGGCTAAATGATTTGTCCAACCCAGCTAGTAAGTTTCCCAGACTAGATTTGAATTCGGGTCTTTCTGACTCCAGACCTGGAGTGTTATCTACTGTGTCACTTACTATAACAAAGGAAGAAGAAGCTCTTCAAGCTGGCAGCTCTGATGGAAGCTGCCCTTTTCAGGGCTGCACACCTATCTTTGGGGTCTACCTTTCACCCAGCTCCTATCCATGGCTCCAAGAAGTTGTAGCACACACAGTGGCCATATTTCTGTAAACTGTCTCAGCCAATGGACTAAACCATGATGAGGGTAACCCATGGGTCCCAAAGCCATTGATGTCTTGTGGGGTGTCTACCCTGAGCATGAGAAGACTTCCCTGGGGAATGGGTAGATGAGAACAACTTATTCCAGTGGCCATGAAGGTGCCCTGATGGTGGCTTAGAGCTTAGTCTGACATCAAAGACATCCGCTGCATCCCAGGCCATCACCAGTCATCCTGACTTTTGTCCCGCCACTGGACACCAATGACTCTGGAGGAATAAGGCTGATGATTTTATGCATTTATGCCTCATTTAAATCCAATTCATGCAAGAGTTCAGACATCACCATGATGTCACTGGTCCTTTTCACAAAGGAAGGACAAACATGTGTCTATTATGTGCCAGGAACAATGTGATCTTCCTAAAGCACAGCTCCAAGTCATCTCCCCATTCAGAAAACTCCAGTGGCTCTGGGACACCTCCAGGAGCAAATATAAAATCTCCTGTTTAACTTTTAAAGTCCTTTCTACCCTACCCCCTACTTTTCTGGTATTCTGACACCTTACTTCTCCTTGTCTCCTCTATCCCCATATACTCTGCAATACAGTGACTGATTTGAATTTTCTTTTTCCTTGCAAAACACCTTCTTTCTTGACCCTGTTCATTTTCATTGGCTGCTCCCATGCGCAGACTTCTCCCCCTTCTCATTTCTACCCCTTGGCTTCCCTGGCTTTCTTCATGTAGTCAAAAATCTCACCTTCTCTGAGGAGTCTTCCCCATTCCTCCTTAATGCTTTCCTTCTGTTGATTATCTTTAATTTGCCCTATTTATAGCTTGTTTCTATGTTGTTTTTATTTTGTAAATTATCTTCCTCTGTTAGATGGTGAATCCTTGAGAATAGGGACTGGGAATTTTTTTGGGGGGGCACTTTCTTTGTATCCCCAGTGTTTAGCAGACTGCTTGGCATATAGTGCATATTAAATACTTGTTGACTTAACTTGTTTGAAGAATACAGAGCACAATATCACAACTGAATTTGATCTTGGAGAGTTCTTAGTATTTTCAAGAGGCAGGGAATTCATTCTAGTTGTAGGAACTAGAATGGACAAACACAAGTGTAGAAGAAAAGCCCTTGAAGGAAGTAATAGATTCATAGAACCTAGGAAAATACAGATGGCTTGCTTATTAAATTTAGAGCTGATGCAGCTGGGAAGCATAACTAACATGTGGGTTGACAGAGTCAGATTGAAAAACTATCTTGACAGATTAGAAAATGTGTCAAATCTAATAAGCTGAAATGTAATGGGTATAAAGGCAAAATTCTACCTTTAGGATTAAATAATCAATTGCATATACACAGAGCAAAGATTCATGGTTAGACAATAATTTGAGTGAGGATCTGAGTTTCTTTTTGTAGACTATTTAGTTCAATATGAACCCACAGTTTGATATGGTGGGCAATAGAACTAATGTTCTAGACTACATTGAGAGCCGTAGATCTGGAATAAAGGAGGTGAGAATCCCGTCACTCTGTTCTGGACACATCAGCACATGGTGCTGCCTTTGATTCTGCTGCTCCATTTAGAGAGTTAGAACGCATCAGAAGGTAGTGACCAGGAAGCTGGGGAGCCTTGAGATTGTACTTTCTGAAACCTGGTTGGAGGCACTAGGGATATTTAGACTGGAGAAGGGAAGAATGGGGATGGGAGACCCAGTAGTTGTCCGCCAGTGTCTGAAGGGCTCCCATGGAAGAAAGAGCAGGCGTGTTCTGCTTGACCCCTTGAGCAATGGGTAGGATAGAATCCAGAATAATATGCTCTCTCTGTATGGCTCCACAGTAACATCAGCTACTGGGCTTGGTTTGGACTTCAAGGAACATAACCAGAATAAGCCAATCAGCTGAAATCTTATCCATCGCCCTGCTGGAGTGATTCAGTTTTTAAATAATCAAACCCTCTAATGTCTTTCAGCTATCTCACCCCTATGATTAGAGGCCTGGAGGTTAGAACCACTCCTTCTAAAGTCTCTCTTTAGAGAGGGCCCAGAACCTTCAGATAACTCTCCATTTTCCATGAGCATCTCTGCTTGGATTTGACTCCACTGAATATCTTGCACACCTTCCCCCTTATGCTTTTTGGTTGTCTTTCCTGTGTAGTTTTCTCCTATTAAACGGTAAACTCCTTGAGGGCAGCTCCTTATTTGTGTCCCCAGCACTTAGCCTGGCACACAGTGGATGCTTGAATTGAATTCCATGCAACTCAATTTTTCCCTGAAATTGATTCTTTCAGATCATAATCCTGTCCAGAAACTGAATGTGTTGTTGGGTTTTTTTTTTTTTTTTGATACAGTGGGTCCTCTCTTATTTGTGGTGTTCAAGTGGAAGCTGGATAGTCATTTGTCTGAGCAGTTAAAGAATAATTTTGTTCAGTTTTTTAAAGTTCTTTCCTATGCTAAGATTCTGTTATTTCATTTTAGAATTTTGTCTTTTTGCAAGGGAGAGAATACAAGAATTTGGGTACAAGTAGATTTTCAAAGTTTGACTGGAACAAGTGAACCTCATTTGTCTGGGGAATAGCTCACATGAAGAAAAATGTCTACCTTGGGTTGTCTATAAGACCAACTAAAGAATATCACGATGCTTTAGAACTAGAGCTAGTCAATATGGCAAACAAATTTGCTTCCTTCCTTTCCCCCAACATTTGCCTCTTTTCATTTCCATTGACGTAACTCTTTGGATGAACTCCCATCTGGACTCTTGTCATCCCTTCCTCCCTGGCCGGCCTGCCTTTCCTCCCACTCCCTCCTCTGCTGTAGCCAAGACGTCCTTTTTTCACTTGCCATTGTAACTCTGCTGCTCTTTCACCAGCTTCTCACCGACTTTGAAATTCAATTTATACTCTTCCTATCTCCGAAGCCAGCTTCCCCTAGCTTTGTATAGAGTTTGGATCACCCTCAGTTGCTTTTCTCTACCCAACTTTCTGGTATAGATTCAATGGGAGAGATCAGTCTCTTACTATAATTGAGGAAGGATGTGGGTTCAATTAAAGTGGTTTAATTGGGATCTCGTTCCCTCTTTAATTCAAACTAGCCATCCAACCTGTATTTCCTAATCACCTACAGTGTGCAAGGCAGGGATTATATAGTCATTGAGGTTAACGAAGGTGGAAAGAGGCTTTAATCCACATCCTTAAGATGGTGACATTTCATTGAGGGATGGCACATGCAATCAGTTAAGTAGAAAACTGGTGGTATTGCTATTTGTTTGGGAAATATGAAAACACCATGGTTTCTGGAGAACCAGAATCGAAGGCAATGGAGGTTCCAATAATTCTCTCCACCTATTCTCTCTCCAATTCATCCTCCATGCTGTCAAAGCGGTTTTCCTAGAGTGTGATCTTATGTAACCCCCTAAACTCCAACAGCTTCTCTTGATTCCAGGATCAAATATAATGCCCTCTGTTTAGCATTTAAAGCTCTTAACAGCATGCCCTTTTTCTCCTTTTTCTTCTTATACTCTAATCTCCTTTATATGCTTTATGACACAGCTACAGTAATACAGTCCTGTTCCTTACACAAGACACTATTTCCTGACCCCTTATATTTGCACCGGCTGTCTCCCCCCATACTTGGAATGCTCTTCATTTTAATTTTTACCTCTTAACTTCTCTAGTTTCCTTTAAGATCTTTCTTTGTCTTTCTCCAGCCCACCTCTTCCCCCAAATTCAGTGTCTTGCCAAGGACATAACCTTCCCTTGTTGTTTAGTCATTTTAATCCTGTCCAATTCTTGGTGATCCCATTTAGGGTTTTTTTTTTTTTTTTGGTTTTGTTTTGTTGTTGTTTTTTCTTTTGCCAAAGATACTGAAGCAATTTGCCAATTTTTTTTTCCTTTAGCTCATTTTACAGAAACTGAGGCAAACAGGATCAAGTGACTTGCTTAGGGTCACACAGCCACTAAGTGTCTTGAGGCTGGATTGTTGAAATTTTCCTTGACACTACGCCTAGTACTTTATTTATTGTGCCACTAGCTTCTCAATTACCATTACTCTCTTTCTCTTATAAATGCAAAGTAACTTTGCTATAGCTTTTGTTAAAGAGTGAGTTCCTTGTGTAATGGGATGATGTTCTTGCCTTTCTTTGTTTCCTCAATGCTTCATAAGACCCAGCATGCAATAAATACTTAATAAATGTTTATTGATTTCCTGGGTGGGTATGAAGGCTATACCAGATAACAATGAACAATCGGAGGATGGGATGCTTCAGAGACCCCGATTTGTTGCCTCATTTTCACACTACTAGAAAGATTTTGCAGTTGCCCTTCTGGTAACTCTTTTAAGGATCACAATCACCAACTTCTTCTAGAATAAAGGTCAGTGACCATCTCTTCCTGCCTTCAAATCCTTTCTTAAAGATTCATTTCTTCACCCAGTATACCTGGAATTGATCCAGCACTGCTTCAAGCTTTTGACTCTTGCTTATCAGCAGGATCAAGCTATCTCAGAAGATGCTTATGTGTTTTTTCTAGGAAAGAGCATTTTCTAGTTTAGAATTACAGGGCTGAGAAGACTCTGAAATGACCTCATACACCTCCTTGTCCCTTGTCTTCAGTCTGAATCATGTACATAATGGAGTTAGGCCCTTGACCCAGAGCCTTGATGTATTTCTGTGTTACAAACTGTAGTATTTAAGAGCATATGTAATACTTAGTATGTACTCTGGTGGGTTTGGTGAAAGAAACATCAGTGAGGGCTGGCCTAGGATGGTTTGAAGGCAAAATACGCCTTTAAACTGGGGGAGCTTTTCCAATTCCAGCGCTGGGGGAAGGCTGGACTATATTTATACTCAGAGTATTTAAGTAACAATGACCAGACAGGGAATGGATGAATCTATGGAAATGTCATTTTCAAAGATGTGTTTTGAGGGGTATAGATTAGAAGCCGAGGTTCTGCTGCTCTGTGTGACCTTGTACAAGTCAAGCCTCAATTGTTCAAGGTCTCAGTTTCTTCATCTATAAAAGGAAAAGGTTGGATGTGATCTCTTTTGCAATTCTTTCCTATTTGGATATTTGATGATTCCATTCAATTCCAAGTTTGAACTCTTACCTTCCCTCGGCCACCATGTCTCATGGCTGAAACTTTCTTTCCTTCTTAGGCAACTGGGGGCACCACAGAAAGACCTCTTTAAATGCTCAAACACTTACTAGCTGTAGGACCCTGAGCTGGTCACTTCATCTCTGCCTGCCTCAGTTTCCTCAGCTCTTATCATTATGTTAAGCTCTTATCATAACACTTGGCACATAGTAGGCATTTAATAAATTACTGTTTACTTCCTTTTGCCCTTTCTCCCACTTTCTCTCTCCCTCCTCTTTTTTCTCCTTCTCCTCTTACTCCTTCTTTCTCTTCCCCCTTCTCTTTTTCTTTCTCCTTTTTTCCTCTCTTTGCTTTTCTCCTTTCTCCTTCCTTGCTTCTCTCTCCCTTCCTCTCTCATCCTTTTCTTCCTCACTTTCTGCTTCCTTTTTATTCTCGACTCCCTGTGAACAAATCCAAAATCCACTTTTTCAGAAACTTACTAAGCAACTAGAAAGAGTCCGATCAACTAATTCCTATTAAGATGCCAATAGTTGCCGGAGGATTAGCTATAACTCTTACAGGGTAATATATTGCTCATTCAGAGTGGCTTTTATTGCTTTAACTAAAAGGAAAGGCTGAGAGGAAGAATTCTAGTATGTGGGAGGCTTGGGTGGTACGGAGATATTTTTTGAGTAGGGAGAATTTTGGCAAGGTCTGTATCACATCCCATATGAAACAATCTTCTCCACTTCTGATTATTGCTGAAAGTAAACTTGTGTAGGGAGCTTGAAAGCCTTACACATAGATAACTTTGCTTGCTTCTCAGAATATTTTTTTGGGAATATATATATATGTATATATATAATTATTATATATATTATATTATATATATTTTTATATATATTATATATATATAATTACCCCTATTTTAGGGGAACTCAGAGAGGCCATAATAGGATCACAGATTTAGATCTAGACCTTAGAGATCCTCTTGTCCAGGCATCCTCATTTTACAGAGGGAGAAACTGAGACAGAAGTGGCTTCTGTGAAGTACTTCCCTGATCTCTTTATTTCTCATCAGATTTCTTCCCAGTACTTTAATTTTTATTCTATCTTGAATCCTAGTGATTGGTATACTTGTCTCATTGCCTCTACTAGACTTGTAAACCCCTCAGGGGTAGGCACTGTGTCATTTCATTTTTATGTGATTCAAACAGTTGGCCCATACTAAGCATTTATTGAATCAATGAAAAGTGGTTGATCTGGGACATAAATGCAGCTTTCCTGAGGCACAGTAAGATCTCTTTCCGTGGCAGGAAGTTGCCTCCCAGTGTCCTACTTATCTACTTCCTCATTCTATTGATGCCCCGAGAAATATCAAGGGCAGTTTAGTGGCTGTAGCTTATGCTCACAGCCTGGAAAAACCAAATAACCATTCTCTCCTTCCGTGGACATCTTTGCCCTTTCAGTGATCAGGGTTGACTTGCCATCTGTTGCCTGATCATTATGAATGGGTAGAAAGTGAATTAACAAATTGGTCAGTTTCCCAGTTGGCAAAGTCTGGACAAACCTCAGTTATTTGGAGTTAAGGATAATTCCTGAGTTATTAAATCTTTTTACTTTCCCAGATCCTTCTGGTTGTCCATTGACTATGGAAAGTAACAAAAATAAAAAAAAATACTTATTAACATTTTTGGTAACAAGGTTTGATGATGAGGGAGACTGTACCTATTAGCAACATTGAGTCATTAGATAAAAACTATCTTAGTTTTGTTCTAGTCTACGGATAACGGGGAGACTATTAGTAAATGTCTTTTCCTCCCTTTTTACAGGTTCAAGTTGATCTAGGAGATTTCCAGGGAGCTTAGAAGATGGGAGAGGAGAGGAAGATAAGGAAAAGAGGAGACAGAAAGGGAGATAGGGGAAAGAGGAAGATAAGGAGAGAAAGAAAAGGGGATAAGAGACAGGGAGAGAGGGTTATATGGGAGAAGAGGAGAACATATGGCAGAGGAAGAAAAATGGAGAGGGGGAGGGGGAAGGAGGAGGAGAAGAAATGAGAGGGGAGAGAAAAAAGAGGGGGGAAGGGAGAGAGGAAATGGGAGAGAGAAAAGGATGGGGGAAAAGAGGAAGATAAGGAGAGAAAGAAAAGGGGATAAGAGACAGGGAGAGAGGGTTATATGGGAGAAGAGGAGAACATATGGCAGAGGAAGAAAAATGGGAGGGGGAGGGGGAAGGAGGAGGAAGAAGAAGAAATGAGAAGGGGGTAGGGAGGGAAGAAAGCAGGGGAGAGAAGGATGTAGAAGAAAGAAATGGGAGAGAGAAAATGATAGAGGAAAGAGGAAGATAAGGAGAGAAAGAAAAGGGGATAAGAGACAGGGAGAGGGGTTTTGGGAGAAGGGGAGAAATGGAGAGGAAGAAAAATGGAGGGAGGGGAAGGAGAAGAAATGAGGGGAGAAAAAGGGGGGAAGGGAGAGAGGAAATGGGAGAGAGAAAAGGATGGGGAAAAGAGGAAGATAAGGAGAGAAAGAAAAGGGGATAAGAGACAGGGAGAGAGGGTTATATGGGAGAAGAGGAGAACATATGGCAGAGGAAGAAAAATGGAGAGGGGGAGGGGGAAGGAGGAGGAGAAGAAATGAGAGGGGAGAGAAAAAAGAGGGGAGAAGGGAGAGAGGAAATGGGAGAGAGACAAGGATGGGGACAAGAGAGAGGAAAGAAGAGAAGAGAGGAGAAAATAGGGGAAAGGAGAGAAGACGAAAGAATGAGGAAGCTGCAGCAGAGAAAGGGAGGAAGGCAAGAGGGTGAGGGGGAAGGAAGCGTGAGAGAAGCCGGGGGAGAGCCTTGTTGTCACCCTGGCGAGAGGCAGGGATTAGAACTGCTTGCGGCCGCCAGACTGACAAGGGGGCGTCTGGCAGGGGCTCAGCGGGGAGCCCAGCCCGGCGGGTTGGGGCGCAGCTGAGCCGCCAGCCCCGCCGCTCTCCGTAAAGCCTTTCCGCTCTACGTGTTCCAGGGGCCAGTGATCCTGGGGCCCCCCGGTGCGCCCGCGGGGGAGGGGGCGCCGGCAGCAGGGACGCTGCTCATGCTAATGAGGCCAGGAGGCTGCTGGGGCGGGGCAGAGCCCGAGATCCGCCCTGGGGAGGCTCGGCCTCCTGCGCGGGGTTACACCGGGCTGCGGGGCGGGGGAGGGACGTCCCCTTCTCCACTGAGCCCTGAGCCCGACCTGGGCTGACTGAGGGGCCTGGCCTTGACATGGAGCCCGAGGCGCCAGCGGGCAGCCCTCTAGTGCTGGGGCAGAGCAAGGCCTACTTAAAAGGCATTTTTAATTAAAGCTTTAGCCTAAGCTATGGAGCTCTGTGTGTGTGTCTGCGTGTGCATGCGTGCGTGCCTGTGCACGTGTGCCTTGTGTATATGTGTGACTGTGCGTGCCTGCGTGTGCGCTTGTATACATGTGCCTGTGCGTGCATGTGCACACGTGCCAATGCGGCGTTCGTGTTGGATATTGTGCCTTGCGTGCCTGGTGCGCCCGGCACATTGCCTGCGTGGTGCCGTGCGTGGCTAATGGGACTTGGCGTGCCTGCCCTTTACGTGCCGTCTGGCATGATGCCCGTGCCTTGTATATGTGTGCCCGTGCGTGCCTGCGTGTGCGCTTGTATACATGTGCCTGTGCGCGTGCGTGCCTGTGCACACGTGCCTTGTGTATATGTGTGCCTGTGCGTGCCTGCGTGTGCGCTTGCCGTGCCTGGCGGCGTGCGTGCCTGGCACCGCAATAATTATATGTGGCCTTGCGTGCCTGCCGTGCGCCTCGTGCCTGTGCACGTGTCGTTGCACGTGCCTTGTGTATATGTGTGCCCGTGCGTGCCTGCGTGTGCACTTGTATACATGTGCCTGTGCGTGCGTGCCTGTGCACCGTGCTGCGTAATATGTTGCCCGTGCGTGCCTGCGTGTGCGGCAGACATGTGCCTGCTGGCGTGCGTGCCTGTACCGTGCGCGTTATATGTGGCTGTGCGTGCCTGCGTGCGCATTCGTGCCTGTCGGCGTGTGCTGCGTCGCTTGGTATATGTGTGCTGTGCGTGCCTGCGTGTACGCAGCACAATGTGCCTGTGCGCGTGCGTGCCTGTGCACACGTGCCTTGTTATATGTGGCCCGTGCGTGCCTGCGTGTGCGCTTGATATGTGCCTTCTGCGTGCGTGCACGTAAATGCCCTTGTGTATTGTGTGACTTGCGTGCCTGCGTCGCCTATACGTGCCTGTGCACGTGCGTGCATGTGCACACGTGCCTTGTGTATATGTGTGACTGTGCGTGCCTGCGTGTGCACTTGTATACATGTGCCTGTGCGCGTGCGTGCCTGTGCACACGTGCCTTGTGTATATGTGTGCCTGTGCGTGCCTGCGTGTGCACTTGTATACATGTGCCTGTGCACGTGCGTGCATGTGCACACGTGCCTTGTGTACACATGTCTGTGCATATGCGCGTGCGTGCGCGTGTCCTTGTGCGCCCGTGGGAGAAGCGAGTTCTTTGCGCCTTGCGCTGCGAAGCTCTTTCGGCCAGAGGGCCCTAGGCGGCCTGTCACCGCTGAGGCGTCCCCGGGGTCCAGGAAGCAGCCGGGGTCCCCTAGGTCATTCGGGCCCGGGAAGATGGAGGCTCCCCGGGAGTGGGGACAGCTGCTTGCAGAGCGCCCGCATGGGCCAGGGACCGCCGAAGCCTCTCGGGTTAGGACTGTGCCCGGACTCCGCGCGGGACTCCCGCGGGGAAGAGAAGGGAGCAAGCATTCCAGGGCCTGCGTGTCCGGCACCGGGGGGTAGATTCTGTCACTGTCTCCGTTTTGCAAGGAAGGGAACCGAGGCAGGAGCGGGGACTTGTGCGAGGTCCCGCCCGGACAAGGCCCGCGGCGCGGTGTGAGGGGCCGGGCTCAGGGACGAAGCGGAACTGCGGGGACTCTTCTCCGCAGCGCATCGCAGGCTCTTTGTCCCCTGCCGGAGCCCAGCGCGCTCACTCAGCGGCCCGGAGGCGCCTGGCTCTTTGGCCCCTCAGGAGGGGAAGGCGGTCCGCTGATTGGCCCAGAGAAGCGCTTTCCAACTCGTCCTGCTCGCGCCGAGGCCATCCCAGCCACTCCCCGTGAGGACCTGCCTTCTCTCCCCCGCAGCGCAAGCCCTGGCTGTCCCGAGAAAAAGCGCCCACCGAAGGGCCGCAGCTTTGGGGCCGGCAGGGACCGCTGAGTGTGGCCGATGAAGAGGTCGGGTCCCTGGGGGGGTTTGATGCACGGTTACCGGCCGGAGTGCCAGAGGGGTCCCTTGGACCCCCAGAACCAGCGTACCCCACTGCCCCTTACATCCGAAAGCATTACAGACACGCACATCCGGGTACTTGGCATGACATCAGTGGTAGCAATAATCAAAATATCAATAGATGATAATAATTCATGGCCATTTTAATACCCTGCGACTTTTGTCCATCTTTTGCCTCTGCAGAAGGCGGGGTGAAGCAGCCCCGCACCTCCTGCTCTGGGCCCCTGATTATTAAAGTTCTCCGTAAGTCGCCGGGCCCAAACCCCAGTCCGTCACTTTCTGGGCATCTTAATTCCACGAGACCTTGGAAATATCTTCCTTCTCCCCCTCTTCCCTTGTGTTTCCATTCTCTAATCAGTCCTCCCATTCCCGGATATCACCTAATTTCCCATCACCTTCATCAGCTCCTTTCTCTCAAGGATGCTGAACATATTCAGTTGCACAAACACTATAGTGATTTTTTTTTTTAAAGCACCGTAGGTTGGGAGCCAGAAGGGACCTTCCCTTGTCTTAAGTTCAACCACCTCCTTTTGCCGATGAGGAAGCTGACCCCCAGGAAAGTGCAAGAACTCTCCCCAAATCCCACGTGTATTTAGTAGTTGAGAGCCTCTGACCTCAAATTCTCCGATCCCACTCCCAAGATCCTTCCACCCTTTTTCTGCCTGCCACCCAACATGGTTTCCAGGAATATATCGTCATGTACGAGTGGAGCCGGGGAATATTGTGCATCTATTCATAAGCTCTGGTGGGAGTCGGGAGCCATGTGGAGTGGAGCTATGTCAACGGATTTGCTGGCTATGTGTGATTCTTAGACAGTCCATTTCAGAAAAGAACAGAGAGATGCACAATTTGGAAAGCAGACTCCCAGAAAGCCAGCTTGCTAACCATTCTGGAGCATGATATTTCTGTCAATTGACACTGAGCGTTAGAAGTTCCACTTAAAGACCGTCATTAAGTGGGGGGCTAGAAGTCGGGTCAAGGGTCCCTGGAAAAGGCTCAGTTTTTACTATTCTCTCACTGACCCTCCTTGCTTTTGTTCAATATTGATGACACGCCCCAGATAGATAAAGACATTTTAATAACTGCTCTTTAGCAAAAAAGGAATTTTGGCACCTGCCTCATTGTTGATAGCTGAGAGCATCTGTCCCATTTTCCGTGATCATGTGGAGAGAGCCGGCTTCAGTTCATTTCTAAAGCAAAGTTATGACTATAATTTCCCTCGATTGCAGTCTAGTCTCATTTGATTTGTGCTCAAGGGTACTTCAATTGGATTGATTTCCACCCATTTGGAATATCTTGCTACAGCTGGAAGCCTAAAATGGAACCCTTGTCATTGATTTTGCTACGAACAAAATAGTCGGGCTGGCCAGGGAGACCTAAAACTTCCCCTCCCCCAAGCAGCGGGGTGGGGGCTGAGAAGGCTGAGGGTGGAGAGAGGAGGGAGTCACTTGAAAAGCCATTTGGAGCAAGTTGTCATCAGGCCCCGGCGATCTCCAGGTGGCCTTCAGCTTTTAATTCTGACAGTAATTAGCAGGTATCACTGGAGCGAAGCCTTCTTGTTTGTGCTAAGAAGGACCCTCATGAGTAGAGCAGACTAACAAGAGCTGTTGTCCTTCAAAAAGAAATTCCCATAATTAGGTGTGTTAATTAGCTAAGATTCTGCCTTATTTTTCCGTCTTCATCCAAGGCCATCGTCCTCCTGCCTCGTCCCCCTACTGCTCCCCCCCCATCTTCCCTGTGTGAGCTTCCATTTAAAAACCCATTGCAAAGTCCATTTTGATCCATGGCCGTTCAGGAGGACTCCCCCACAGTTTCTAAGTCTCTCGCATCTCTGGCAAGCAGATAAAGCTATATATCAAATCAAGACAGACTTGGAACGCCAGGCCCCTGGCGCTGTTTGGAGAGGAAGTGGGTGACCAATCAAGCTTTTCTCCTGCAGCATCTGGGCCGTGGGGGCCGTGGCTGCGTGTTCGCTCTTATTGCATGAAAGAGACAGCAGATGCTGGGATGGATTTGTATTTATGAACCTTTTGTCAGTTGTCAGGTTTATTTTCCTGTTCATCCGAAGCCATCCAGAATATTAAGGTGCTAAATGTGCTTCTATTCCCTGGAATCTGCAGCAAAGGATTTGCAAAGCAGAGGGAAACAAGAATTATGTTGCATATCAGGAAATGATTGATGAAAACATTGCCATACAGAATATGCTTGGGAAAAAAATGGGTTTCCAAAGGAGAATCTATCACGAGGGCAGCGTAAAGAACGTACTCCATCACTTACGTCCTAGCATATAAAATCAAGATGGGTCCAAGGTTCATTAATTTGTTCTTTTTTTACTCCTTTTTATTTTTTATTTTTTTAAGATTTGGGATGGGAAAAACCCCACATTTTCCCAATGGTGCTAGATGGCTAAAAACCCAAAATGAATGATATCCTTTGTTACCAGTTCAACACTTGATAATCCATGACATCTATCGTCATCGTAGGGATTGGCAGCAGCAGCAGAGTCTCATCCACAGGTGAAAAAGCAGCTTCATCCCTTGCCAAGTCTCACTAAAACTGGACACTTGAGGAAATCCTTCCCAGCTGAGAATGGCACTCTACCTCCAGAGCCACTGTGAGTCTTAAAAGGCCAGCTCTGACTTCGTTTTGCTCAGTTCTAGGCCTCCATTGCACTTCCTGGGCGTGTCCCCCCATGTCCCCCCCCACATTCCCCCCTTTTGCATCTTTGTTATGGATGATCCCCCCTCTCATTGAAACACAAGATCCTTGAGGATATGGAATATCTTCCTTTTTTTTTTTATCTTCAGTGGTTAGCATACTGGTCTGGCATATTGCAAGTATTTTATAAATGCCTTGTCTATCCTTTTCTTTCTCTCTGTCTCTGTCCTTCTTCCCTTTTTCCTTCCCTCCTTCCATTTATCTGTCTGTCTGTTAATCCATCATGTAAATTGTTTAAATTTCACTGGATTAAAGGAAATCTTTCTCACTTGATTATAGGCAATACTAAACTGAAGGGGATAACTTTAAAATGGGAATAGGGACAGGATCTGGATCTGTGACTTTTTGTTGGTACAAAGGACTCCCAGGTGAGAAGATTCTCTCCACAAATGCTCTCTGCTCAACAACTGCTCTCTGACTTAGTCATTTAAATAATAATAACAATGTGAAGGATAATAATCAGAGCAGGGAATTATACAGCACTTGGAATTGCCAGCACATAGTGCTAAACCCTTCCCAGACACAGTTTCTCCATCTGTAAGAGAGAGATATCAATAATAGCTGCCTTCAGGTTACCATGAGGAGAAAGTGGTAAAAAGTTTTGCAAACCACATGGCGCCATATAAGTGCTAGTGATGATGACCACAATGATGATGTCCTCTGGCCCGTTGGGTTTGATACGGTGACATGAATGAGAACTGCAATGATTGAGAAGACATGAATGAGTTGTGAGCTCTCTTCAGTGGAGGAAACACCTACATGCTGAGAGCACAGACCTGCTGGAGATGTAATAATGGCTTCCATTTATATATTCATTGATGAAGGGCACTCTTCACAATACCTCATCGAGGTACAATCATTAGTAACTGTCTTTTTCTTTTGGACATGGAATATGATTTCATCGGAGTAGATCCTTGCACCAATCCCATGAGGTAATAATAATAATAATAATAACTACTAATATTTATATAGCATCAGAGGCAGCTAGGTAGCTTAGTGGATAGAGCACTGGGCCTGGAGTCAGGAGGATCTGAGTTCAAATGTAATCTCAGACACTCACTAGCAAACACTTATTGAGGCAAATAAGTGTCTGAAGTCAGATTTGAAAGAAGGAGGATGAGTTTAGTTCCAGAAACCTATCTACTCTGTCACTTAAAGGCATTTATAATGTCTGAGATTGGCAGCTGGCAGGGAAAGCACTATTTGCCTCAGTTTTCTCATCTGTCAAATGAGTTGGAGAAAGAAATGACAGACCACTCTAGTGTCTTCACTAGGAAAACCCCAAATGGGGGTACCAAGAGTGGAACGTGACTGAAAATGACTGAGCAGCAAGAAATATCGCACCTACAATATTGGCCAGGCTGTGATAAGTGCTTCAAAATATCATCTCATTTGAGCCTCCCAACATCCCTTGGAGGTATGTCCTCTTATGATCTCAATTTTACAGAAGAGTGAACTGAGGCAAGCAGAGCTCAAGTGACATGGCCAGGGTCCCATGACTAGTACATGTTTGAGACAGGATTTGAGCTCAGGACTTCAGGGGTCCAAGTCAAACCCTGCGCCACCCAGTTATCAATACCAATAAATTGTGCCTGGGTTTTCTAGCTCCAAATTCAGGGCTCTGTGCATTTTACCATGCCTGGTACTTAGTAAGTGCTTTAGAAATGTTTGTTGATTGACTATTGACTATTGACTCTTGATCATGTGGCTCATGCTGTAAGGATAAGGAGCTACAAAGGATTCATCTCTGTAGCAGGCGAAGCCCTGGGGTATTTTTCCTGAGGAAAGAGGCTGTCACTGGGACTTTTCTCTATTTTGAAGAAAGTATTCAATATTTCAAAAGTTTTTTTTTCTTCAAAAATATATTGGAGGTGTAGATTTTTCTATTTTTAGATATTTTTTTTTCTTCTAACTCTAAGAAAAAACTGGCCCCAAATTAGTTTAGAAACTCTGAGAGAGCAGAAGTTCATGGAATTTTAACTTTTATGGTGAAAGAGCAGCCAAAGTTTGAATAAAGAGTTAGCCCATGATTAGAATCTTCTTTCTGATTCTTTTTTGCTATGTCACTTGTGCAAGTCATTTAGATAAATTTAGACCTCTGTTTCCTCAACTGTAAAATGGGGATGAGAAGCAGGTGGGCAACTTCCTCACAGGGGTGTTTGTGAAATAATGTGAGCTGCATTTGCAAACTTTAAAGGGCCATTTTTGGTAAGTAACAGGCTGGCCCATGGCAGGCACTTCCTAAATGCTTGGAATCCAGTTTTCCCTTCAAGTCCCTTCCAGCTCAGACATTCTAAGCTTCTACATCTAGCTAATACAACCTCCTGTGTTCCCCAGCCTCATCTCTTCCATCTACCTGTTACTTAGCACCACTTGTAATGGCAAGCATTAATGTGGGGTGGGTGGGCAGATGAAGGCTCAGGAAGTAGGATTCAGGAGGTTGATCATTATTCTCACACACAAAAAACCCCTTAATCTTCATAATGAATATTGGGAAAAAATTGGGCAGAGTGCTTTCCCCTCCAAGTGATTGACTTTCATGGAATCCTTTTTCTACAACGTGTCAGAGTCTCATCCCACACTTTAATGGATGTACAGTCTTGCTGATGTCTGTTCACCTGCTGTGGTAGGTTGACCCCTGTCCATGCCTTCCCAGCCAATAAAGTCCCAGAGAGAGCCTTTGATGTGACCTGAAAGTCTCCAAAGTAATCCAGCGCCTGCTCAAGGCATGGACGAGTAAAATCTGCTACTACTAGTTGCTAATGATTAATAATAATATTATTTATTATTAATTTTATTTATTACAAATAATATTTAATATATACAATGCAATATAGAAATAATGATCATTTAGTCAATTAAATTAATCTAGTTGATTATTAATCAATTAGCCAGCCTTACTTATTTTTTCTCCCACTTAGTGATTGGGGTTTATTTAGTTCTATACAACTCTTAATCCCTTACCCCAATGAACATTTAATTTTCTCTAAACTATAGAGTCCAATACTAGTGCTAGTGAGTATGGAGGGCATGATTTGAACTTGCTTCATCTTCAGACACTCATTTGGATCTATGGAGATCTAGTCATTCATCACCAACTGCTTACTGGATATCTCCTCTTGGGTCTCAAACTCAATATATCCAAAATAGATCTCATGGTTTTCCTGCTAAATCTGTTCTTCCCTCCAATCTTTTCAGCTACAGGATGTGACTGGAAGTCACCCTTAACTCTTCTCACTTCCTCACTTTCCCCTGCCCCCCCCCCCATCCAATTGCCAAGTCTTGTACCTCTCAGCCAGATGCCACAGTGAAGGCTTTTGTCACTGTCACTGAGGCTGCTGTCATCGCCTCTCATTGGCTTCCCTGTTTCCAGTCTGTCCCTTCTGTAATCTGCCTTCCCCTCAGCTCCAAAAATAATCTTTCAAAAATACAAATCTAGCTATATTGCTCTTTCTCAGCAATCTTCAGTGGCTCCCCATTGCCCATGAGAACATCTTCTAGCTCCCAGATTTCCTCTTCCTTTCCACTATTCCCCTTCATAAACTCTACATTTCAGTCAAACTAGACTCCTAGTGGTTTCTTAAATTTGATGTGCTGTTGTTCACACTGGTACATTTGCACAAATCACTCCTTATATTTTCCCTTCTTATCTCTGATGCATCCTTATTTTCCTTCAAGACTCTCCTCAGGTCTCTCTTTCTTCACAAAGCCTTCCTTAACACCCCTAATTGTTAGTGTAGTCTCTGAGCTCCATGTCTGGGCATGAGAGTGACCTGGGTAAATCCTATAGGCT